>NW_023270389.1:26450921-26861469 GCF_011800145.1 Mirounga leonina
GGGGCTGGAGGCAAAGATGAGGAAGGAGAAGGGGGGTGGACAACTGAGGATAAGAACTCGAGTTCTCTTCTCTGGAACTGGCCGACCTTGGGAATGTGTGACCAAGGGTGAGTCAAACCTATCCCCCCCCTCCCCAGGCTCACTTTACTTGTTCGTAGAATGAATTAAGTCAGAACCAATCAACTATTGTTATCGGAAATTCACTCGGTGGAGTCGTGGAGGAAGTCAACTGTGAGCTGGACCTTCAGAGACGGGTGGGACCACAGCAGGTGGAGATGTGGGGGTGACCTCCGGTTTGAAGGAAGTTGTAGGGGCGCCTGGGTGGCTCAGTCGTTGGGCGTCTGCCTTCGGCTCAGGTCATGATCCCAGGGTCCTGGGATCGAGCCCCGCATTGGGCTCCCTGCTCGGCGGGAAGCCTGCTTCTCCCTCTCCCACTCCCTCTGCTTGTGTTCCCTCTCTCGCTGTGTCTCTCTGTCAAATAAATAAATAAAATCTTAAAAAAAAAAAAAAAAAAAGAAGGAAGTTGTAGAGGCCGCTCAAGGCAGAATGCGGGGGTAGTAAATAGTACAGTGGGATGTCCTAGGGGAGATAAGCTGGACAGCTAAACGTTAGCCACGTGTGTGGTAGGCTTTCAAATGGAAAACGAGATTCCACTGTGTCCTTCGCCTCTGGTGCGATGACACCAGGTTTGTCATCTTCTGAATGAGCTCTGTATTCCCCCTAAATCTTGCCTCTTTCATCATCTGTGGGGTCAGCGTTGTTGTTGTTAGTGATGGTGTTGTTGTTGTTGTTGTTCTTCTTCTTCTTCTTCATCTTCTTCTTTCTCTCTTTTCATCACTGGAGAACGCTGACATCGGTGGATTTTTTTCTCACGACCGCTGTGACTTTGGACTGTCACCTTACCGCTCTGACATTTAGTTCCCAAATCTGTGAAATGGTGAGAATGGTGCCTGCCCCCCACCCCAGATGAGAGGATGTTGGCAAAGGCATTGTGCAGACTGTCCAGGATGGGGCAGGTGGCAACATTAAGATCATTGCTGCGAACATGGCCATCACACTGACCTAGGGCTGGCTCTGCCCACTCTGTCCATCCTTGACACGGGACACAGGCTGGGCACAGGGGATACAGGTGGACGGGGTGTGATTTTTCTGACTTCAGCCTCAAAAGGCAGGATATCCCCTAGGAGCCTGCCCTTCCCCACCCTGATAGAGACCTGCCGGCCATTGAGTAAGGTATTCTTTCTGCCTGGATTTTCGGCCTATCTAGCTTTTGGGGTAATGCGTTCCATCAGTTCACTACCTGCAGGATGAAATTAAACAGTTTCCCCTTTTCCTGAATTTGTTTTTTGCAAGCTTTAAAAAAAGCCCTCCCAACTTCCTGTAATTATCCCAGATGAGTGAACGAAACTGTTCTCCCATCCATTTGTTTCAAGATTGTAGGAATTCAATAATCTCCCTCTCATTCTTTGGCTTGGAAACTAAGGATTCCTAATATTATCTTAGGGGTGCTGCCTTTTCCCCTTGGTCCCCTTCAACACTATAGCTGCTACATTCCTGGTGTGGATGGAGCCTGGTTTTGTTCAAGGACCAGATAATATACTCTCTTGTTTTTGAAGCTTTCTGTCGATGCTCTGCTCAGAGCTGACATTGTTGATCGAAGCAAAAGTGGGACTTCCAGCTTCTTCTGAGCTGCAATCTTTACCCCAAGCCCAGAACCCTATAAATGTAGCTTAGGCAAATTCTACCTTAAATGTGCTCTTACATGATGAAATATTCCCGCCTTCCAGCTAGACTCGGAAAGCGCCTGCGCTCTGGCTGCCGGGTCTTTACCAGCTGCCTACCCCAAGTATGTAGCTGCTTTGCTGTGAACATCTTTTAGAGATTCCTCAAAACCTAGGCTCAGCTTTCCTCTCATAACTGGCAGCTTGTACAGGGGACAGACGCAGGACATTTCAGAGTAGTGACACTCAGAACACGTCACTGTTCTGCTTTCACGAGAATGTCTGGGACTGCACTCCGTGTCTACCCAACTGTAGATCTGGAGGGCAGAGAACCTGGGGCTAGCGAGAAGGGACAGAGGAGGAAAAGCTCTTACCCTCCAAGCATGGTATTCTGGGCACTTTATCCATATTAGCCTATTAAATCCTCATATCGACTTTGTGACCGAAGGTATTGCTCCCATTCTCATTTTACAGATGAGACAACTTCCCAGAGAGGTGAAATATCTGTTCAAGGTCACACAGATAGTAAGTGGCAAGGTCAAGATTTGAAGTCCAGTGCCAAACTGGATACTTTTTTGCTCTACCCCCCACCCCCTTCACCCCAAGCTCCTAGAAAGGATTGAGGCAATAAGAGCCTCCACTTCCCTGGCCATGGCCAGTAAGAGCCTCCACTTCCCTGGCCATGGCCGTGGCCGTGGCCCTGCCCCCACTCACTCTCTATGCTGTTGTTGTTGAGGTACAGGTGCTCCAGCTTGTTGTTGATGGCGGGCACACTGCTGATCATGTTGTGGGACAGGTGGAGCACGAGCAGGTTGGAGATGTTGAAGGAGTTCTTGGGGAGCCCCCTGTCTGACAGCCTGTTGTAGTTAAGGCGAATGAAGGCAAGGTTGGGGAAACCCTTGAAGTAGCCATTAGGGATGGTCTCGATCCTGTTGCTGTCCAGGTAGAGCTGGTGAATGGCCGTGGGCACCTTGGGTGGCATCTTTCTCAGGATGTTGTGGGCCAGGTTGAGCTGCATGAGGTTCTTGAGGCCCTGGAAGGTGTCAGGCTTGAAGACGCCATCACTCAGCCTGTTGTGTTGGAGATCCAGGAGCAGCAGGCTGTCCAGCTTGCTGAAGACGCCGGGCGGGATTCTGGAGATCTGGTTCTGGCTCAGCCTCAGCTGCTCCAGGTTCCGGGGCAGGGCTGAGGGCACCTCTTCGAGCTGGTTCTTCTCCATGTAGAGGAATACCAGACTGGGCAGTTTCTCTAGTACCTTCTGGTCTATCTTGCGAATTCGGTTATTATCCAGGTTGATCCACCTCAGGCCCGTGGCATTCTGGAAGGACTCCACTGGGAGCTCAGTTATGAAGTTGTTCTGCAGATAGAGGTAATGGATGCGGGGTGGGATGACAGGGACCTTTCGGAGGTTGCGGCTGTCACAGTAGAGGGCAGATGGGAAATCCGGGGGGCAGTAGCATTCCCGGGGGCAGTCAGGGAAGATTGAGGGAGGGCCTGGTGGGAGGGGAGGGGGCAGGTCTGTAGGCTCCAATGGCTCATGGGGCTGAGAAAAGCTGGGGGTGGGCCTGGGTCTGGGCCTGGGCCTGGGTCTCGGTCGTCTTGTCAGCTGGCCTTGGGCCACTGAGGCCAAGATGAGGAGAAGTGGGAGGAGCCAGCAGAGGGATGACCTCATGATCCAGGTGACGCACCTGCAGGGAGGAGACACAGGGAGTCATTAGCCTTCTGGGCCCTGTAATTAGAGGCCCTGTCTTGGTACGAGAGTTGGCCAGGATGGGCTCCAGAGGGGCCGTGGGAGAGACCTGTCGAAGCATCTCTTCGTCTGCCTGTATCCAGCAGGTAAGAAAATAACAAGGACTTGAGGGTCTGGACTCCCGGCCTACAGGCCTTGCCTGCTCTGGTGAGGATGAGCCATCCTGCAGAAAGCACATTGGCTGTGAATCAGGAGCACTGGGGCTTGCTGGAGAAGACCCTTAACCTCTCTAGCACTTGGTCTCCCCACTTGCAGCATAAGCAAATCATCCCTGTTCCTAGAAGAGGGATGTTAGGAGACATGAACCATAGAGTCCTAAGTGGTCCATCTGGAAGGGTCCTTAGAGATCCCATAATTCAGTGATTTTCAGACTGTGCCCCTCTTTCTGTAGAGTCCCCTGAGGGAGGGAGACCGAGTGGGTGGCCCCAGGGCACCGCCAACTCACTCCTGTGTCAACCTGAGCAGCTCTGTGCTTTTAAATCTGTTACATAAAGAGGTTTGGCCAAAGCATGTATTTGAAAGAAACTCCGCATTGCTAAAAATGGTTTGAAATCCACCAATCGAGCCCAGATTCTACTGTTTATAGAAATTAGGTCCTGGAGGGATGGAGTGGCTTGCCCAGGCCAGAAAGTTTGAACAGCAAGCCCAGGACAAAAACCCAGGTCTCCTGCCTTCCAGAGCAGGGCTTGCGGAGGTCCTGGGAAGGAAGGAAAGTGCTGTAGACACACTCGTGTCTTGTGTCTGCCCCTGCTAGCTCCTCACCCCTGCGCTCAGCTCAGGGAACGCTGCTCTTTGCCAGCCAGAGGCACACCAAGAATTTCTCCCCAGATGTGGAAGCTCCTGTGAAAATAAACAGGGCAGGGATCAAAAGCTGTGGGGAAATCACTTTCCTTTCTTCTGACACGTTCTCGCCGCCCCCATATCCACTGGAGCTGGCGGTGTTGAGACTGGATATGAAGAAGAATTTCCTGCTGGCCCTGTGACATAGTGGAATAGGTCACGGAAGGCTATTTTGGGGCCATGCTCCCCAATGGCTCTCGTGAGCCTTCAGATAGGATCATGGGGGTTGAGTTTAATTAAGCTGGAGAAAGAGCAAGAGGACCAGAGCTGCTGACAGAGTGGCAGCTCCCCCCAGCTTCCTCCCCTCACTGGCCAGCCAGCCAGGAGGGGTGCAGGCAGGGGTGGCCTGCACCCTGTCCTCCAAAGGGCCATCAGCCCGATGACCCTCCCCTCTGGGCTACAGCCAGCGTCTCTGTCCCCACACTGCTTCCCCTGGCCCTCCTTGCTGCTTTCTTATGAGGTGATGTCTGCCCCTCCCCTCCTGGGGCCCCGGGGCAGGGGATACAGGATTCCTGGGGTTCTCTGACCTAGGGTGGGCCGCCATGTGTCTCCAGCTGCATCTGGACGCTGGGATCCTGCCCCTGTGCCAGGCCTCTCGCTGGCTTTCCTTTGAGCCCCCATCAGCTTGCACTCCTTCCTTGGATGCTTCTCGCTGGCCTTGCTCAAAGGAAGACAATAGAAGCCTCTCACCAGCTGCTTAGTTCTGGGCCAGATGCTCGAAAGGCACCGAATGTGACAAGAAACAGCAGAGAGGGCAGACCTCAACCCGAGGGGTAGAGGGTGTCTCCCTGTACCTTTCACACACACACCCTCCACACCTGACCTGTTCTCTCTCTCAGGCACACACACACACACACACACACCTCCCCACACCACACACATAAGCAAGCCCATGTTCACATGTCCACTGTGTGTATGTGTGTGAATCCTTACACAGTACTCTGAGAATGGGAGGGAGGGAGGGAAAGAGGGAGAGAGGGAGGGAAGAAGGGAGGGAGGGAGGGAAGGATGGAAGGAAGACTGATGAGGAGAAAGGAGGGAAGAGATTGCCCTGCAGTCTCTGTGGTTCTCCATCTCCCTCTAAGAGGGTCTCTCCCCAGGCAGGCCTCTCCAAGAGGGTCCACGAGGGCCATTTCCCTGGGTCTCCTATCACGAGGAAAAACCGTGCAGTTAGATTCTCGGCTTTACCTCCAGCTGAGGATCCAACAGTCCCACAAGGACTGAAAAGAGCAGACATGCATTGTAAACTTGAGTCTTGTTGCCGGGCCCCACACCACTTAGGACTGGTGAACTATGAATTAATATTTCATAAGTCCTGTAATTTTCTTGAAAATAGCAGTCATATACGTTTTAAGGGGGTGGTTAAAGCATTAGTATGCTGAGCACAAACATTTTTAAAAGCCCCAATTTTTGTGACCCTATTTGTTTTGGCATTTCTTTATTTTCTGATTACGTGGGAGCCAGAAATAAGCCAGAAATCCCTCAGGATGTGAAGCTCCGCTTCAGGGAGGCTCCCCATTTCCCTCCCTTGCCTTTGTCACCAAAAGCATCTACCAGGTATTGGGCCTTGAGTTAAGCAAGTAAAACTTGTCCAGAACCTCCAGCAAAGGCTGCTCTGTGGGGCTCCGGCACTGGGCAGCTGGCCTTTGCTCATGGGTGTCTCCGGGGGGGGGCTCAGGGCCCGGGCAGCCCTGGTGCTCACTGTTAGGAGGGACAGTGCTCCTTCCAACCACAGTAAGCACAAGTCTTCCCCATCCCCAGCTCCTGCGCCAGACCCTTTGGGAACTTCTCTATCTACCCCCCCCAACCCCCACCCCCCAAGCCCCAAGCCCCAAGCCACCTTCTGACCCTCTTACATTCCAGACCTCTGGGGCT
The DNA here is from genome assembly GCF_011800145.1 of Mirounga leonina. Classification (NCBI taxonomy): domain Eukaryota; kingdom Metazoa; phylum Chordata; class Mammalia; order Carnivora; family Phocidae; genus Mirounga; species Mirounga leonina. The sequence goes on from NW_023270389.1 coordinate 26,457,108, forward strand.
GGCCAAGCTCCTCGAAGAGCCACAAGGAGGTTTCGGAGGAAAAGTTCTCTGTGCCTGTTCCATGGAGAAACACTGCATCTGTTCAATTCCCCTTCTCTAAGCCCCAGGATTCAACCCCTCTCCACTGTGTGTGTGTGTGTGTGTGTGTGTTTGCGCGTGCACGTCCATTCTGCTTTCTTGAGAAAATAGAGTTCATTTCTAAGGCTTTTTGCACTGGGCTACGCCTCTTCCTGCTGGAGCCTGCGTGTCCAGAGGGGAGGTCCTGACCGCAGCCGTTGCTCCCAGCGGTCCTCAGCGAGGTCCTAAGTCCCCGAAAGCAGAATCTGTGTGACAGGGTGGAGGTCCCTGGACTCCCAGGGGAGTCAGAACCCGCCCCCCCTCAACAAAGCCCAAAGTCACACTTTCTTCCGCTCCTGCCTTCCAGAGCTTTCCATCCAGTCATAAACTCCCTTACCTAGGGTGGGTCATGAGTGTGTGCAGATTTTTGAGTTTCGTATGCCTTTGTAAGCATACCTCCCCACCCCCAGCTTTCTGCTGGGCAGCGCTCCCTGCTCCGTCGGCGGACTCCTGTGGACCCGCAACCACAGTTCTGGGCACCAGCACTGGCTCAAGAGAGCCGCTGCTTGACGGGAGCAAAGCCCAACCCAACATTCACTCTCTCACTTCCGAACATTTCCTGCGGGAGTTCTCCGTGAATGTCAGTTCCAAGTATTGGAGATCTGGTCTTGCATCCTGGCTCTGACCCTCCTCCCCAGGCTCTTCATTTGTGTGAGGATGAAATGAGATCACACACATGAAGGCATGTTGTAGAGCAGAAAATCTCTACCAATGGCAGGGGGTTCATTTATTCACCTATTTATTTATAAAAGAGCCAATTCTCTCGGGAGACTTGATTTTTAAAGTGAGATAACCCTCATCCCTACCTGGCTCGTGAATTCATTCGTTGAAGGCTCGAACACCCAGGACCAGTGCAACGTTGAGGCTCAGGGCAGGGCTGGGTTGAAGTTCACGTGGGTTTGTCAAGTCAGTACGAGCAAGTTTAAGGGTAATTGGCTTTGCACGAAGAGTCTGGAATCGGGATTGGGCTGGGAGTAAGGTTGGGTATGTCTCCCTGGGTTGAAGAAGGGTTACTCCACACTATAGTTGACCCTTGAACAACACAGGTTTGAACATCGTGGGTCCACTTATACGCAGATATTTTTCGATAAATATATGTACAGTCCTATAAATGTGTTTTCTCTTCCTTAGGATTTTTAAATCACATTTCTCTTCTCTAGCTTACCTTGTTTTAAGACTGCAGTGTATAATACGTATAGCTACAAAGTATGTGTTAATCCACTGTTGATGGATTGGCGAAGCTTCTGGTCAATGGTAGGCTGTTAGTAGTTAAGTTTGGGGGGAAGCAACAGTTATAGGCAGATTTTTGACTGTGTTGTTGGGGTTGGCAACCCTAACCCCTGTGCTTTTCCAAGGATCAAATGTACTCACTGGCAGTCTTGTTCTTGTCAAATTTCCTGCCTAGTTGGTCACCCCTAAACCTCCATGGCTTAACTCAGCCAGTGACCCTGCCATGGATAATGGGGCTGCCCCCCGCCCCAGAGCCACACCCATGGACATTGGGGTGACCCTCTTTCTTTGTTCCCTTCTTTCTGTTCTACACTCAGACTTCTGAAAGCTGTCCTGCTCCCTTTATCTCTTCCAGAAGCCCAGAAGGAGGTTGGAAGCCAGGAGAATCAGATGGTCACTTGTTAGCAGAGGAGTTGAGACAGCCCCCCTCCCCATCCAGGCTGCCTGAGCCCCTTTCAAGGCCTCCAAGTAGGGCTCATGTGGTCCTCAGGGAACAAAAGGGCTGATATCATGAATGAATTCAACACACTATTGATGCAGCTGCCCCTTTCCTGGGGGGTGAATCCGTATAAGGGTGAGCCTGACTGGGGCAGTGGGGATACTAGACAGGGGGTGAGGGTTCTCAGCCCGTCTTCCGCTACCTAGTTACGTGAGCCTGTCTTCAGCCTCAGGTTCCTTACCTGTAAAACGGGGATAACAAATCTTTCCTATCCCTATATTCCTCACCCAGTTGTTGTCAGAAACAAGTGTGATAAGCGACTTTAAAATGAACCGCAGATCAAAAAATACTAAAAATAAATATAACACTATTATGGAGAGACCATCTGTCTCCCCAGTGTCTACCACAAGGCGAAGTGTAAACAGAATGAAGTTTTTTTGGCCTGAGGCCACTAGTCCAGAAGAGCATGTTTTCCATTCTGAGGGACTAGGGACGAAATGGGGTGAGATGGCCGTCCTCCTCTGACAGCCTGGCACCTCACCATATCCTTCGTTCTGCCTCCAGCCCCTACTATCTCCAACCCCTGAAGAAAGCCTAGAAGAATCTGTCTGATGCCTTGAGCACTCACAGATCTGGGTCCCAACCCTGCAAGTCTCCAGTTGCTTAGCTGGATACACTTGGGCAAACCTCCTACCTCTACTGGGCTCTAGTGTCCTTATCTGTAAAATGGGCATATTAACACCTTCTTACCAGATTGTTTTGAGGGCTAAATGAGTGAATGTGTTTAAAGTGAGTGCTCAGTGAACATTAAGCTGTTGTTGACATATTTTCAAAGTAATTAGATCTCTGTCCCTCTAGCTTGGCCAGAGGGCAGCCCTGCCCTTCACCCAGACACAGGGATTCTTGTAGGTGGGTACTGGCTTCTGGATTTTCCCCAGCTTTTCCACACAGAGCAACATCCTCCCTTTGGGGCCTGTGAGACCACCATTGGGTCTTAGAACCAACGAGTCGGAGAGACCACATTTCTGTTCTCATAGGAGCCCCCAGCCACCTGGTAGAAGGCTCACTTTGTCTTTTCAATTCACTAACCCCACCTGAAAGCCTTTCTGTAGCGGGTGAGGGGATGCTGGCCAGGGAAGGCACAGTCTCACCTCCTCAGCTGGCTCTGGAGCCCCCTGTGATCCGTGACTTCCCCTCCCCAACCTTTTGCACCTGGCTTTTTTGCCCCTTCCAGCCTTGACATGCTTCCCTCACCTGCCCAGTAAATGGGGCTGCCCACTGGGGAAGGGGAGGAGGATTGCAGAGCTTGGTGTTCAGCCTGTCCTCTCTCTGAGCACATCAGGACAGACAGCTGTGGGGCAAGGGGAGAGGAGATCTAGAAGGGATGGGGAAGGGCCCAGTCCAGTGCCCAGGGCAGGCGGATTAGCACATGAGAGGAAACATAAGCGCTTTGGAGCTATCTTGGGGGAACTTTCTGGGATGTTCCCTATGATGTGGTTGCCGGTGCTTGTGGGGAAGAAGGGGGTGGGAACGAGCACCTGAAGGAACAGGCTGGCCCATCTGAGACACTCTGGAGCTCCTCCACCAGATGGTTCTTGTCCAGGAAACCACACAGCCCTTCTGCCCAGCTAACACTGCCCTGAGTCCTGGGCTCTTCAGTCCCAGCATGGGTGACTCTCAGGCCCCTGATTCAGGTTCTCAAACCCTGGCTGACTGTCAGGAACCCCCCAGGTATTAAACAATAGATTCCTGGGCTCCATCTGGAAGGTCTAGAGTGAGGGGTCCAGGCATCTATATTTTTAGTAAGCTCCCCTACCCCCCTGAATCAGTCAGGACGGGGGAGATTTTGAAGATCAACCACATTCGGGGACCCTGATCTGCCCATGCTACCTGCCCTGGGAGAACACTCTCTCTGTTGTTGCAAAGTTGAGTAAGTTGGGGGGAGAGAGGGGCTACTTGGAAAGGAGCCCCATTCAGTGACCCACTTTAGCTCCCCTGTCCTGACTGATTCAGGAATTACTGTCTTTTTGCCCTCTGCCACAAGGATCCCTTGCCAACCTGGGATGATTTTGAAATTGCTTTAAAGAGAAATCTTTTCTGGCTGCCTGCAGAAAAAATAAATGAGTTGCCCTCCAGAGCTGGGAATTACAACCCCCAAGTCTTGGAAGCTGGGTTGCTTTCTTCCCTTTCTTTCCAAAAGCCAAGTGCTTTGGGCCAGAGAAGGAAATTCAGAACTACTGGGAAGATACTGTGCAGGTTGGAAAGGCACTTTTTTCTCCCTCCTACCCAATTAAGTTCTGAAGAATGAAAAAAACCCTTCCAGTGCTTGCTCTGGTTCATCTCCTCCCTCTCGGCCTCAACTCAGGACACATGATTTTCTTTCGGCTCTGCCATCTCAGTGGGAAGACGCACTTTCTCTTTGCTCTTCCAGCTGAGGAAGCTTGTGAGAATGTGAGAGACAAGATGGAGAGAGAGAGAGAGACAGAGAGACAGAGAGAGACAGTGTGTGTGTGTGTGTGTGTGTGTGTGTGTGTTTCTGGGGGCGTCCAGGCTGTGCTCTAGCTCTGCATGTGGGATGCAGAGTGGAGCTGAACGGACAGGACACCTTCCTATCATGTGTGTGTGTATGTGTGCGTGGGCAGTGAACACACAGCCTCCCTGTGACGTGTGCCCCTGTGGCGGGGTGTGACAACATGGGAAAGGTGCAAAGAAATGGGTTCTAGAGTCGGGTTTCCATAGAAACACCTGCTGTGTAGGAATACCGTGTGTAGCCTAACTCCCTGTGCTACAACAAACCTCTGAACCGAGAAAGTTGAACTTTTGCATCAAGCAAATACATGGGCACAGAACGAGGGAGAGAAGGTAGAGCAGGCGGGTGCAGAGGAAATGTGGAAGACTCATTGGAGCTCATTTGGAAGACGTCTTTCCTACATCAAAAGGAGAAAAGGTGGGAGGAAGGAAGGAAGAGAAATGGATCAGTAAGGTCAGTTGGACAGAGTAGGAGGAAACCTGCTGGAGGAAGGGGTCTTCCCCCCCCATCTCCCCCCAGGGCTTACCTGCACACACCTGCCTCTCCTCTCAGCTGTGAGTTTAGTCCCCCGGCAAGGCTCCCCCTCTTCCTCCCCCACCCTTCGGTGGAGCTGTGGCAGCAGAGAGCCTGCTAGAAGTTCTGATCTCCCAGTGGTGCCTGCGTGCTTGTGTTTGCCTGACTTTTCCTCTACCAGATCCTAGCGGGGTGGGGAGGTTAGGTTAGGGGGAGGGACAGGCAGATTGTAGGGAGGGAGGGGAAGGAGGAGGGAAGGGAGGGAGGGAGGAGGGAGGAAGGGAGGGAGGGAGGGAGCTTGGGAAAGGAGGAATGACAACAATAAAGTCTTTATTTGGCAGCCAAAACTCCCAAAGACTTCATCCACACACCATGCCCACTAACGGACTCGTTTTTAATAACATTTCCTTCTGCTGCTGCTTCTGGGGGGAGATTGTTTGACCCATGTTTGGAAAACAAGCCAAATTAACAGAGGAAAAAGGCATGAAAAGCAACCTCTGTACAGGCCAGAGCTTCATAGCTGGGTCCAACCCCAGCCTGTCCCATTCCTCCTCCTCACCATTGCCCTACTTCTGATGCCTATCACTTCCCTGGTGTGAAATTCCCAAACCAGCGAGGGGTGTGGGATGTTTCCTCCGAACAGTGACCATCCTGCCCTTCCTCACCTTCTCTAGGAGGGTTACAACGGAGTAGAGTCTTGCTGGGCAGTGAGCTGGCAGGGAGATGGCCTTGGTTTGGCTGCTGGAGGGATGCTCTGAGGACCAGAGAGGGAAGAGTCTGGCCTGGGGGTCACACAGTAAAGGCAGACAGAATTAAGATTTGATGTAAGACCTGAAGTCTCTGTCCCTAGCTCAGGTGGACAATATCAGTGTCTTATTTCAACTTCTCTGTACATCTCACACTCGGGAGAGATCTGGGGGCTGTATGGTCCTCACACAAAATACATGAGGAAATCCAAAAGCCCCCTCTCCATGTCATCCCAGAAGACCCCTTCAAGTAAGACCATCACTCTCCAACAATCCCCCTTAATTAAAAAGCTGCAACACATTTGCAGCTAAGTAGTGCCCAGCAAAACTTCCTGCCGCCTTAGGCAACTACTTAGAAAACTCAGTGTTTACTTTTTCTATCATCCCAGATAGAGCCATGGAGGCAAGTGACAGTGAACTGCTTCCACCCGCCTCCAATCTGGGGTAGAGGAAGGAACCCTAACATTAGAGTCAGCGTCCCTGGGCTCCGCCACTTACAAGCTGTGCTATGTTGGGCAAGTCACTGGATCATGTGGAGCCTCTATGTCCTCATCTACACAATGAGGATGATACCTGCCTCACAGGGTTGGGAGGGTTCAATGATATCATAAATGGGGGGGGGGGACACTTTAGAAACCGGGAAGATGTTCGGGTTTAGGAGAGAGATGATGGTGCCTGGGAGTCAGCCTAAGCAATGGAGAAGGAAAAATAAAACCCACTTCTTCTCTTCCCACCCCATTTCCACCCTAAAGCTCGTGCCTTCCACATCCTGCTGGGGAGGTCTTGCTGGAAGCCAGCACAACTCTAGATTCATATTAGCCCTGGAGGTACCAGGCCACTCGTGAATTTTGTTTTTCATCTAGATGGGATATGTCCCCTCCTGCAGACTGAGCCCATCAGCCCCTAGACTTGCTTGTTTCCCTTGGTTTGCCAGGTGGTAAGGAGAGTTCAAGAAAGATGAGCAAGATACATGAAGCACAGGGAGAGCAGGCCAGGGCGGGAGAGGGGGGAGAGGGGAGGAGCTAGACAGTGCGGGGAGGGGGGGGGCGGGTGGGTGTGTGACTTCTATCCATTTTCGTGGGGTTCCATCCACATCCCAGAGTCTGTGCTCCTTGATGATGACCAGCTCCAAGCCCTGTCAAGCCAATGTTTCTCCCTCCCTACCCCCCCCGTCCCTCCCTTCCTCCCTGCCTTCCTCCCTCCCTCCCCTGCCCTATCCTAGGCTCAGAATGAAGAGAGAGAGAATCAGAGAGAATCAGAATGAAGCATACAGATGGCCAGGGGGATATTCTGGAATGTCAAGAGTAAAGTTTGCTAATTGGTGGCCTGTGGAACTAAAATGGCTCGAGGACCCGACATGTGTTTTGATAGCTCATTAACAGAAAAACCTTTTTATTATGGTTAATTTAAAACATATACACATTTACACATTACACAATAGTATTAATACACAATACACATTACAAAAGAGTATTAATAACCCAATATACCCAACGACCTGCTTCCACAATCACCAACTCATGGCCCATTGTGTTCCATCTGTGCCCCCCACTGCCACAAAACCCACTGGAATATTTTTTTTTAAAGATTTTATTTATTTATTTGAGAGAGAGAGAGAGCACAAGACGGGGGAGGGTCAGAGGGAGAAGCAGACTCCCTGCTAAGCAGGGAGCCCGATGTGGGACTCGATCCCGGGACTCCAGGATCATGACCTGAGCCGAAGGCAGTCGCTTAACAACTGAGGCACCCCCCACTGGAATTTTTTTAAGCATTGACTTTTTGCAAAGATTTTATTTATTTATTCTAGAGAGAGAGCGTGGTGGTGGTGTGGGGGAAGGAGCAGAGGGGAGGGAGAAGAAGGGGGAAGGAATCCCAAGCAAGGCTTGATCCCATGACCCTGAGATGCCATGACCCTGAAATCATGACCTGAGCTGAAACCAAGAGTCTGACATTCAACAGACTGAGCCACCCAGTCACCCCAAAGCATTGATATTTTCAGAAGTTGGATTTGAAGCTTTTAGGCAGAGAAAGCACGTCCCAGTTGAACACAGTCATCATCCTTCGGTGCTGTCTTATCTTCGAGTCGACAGCCTAGATGACCTCGCTCAGTAACTCTCCTGCCTGTTCCCCAAGATGCTTGAGGTCACGAGCACTGGTCTAGGGGCAGCAAGTGAGAAATGAAGAGTTGGGACAAATCAGGGAAGCCATAAGGGAAGCCATAAGGGAGAAAGTGGCAGGTTATCTCAACCAACCTGCCTTTCTCATCCCCTCGACAGAGGACAAAACCACCTCTAGACTGGGAGACAGGGGGCTGGGTTCTTGAGACCTGGCTTTGCCTTTCACACGCTGTGTGACCTTGCAGATGCCCCTCTCCCTCTCTGGCCTCAGTTCATCATCTGAAAATGTGAGGTTGTACTAAGTGACCTCTGAGTTCTCTTCCAGGCATAGTGTGAAGAGAGCCTGAGATTTGGGGTCGGGACCCGGGGTTAACATCTCAGTTCTGCTACTCTAGCTAGTGGGTGAACAGATCTTGGGCAATTACCCTTGTCCTGTCCAGGGCGCCCCCCGGGGTAACTCAAGGGTCATTGGAAACATCAGCTGGGAGAGCATTTTGTGGTTCACTGATTTCATAGAGCCAGACACTGACCTGAGACTCCTCCAGAAGAGCTTCCTCTCCTCGAGTCTTGGGGACCCCAACTGGCATAGCTTCACCCCAAGGGAGGCATTTATTTCTTCCCGGATCTCAAGGACGACATGAGGACAACCCTGGGGCACGTGGTGAAAAGTCAGGATATGCTGGCTGTTGATGCTTGCTCCTAGGAGGGGCTGGGGCAGCCTGGTCGGGGGAAGACATGGGGCAGAAAATTCGGGGAAAGAGGAAGGGGAGGCAGGCAGTGCTCCAATGGGGTGGATTGCAGCTACATTTACAGAGAACCTGGACTCACTCACTCTTCCCACCCAGGCTGAAACTATCTCAGAGCTCACTGCTTATTTGACCCTCATGGTAACTGCCGTCTTGTTACAAGCAGTGAATACTTGCAGCCCAAGAAGAAAGGGCATGTCTGTGTCCGATCCTTTCCATCGAAATACAGAAGGGAGGCTGCTCAGGCTCCCCACCTCCCCACCGCCCCGCCCCAGCCTGTGCCAGGAAGGAGCAGTGTGGCCCGGAGGGGTTTTGGCTCAGACTGCCCCGTGGTCATGAGGCACACAGAGGCTGGCCCTGCGATGGACCCTCGGCCCTCACCCTACTGAGGCTCACAGCGCAGGGTGGCTGGGGGTCCTGGTCAGTGCGGAACAGCGAGAAGCTGTGGGAGTCCTGTGGTCGCTTATCCCCCCACCCCGCCTCGGGGGCCAAGGTTGCCTGGGGTAAGTGGGCTCCTGGTGGTTGGAGGCAGTATCCTGCTCGTCATGGCATAACCCACAGCCCCCACCAGGGCCTTGGCACACCCTGGGTGCTCAGTGGGAGTCTGTTTCATCACATTTAAGAGGGCTGAACAAGGAGATTCTCTGTCACTCGCTTTATAAAAAATGTTGTTTTTTGAATATGAATAGGTAATACATTCTCTTGATTCAAAATCCAAAAGATACAAAAGGTTGTACAAGGAACAGTCTTCTTCCCCTGTCTGTCTCCCCACCCCCCAGTTTCTTCCAGAAGACAATCAGCATAGCAGCTCCTTGGGTCTTGCTAGATTTATTTACTGCATATACCAGCGATTTGTACAAGCAACTGTGCACTTTTATTTTTACTTTGTGGCATATCTTGACGATCATTCCATCTTGGTATACAGGCTCTCTCTCTGCCCAGTATTTATTTGACCCGTCCTTCTTGATGGGTGTCTGGTCCTCCTGCTGCATTTTTAAGGCAGGCAGTGCCGAGCTTGGAGTCTCACGAGCTTGGGTCTGGTTCCGACTCTGCCTCACCTCCATGTGAACTAGGTGGCCTTGAGCTTCTGGCTTGTCCTCTCTGAGCTTCCATTTTCTCAGCTGTAGGTGATGGGTATCCACTGCAGGCCATCAGCTCAGTAGTTCAGTTATTCTATAGTTTAACTTCTACCGTTTAACTTAATTTCTGAATCTGAGTGCTCATTTCACGCACGGTGGAAAACTTCCTCTCAGTCCTTCTTGGTATCCCTCCCCCTGGGGTTGGACAGCAGTTGGGGTGAGTTTATGGGGCGCCAGGGCCTGGGTGGGAGGGTGTCAGGGTGCAGGTGGGCACAAGGTTCCCTGCGAACGTTCCACCTGGCTGGCCACGCTCTTCATCCAAGGAGGCCCCTCAGCGATTAGCCTTCTGGCACTTTCTAAGACTGTGTACAGAGGACAGAAACCTTCTGCAGAACTGTCATTTCCTCCTGGAGATATGCTGGCTGCCTGACTCTCTGCCCGGGGCTCAGTTCCCACAGAACCCCACATTCTCCCCTGACCTGGCCCCAAGCAGGGGCCATTTCTTCTCTGCGTGGAGGAAGCTTCCTTGTCCCCCTTACTTCTAGGCAAGACACCGTATCTATGCTCAGAAACCCCCAAGGGCTGAGGCTTGTGGAGCATGAAGCCAAAGCCACTTGTAGACTGCTTCCATCTCTGTGTCCCCCGAGGCAGGGAACACAGAGCTGTCCCAACCAGAGGGAAGGAGGGGCAAAGACAGGGGAGGAAGAAATGGAATATCTGTTGGCCATATGGTGAACGCACTAGGACAGAAGGACCTGAGATCCCTTTCCACTCATTGTCCACGATCCTGTCTAGGGGTTGACAACTCGTGGGCCACCAGCTGAGCAGTCCCGCTACACTGTCAGCTGGTGTAAGCCGATCACACTGGCCTGGGGATGCTTCATCAGCATTGCTTCTGGAACTCCTCGGGGGCTGGAGAAGCCAGGCTCAGGTGAGTGGTGATGGCATTCTGCCTTCCAAGGGGACATCTCCCAGGTTCCGGGATGCCTCTGCTGCCCCCAAATCATCCCAGAACTCTGGTCGAACTTAATTTTATGTTGTGAAAATCGCGTTTCACGAGTCACAACACCTGGCTCTAACTTTCAGGTCCCAGGTGTCACCTGAAAAGCCACCCGTGCCACCCTGCTCCACTGCAGGAGAGTGCTGAGTCGTGACGCTCACAGAGGGCACACTCGCTGCGGCCAGGTGACAGTGACCAGTGTGTGGACGTGTGTGGTCAGTTACGCCCCATATCGCAAGGTCTAGGAGGACAGGAACTAGGCAGCCACCACATATGGCCTTGGGGGTCCTCACCTCCACATGGGCACCTAGCATCCTCGTTAAACTGGCTAATAGTGACAGCAAGAGCTAAAGCTTGGTGAGGCTTACAGGTGCCAGGCTTTCTTCTACGAGTACAACTCTGGTCCTCATTCAGCTCCATGAGGCAGGTGCTGCTGTGACGTTCATGGCGCAGGTAGACCACGGAGGCACGGACAGCTTCCGTGCCCAAGGTCATGCATCCAGTAATGGCCGCGGTAGGACTCGAACCCCGGTTGTTCTGCATCCCACGCTCTTGTTGGCGTACCTCTGTGCTCGTGTGATGAATAACATGCAAATCCTTTCAGATCATCTCTAGATCCATGCAGCTGGGTATCAGCTATTTTCAACTCATGCAGGTTTACCGATCATCAAAAATTTTTTTTGGAAAAGAAATCTTCACACGGGAAACTGTTGAGAACCACTGATCCAGGACTCAGTTTCTCATTTCTGAAATAGAGAGTTAGTCTCAATTCTTCTTTATCCCTGGACGGGTTCCCCGAGATCTGTCAGGTCTATTGCCTTAATGGCTTTTGTGCCCACCGTCCCTTTCCAGCCATGGCCCTGGACCACTACCAGAGCTGCCTTCCGGGCCCGCCTGCCCTGCCCCTCCCGCTGCTCTTCACTCCCCCGGCTCCTGCTAAGGCACGGATCTGCCCAGGTCCCCCCTCGGTGGCTCCCTGTCCCCACAATGGTTCTTACCCCGTAGCGCATGTCAGAGTCATCTGAGAGCACTGAAAAGTGCTGAAAGGCCCCAGCCTCTGAGATACCAATTCAGGCAGATCTGGATTCTTAAAGGCTGTCACAATGAGTGATTTGGGCCCACACCCTTGGCTGACAACCACAGTGCACAGAACGCAGCCCAAGCTCCATGCTCCGACCACTGCGTACTTCCCCAGCCCCATTTCTCGACCTCGAAGACGGTCTCGCAGCAACCAGAATACCCTAAGCTATTTCATATCTACACATCTTTGCTCAGGGCTTCTTCTGTCGAGAAAGCCCCCCTTCCCCCAGGTGTTCTGTCTTCTAGAATGCTCTGCTGACAGTGCTCTCCTCTTCAACTGAGGGAGAGATGACCACTCTGTCCATGTGTTGCGGCTGTCCCCTGGTGAGTGGCCATCCCAGGACCTGCGCCACGTCCCTGCCCTCCTCTCTTCTCCTCTCGACCTGGCTTACCAGCTCCCCGGGGACCTGTGATGAAGCGGATTCCTCCTTGGAGCCCGGGACCTGGCAGGGTTCTGGTGCACAGTAGATGCTCCGTGTCCTGCATCCTGGCCCCAGTGTGACCCGGCGGCAACGAGCCTAGAAGCACTAGAATAGTCTCTCCTCCTTTGTGTTTGCTGAGTCGTTGCAAAATGCTCCCATGTGTGTGTGTTTCTGCAACCTGCTCACTTTCTGATCTCTTTTCCAGGACCCACGAAGTGTGTTCTTTCCCAAGACACACACCTGATCATGCAGTTCCCTTGCTTAGGATTCGGCAGCGTTCCTCAGCTGTTTGCGGAACAGAATCAAATGTTTTAGCGAGACACCCGCGGCTCCCGCAGCCTGACCCCGCTTTCTCGCCGTTTGCATTTCCTTCCATAGTTCTTCCAGAACCCGAGAACCAGATTCGTAAGATCAGGTTTCCCTGGTTTTCGTGCCTCTAGGCCTTTGCCCAACCTGGGTTCAGATGTCCTTCTTCCCTTAGTCTCCATTTGGGGAGCTCCTATTCACCCTGCAAGGCCTAAATCTTCTATTACCTTCTCTCTCTGATTGCTCTCTCTGATTGCTCTGGGCAGAGTGCTCCCACCTGTGCTACCCTGAGTCACAATTGTGTCACTGCACCCACTGCAAGTGACTGCTCATTTCCCCTCTACCCTCTTGTGTGACTGAGGGTCTCCGAGGCAGAACACCAGATCCTGGCGAAGGCCCTGGTAGATCAGTTGTGAGCAGAATAGCTAATGGGTACCCAGAGCTTACCCTGGGCTGTGCGTGCACTTTGCAACAGCTCGTGTCGCCCTCATAACAACCCCGGGGGCGGGTATTACTATCATTGCATCATTACCATTTTACAGAGTATCGTATAGTCCCTAAATGTTGAAGCCAGGATTTGAACCCAGGCAGCCTGGATCCAAGGTCCATGCGGCCTACACCAGACTGCTAGTGCTCACAGAATGAATGGTAATCCACAGGGTGTGTGTGTGTGTGTGTGTGTGTAGGTGGGATGTTAGTTAACAAAGCATGACATGACTTCGTGTCTGCTCACGTCATTCCTGGTGTCAAGCTAGGTTGGAGCCCTGGTCTCCGGAGGGGACTTTTACTAAAATAACAGAGCTGTCATCTCTTCTAGCAGGTGACATGGATGCTCACCCAGCCCTCCCATTACCTCACAGGCTTTGCCTCCTTTCTTCTTGTTTCTCCTTTCTTCTTTTTTGTGAGGTCTGAAAAAATGGTTGGCCTGCAGCTCGAGGAGTAGTGCTCCGTCTCCCTCTTGGTCCCATGGGCCCCCTCCTTCCACATGTCATGCAGAGCCCTGACCTTACACAGGGCCGGACGACAGGGCTCAGGGGCTGCCCACCCCCGGCTCCCTTCTGAGTCTGTGAGCCTCCTGACTCCGGCCCCTGCAAAGGGAAAGGACCCAGCCAGAGGCCTAGATGGAAGCCAGAATGTTCTCAGCCCCCACTTTCCTGCTTTCTCGGCCTGCTGGGTCAGAAGTGCTCCCGTGGGGTGTCTCAAGCAATGGGTGTATTTAATCCCGCCCACTGCCTGAGGCTTCCGTCGCCTCCTGGGGCTGGTGACACAGGGCAGTAGACAGAAGCAAGAAGGACTAGGGAGAGCAGGCATGTCCGTGGGTAGCCAGCTGGCCTGCCCCATGCCCCCAGGCTTGGTTCTGCAGACAGTGGAGCCCCCAGCCGGCTTGTGTGCAAACACCCCTCCTCCAGGGAAGGTGGCCCGCTGAGCAGGTCCCTGCAGCCCCTCTGCTCCTACACTCAGCCTGCCTTCTGCTCACATTCACTTGTCTATGGTTTGTACTTGGGTCTCCTACTTCTGCTCTTCATATGCTGTTGCTCTGCCCTTAGACCAACAGGTTGAGTGTGTCCCCAGACAGACGCCGTGTCTCCCCCATCAGACTGGCATTTCCAGAAAGCAGCGTGAGAAGGGTTTCTCCCAGGTGATGGTGTGGGAAAGAGCTGCCATGCTCAGCTTCATCCCTGCTCTCCCTCCCTACTCAGGGCTCTGTGAGGATGGCAGGGGCTTGGGGCCCAGAGTGCTCCGTGGAGCGAGCAAGGAGACTTGCTTTCTTCTCCTCTAAATACTGGCTCACAGACTAAAATGGGCAATACATACATAGACAGGACAATCAGGACACGGAGACCCATAACGACTGTCTGACCCCAAAGATACACAGTAAAGGATAAATAACTTTTTATGGCTGTGGCTCATGAAACAGTATTATGGAAGGATCCAGAGCATTGTTATGAAGTGTCTTCGCCAAGAGACACTGTGTTTCCTTCGTGGTGTTTACGCTGGCCTTGGCGTCCATCAACAGAGGATTTAGCCAAGGGAGTTCCAGCCTGAAGGCTGTGAGCAGGGAAGTAATTTACTGGGCACAGATGCTGCCCCTTGGGTCCAGTCACCCCTGCAGTGAGCTAATGTGCCTACCCCAGCCAGGTCGCAGCAACCATCCTGGATGCCCTATCTGGGGATGGGACCGGGGGCTGTGCAGCAAGACCCCCGAGGCTCCATGTCACGCTCCTGGCTCCTGACGCCCCTCCCCCCACTGAGGCCCGGGAAGCTGCCCCTCGTTAATCTAAGGGCCCCAGGCCTGCTGTCCCATCCCAGAAATCCGTTCTGAGGACAGAGCAGGGCTTTCAGGCTGGAAACAGTGATGTGAGCGATGCAGCGGCCCATCTTGGCCCACCTCAGGTGTGGGGAATTTTCAGGCCCCATTGAGCCAAGCCACAGATTGAAGGCAAAAAGGCAAAACATGTTTTGGAAGGTAGTTGGCAGCCCCATCTGTCTGCTCCATGGGCCAGGGCTCAACAAGAGGCTGTGGGGTTGGCAAAGTGGTGTGTGGGGAGGCGGTGGGGGGGGGGGGGCCGGGACGCTGGTGGCTCTGCTTTCCCTAGAGACCCCCAGAAATGAAGGCTGTCACCCCAGCATGCTTCCTTCCCCCAGTGTTCCGTAGCCTGAAATGATCTTGTTGGGAAGTTCTTCCTTCCTTCCACCTTGCCTCTCTCATGCTGGAATTCAGCCTCCTCTCTTGCATTTAGAACCTTATTGGAGAAGAGGGAAGCCCCCTCCCGCCTTCAGCGGAACTTGGATTTGAGGGAGCTCTGGGCTCCTTGGAGACGGGCGCTGGGTAGCCAGAGGTTCTCACTGGCGCTGTTAGGTCATTAGCATTACTCATCCGTCGGCCCTTCTGAAGGCAGTAGCTCTGGGCAGGTAGCCGCGCACCCGTCTCTTCTGGAGATGGGGGGGTTTGGGGAGCCTGGGGACAAGGCAGCAGGCCGGGGTGGATGGGAGCCTGCCCCGTGGTGGCACTGAGGCGGGGCTGAGGCAGGGCGGGTGCCGTGTGGGTGACCCGGGCTGTGAGGCTCTCACACTTGGACTCGGTGGCCAGGAGACCGGTTCCTCCTCCGTGGCCTTCCTCCTCTACCTTGTCCTGCCTTCTCTGCCCCCCTCCGCCCCTTCACCTGTCCTTCCGCTGGCTCTCCTCTTGGGCCGGGGTGGCTGCTCGCTCCTGGCTTCCCCCTCTTTCCTGCCTCGGGCTTCCTCCTGCGGCCCAGCTCGGGAGGGGATGTGAAATTCATTAGCAGCCACATTGCCGCGGGATTAAGTCATGGGCCGAGGCTCTCCAGCCCTCCCATCAGGGCCCAACAGCCTCCACGCCCTGCAGGCCCTCCAGGACTGCCCGGCTTCAGCTCAGTGTGGGCGGCCCACTGCCCCCAGGCCCTGGGACCCGGCTCCCATCCCCTCCCCATCCGAGCACTCCCTCCCTCCAAGCTGCTCGCTTTCCAGCCTCCCTCCTGGGGTCTTCCCCCACCCTCCTGATCCCACTCTGCTTCCTAAGCCCAGCGCTGGGCCCTTTCTCAGGTCCCCCACCCTGCCGTCCGATCGTCCCATCTTCTGATGCTCCTCTGCCTCCCCGGCAGGACTCCTGGGCCCGCCCCCCGTCATCTGCCTCCTTGGCCCTATCCTTCTCTCTTCACTTGAGGCCCCTGCCTGATACCTTCTGCTCATCTCTTGAGACTGCCCTCGGAGGAATTACTGAACTGAAATCACGTGAGCTGCCCCTTTAGATCACAGCTCGCGGTGTCCCCCAGCACCCTGCACAGGCTTGGCGCCATTTACAGATGTTTACTGGGGGCCTACTTTGTGGCTGGTGCCATGCAAGGCTCTGAAGATGTCAAAAGAGACATGGTCTCTGTCCTCCCGGAGAGCTCGTCTAGTGGGAGAAACAGAAAATAAAACACCTTTAAAAAGATCACAGTGTAAAACCTAAATAGATACAATTTTTATTTGTCAGTCATACCTCAGTAGAGCTGGCAAAAAATAAAATAAAACCATAAATATAATATCACAAATGGCCAGGTCATAGGTAGTGCTTTGAAGGGCCAGGAAAGAATGCATAGGAGGTGCCTAATACATTTATGTAATACATGAATGATGAATTAACTGCAATTTTTTACAATTAACTACTATCTCTTGCCCCTACTTGCTTCCCAGCCTGAAGGCTCTCTGGTCTATACCATCTAAAAATATCTTTAATTATACGCTTTCCTAAATTAGTCTCTCATTTGTTTGCCTTGTATTAGTCTTGTTTCATTAATCATAATAATCATAATTTCCATACATTAAATGGCTTCTATGTGCCAGGCAATATGTTAAGAACCTTAACATACTGCCTCAGTTTAATTTTTATCCCCATTTTCAATATAAGGAAACTGAGACTCGGGGGTGCCTGGGTGGCTCAGTCGGTTGAACAGTTGCCTTCGGTTCAGGTCATGATCTCAGGGTCCTGAGATCGAGTCCCACATGGGTTCCCTGCTCAGTGGGGAGTCTGCTACTCCCTCTGTCTCCCCACCCCCTGGCTTGTGCTCTCTCTCGCTCTCTCTGTCTTTCTCTCATTCATTCTCTCTCAAATGAATAAATAAAATTTTAAAAAGAAAAGAAAACTGAGACTCAGATTAAATAACTTGTCAAAATCCTCACAGGCAGCTCCAGTAGAAGATCTGGGTCCTACATTTCTTCATCACCCCACGGGCGGGGCCCCCAGGATTTCACACAAGTTGCTGGGGAACCAAGCTGATGGGGACAGACAGACCTGGAACGACAGCTCTGCTCCAGGCTCTTGCTGGACCCAGCAAGTGGGTTAGCAGGCTTCCTACCACTTGGAGGGCTCTGCCTCGGGTGCCTTCATGCACCTCTCTGCACCTGAGGAAGCACGGGAAGATCCACCCTGTTCTCCAGGCCTTGCCACCCACCTCCCAGAATGCTCCACCATCTTCACTTCTATGTCTCTCTACCGACCCTCCCTTCCATCAAGATCTGCCCATAAGAGCAGTAGGGATAAGGCATTCTAGGCCCTTCTCTTCTTGTAAGACATGTCTGCCTCCTTCAAGAGGCATCTCTGGGTTTATCCCACTCATCTCTAGCTCCTCAGGTGCTCCAGACCCATTTCCACTTAGCTCTGGATTTATTCTGGTAAACAACCCAACCCCATGTGCTACCTACTGACCCATCTTAACAATTATACAAACTCATTAATGCTGCACTTATAAATGGGGGAATTTCACTCGCCCTGCTCCCCAAGCCAGACTTTAGGTTCACAGATGACTGGGATGGTGAACAGTACCTAGTCTTTACTGTCTCATAAGGATCCTGTACAGGGCCTCTTGCTACTCTATAATCCATTCTTCGTCAGGAACGAGAGATATTTTTTCTTATTTTTTAAATCAATTTTCTTTTTTAAGCTATAATTTGCATAGAGTAAAATGTACCCATTTTCAGCATGCAGTTTGATGAACTTTAGCAAATGTACATACTCTTTGGGGTAACCATCACCCAATCAGGTACAAAATGTTTTCAATAGCCTGAAAAATTCCATGTCATGTCACCACCACCCCCAAACCATTCGGTAAGATTTCCAATCTCCAGTAATGGTGGGCTAAGTTAACTGAACCAACCTTATCACTGAAAAAAAGAAAAAGTAAAACTGAGGGATGCCTGGGTGGCGCAGTCAGTTAAGCATCTGTCTTCGGCTCAGGTCATGATTCTTGGGTCCTGGAATTGAGTTGGCATAGGGCTCCTTGCTCAGTGGGGAGCCTGCTTCTCCCTCTGCCTGCCACTCCCCCTGCTTGTGCACGCTCTCTCTCTCTTTCTGACAAATAAATAAATAGAATCCTAAAAAAAAAGAAAAAAGGAAAAAGTAAAACAGATAAACAAGATATTAATTTTTTTTCTCTAAAGAAGCAAGAGCTGACAAGAGAGTTAGTAATAGAGAATGAACAACCAGGCCAAACTGAAGAGGAAATATGGAATCCCCAGAGACAGAAACTGAAGGTTTACCCTGAGGGCATTCCTGATCCCAGTATATTTGAACCTTTGTCTTGGTTCCTGCATGGGTCAGGAGGATGCAAATCAAAGCTTGGGTCTTGAAGAAGACAGGAAGATATTCTCCTCTATAAGCAAGGACCCCAAAGGACTACATCCTGAGGGTAAAGGCAAACCAAAGTTAAACCAGCCTGGTAACAATTTCACAGAGTTCTCATCACAGCCTGGTTCAGGGCACCTCAATAACTTGAACTTGACTTAAGGTGGTTCCAGATCAGTGCCCACAAATGCATGCCAAAAGCAAAAAACCAAAATGAAATAATAACACTTCTCTGGAGGAAGGCACTCTTATCCCCTCCATGTCAAACTATTTCACCAAATTATTTTTCAAGTATAATGAGCAGCAAACACAAAATAATCAAATATACCAGAGAATGGACACCATGAGTAAGAAAGTACAGATCAACAGACAAGAGAAACCAAACTGCAAAAATGTCAGATTTTATATTTATCAGGCACAGATTACAAAACAAGTATGATTACTATGTTTAGATAAACAAAAGACCTGCTTGAAAATATTTGCAGTTAATAAGAAACTATAACAATTTATATCAGGAAAAAGACCAAATCAAATTTCCAGAAATAATAAATTCAATTATTGAAAATAAAAGCTCAAAAGATACAATTGGAGAGAACTAATAAACTACAAGATAGAAAAAATTACCCAAAATTTAGCCCAGAGGAACAAAAAGACAGAGACTATTAAAGAAAAGTTAAGAGCTAGAGGGACAGAGGGAGAAGAGCCAACACATGTCTAATTGGAGTCCTAGGAACACAAGAGAGCTAAACTGTCTCAGAGGCAGCATGGTAAACAGATCACAACTGATAATGCTCCAGAACTGATGAACAACAACAACAAATCACAAATTCAAGAAGACAAATGCATCTCAAGGACGACAAACAGATATCCACAACCAGACACATCACTGTGAAACTTTAGTATACCAACACACAAAGAAAAATGAAAGACACACACTCTTAAAAATTTTTTTTCAGGGATGCCTGGGTGGCTCAGTCAGTTAAGTGTCTGCCTTTGGCTCGGGTCATGATCCCAGGGTCCTGGGTTCAAGTCCCGCATGGGGCTCCTTGCTCAGTGGGCAGCCTCCTTCTCCCTCTGCCTGCCACTTCCCCTGCTTGTGCTCTCTCTCTCTGACAAGTAAATAAATTAAAAATCTTAAAAAAATTTTTTTCAGTATCCTGAAAAATAATAGCTGCCCAACTAAAATTCTTTTTTCAGTGAAAATACATTTCTAGAACAAAGGTGAAATGCAGATCTTGCAGATGATAAAGCTAAAAAAAGGGGGACCTGGGTGGCTCAGTCAATTAAGTGTCTGCTTTCAGCTCAGGTCATGATCCTGGAGTTCTGGGATCGAGTCCTACATGGGTTCCCTGCCCAGGGGGGAGTTTGCTTCTCCCTCTGCCCCTCACCCGGCTTGTGTTCTCTCTCTCTCCCTCCCTCCCTCTCTCTCTCTCAAAGAAATAAATAAAATCTTAAAAAAATAAAATAAAATGAAACAAAAAACAGGGCGTTTGCTACCAGCTGATTGTCACTAAGGGAAATCCTGACCTTTAGGCAGAAGGAAAATGAGCCCAAATGGAAAGTCTGAGAGGCGAGAAAGAATGAAGAGGAAATAAAGTGGCAAATATGTGGGTAAATCTAAATGAGCATTGACTATATTCAACAGTAATAATAATGTCTTGTGAGGTTTAAAAATAAAAGATATAATGGGTTTCTCAAACTTACAATGTCCAAACAGAGATCTCTGATATTTCCCCCAAACCTGATCCCATCATATTCCTCCCCATCTAAACTAATGGCAACTCCATTTTATCAGTTGCCCAAATCTCAGAATTCTCTGTGTCTCTTTCTTTTACTTCTCATGTTCAACCCATCAGCAAGTGCTCTTAGTTCTACCCGGCAATGTGTGGACACTGGCCTGTATTGGCTTGCAAGAGCCAATTGTCTAATTGTTGGGAATCCTGTGAGCCAGTTGACATCCTGTTGGTGGCTTGAAATCAGCCATGTCAGGTATATTTACACCACGGAAACCAACCCCCCCACCCCCCGGAGCCGGTTGTTAAGCCTTTACCAGCATACCACTGGGTTTACTTACCAAGTATGTCCAGAGTTGGATCACTTCTCACTACCTTCACATCACCACCCTGGCCTCAGACATGGGATTATTGCAATAGCCTCGGAAAGCCTCTTTTTGCTTCATTGTTCACTTCTCTTCATTCTAGTGTCAACAGAGCAGCAAGAATGATCCTGTCACTCCAATGGCTTCCAATCTCATTCAGAGTAAAAACCCAAGGCCTCAGGCACTTTGGCTCCCCCCCTCACTCTTCTTACCTCTCTGACCTCTAATACTACTACTCACCCCTCTTCCAGCCACTCTTGCTCCCTTTCTGTCTCTCAACCACTCCAGAAGTCTCCTTGGACCTCAGGACCTTTGTACTTGCTATTCCCTCTTTCTGGACATTCCTCGTGCAGGTAAGCACATGACTCCCTCCTCTCCTCTTATTCAGGTCTTTACCACATTTCCTCTCCTCAGTGAGGCTATCTCTGGTTACCCTGTCTGAATTGAAATACCGGCGCAAAACTTCTTAAGTGCCTTTCCCGCTCTTTCTCCTTAGCAGTTATTATTAACACACTAAAAATTTTACACATTTATCTTCATGGTATGTCTCTCCACTTAGAATAGCATAAGCTTCATGAAAGTGCTTTTGTCAAGTTGTATCCCATACCCCAAAACGAAATCTGACATTCCCGTGTGACCCACCCCAGGGGCACTTGAATGTTTGAATTCAGTTGAGGAAGGTCGGGGCTAATCCCAGCTTTACTGGCATCTTGGAGACAAATGCATGGGCCCGAGTCTGCAAACTGGCAGCCTGCAGTCAAGTCCAGCCCAAGAATGTGTTTTGTTTAGCCCACTAGATATTTTAAGCGAAATTAAATGAGTTTCCAACACATAAAAATGGGAAATTTCGCATTTTTAAAAAAATCCAGATTTTCAGCTTCTCTGAAAAAATCAAAGATCCACAATCCTGAGGCTGCATTCCCACCTGGCAACAATCAGCGGGCACTGAGCAGTGTCCGCTCTCCTGTCCCCACCCCAGCCCGGCCCGCTTCAGGCACTCATGAGTCTGGACCTCCTGGCCTCCCGGCTTCGGTCTGTGGCCGTCTAACAGCGAGGTTAGTAGCAAGACCTCTGAATTGGAGGCAGAAGCTCTGAGTCTCAGTCCCTCATTGTAAATGGAGGTAGTATCAATGCCAACTCAGAAGGCGGTTGTGAGACAACATCTGTGAACGGACGGTGTGGGTGGCAAAGCCTAGAACATTCTGAAGGGACCATCACGGCAATTCACATAAGCACTTCATAACAGGCTGCCCACATGTCTCTGTCCAGGCTGGTCCTGTCTGAAGATCCCACCCAGATAGTCTGTGCCTCTGCCTCTCAGATGACATCTGGCTCCCAAGCAGAGCCGGTCCTTGGTCTGTCCACGGACTCTGACTCGGTCCCCTTCCTAGCACATCTGGTCTACCAGGCTGTCTCAGTGGCCAAGTCCGAGGGTCTGTGGCATCCCCACCGGACAAGGCTCCCCTGGGCTGTGCTCTGGGCAGTGGGGCCCACAAAGGCTGACAGGTTGATACGAGGAGATAATCTATAGGATTCTGTGCAGCCCAGGCCCTGGGAGAGCCCGCTGAAAGCCGTGGCTCCTGCCCACCCACAGTGCCCACCAGGACTGCCACGGGAGCCCAGTATGGCTGCTGCCGGGCTCCCTGCCCGAGACCAGAAAGGCAGGAGTGTGGTGAGGGGGACACCATTCCCTGGGCCCATGGTGGCTTTGGGGTGGGAGCGCCGACTGTTAACTGGAAGACTTGAAGAACGTGTAGGGAAGCCACAGGAATGCCAGAGGAGGGGAGACGGAGGGACGGTAGGGCTGCCAGAGCTCAGGGCGTCCATATGCCACGTCTGTGGGGCTCAGAATCCTGGCTTTGAGTAACCCCGTGCTCACTTAGGAGCCGTGCTGCCTGAGGCAAGTCATCTAACTTCTTTGAGCCTGGTTTCCTCTGTGAAGAGGAAATAAAGATATTACCTACTTTCCAGTTGTGACAATCACAGGAAACTAGGTGAGAACAACAGCTATTGAATTAAGGAGAGGATCACAGGAGGAACCTCTGCTGGGTGGCAGACCCTGTTCTGAGCACTCTGGACACGCTAACTTACCCGCTCCTCACACGAGCACTGTGAGGTAGGCTGAGGTAGGCGCTATTTCCACTTCAGAGATGGACAAACCGAGACACAGCATGGCTAAGGAATTTGCTTATGAATTTACATTTAGTAGGTGGCAGAGTGGGATTTGAACCCAAGAAGCCTGGGTCTAGAGTTCAGGACCCTTTTAAGATCTTGCTCTCTCTCTTTTCTGGAAAATGGTGCTGCTGGAACCACCCTAAAATCTACACTGAAATGTAAGGGCAAATTGTTCAGTCTGAGAGCCGGGCCTTCCTTCACGGGGAGGGGGGCATTTCTAAGGGGAACAGACAGGCTGTCTAATCAATCCCTCGAGCCCCATGGGGTGCCAACTCCTGCCAGGAGGTTCGGATGCAGGAGGCCCACAGCTCCCTGGGGAAACTAGGATTAGCCGACTGAGGAGAGAGAAGCATCAGCATGAAGAAGAACCCCAGTGTTGAGTTGTGTGTGGATGCCCAAGAGAGGAGACCTGTATGCGGTTTCCAGGAAGGCTCCTGAAAGAGGTGGTTGCCCAAAGGATAGGGCCTTGAAACATGGGAGGAGACTGAGGATGGGAGCCACCCAGGTGCCACAGCAGTGGTGTGATTTGGGGATCCGCTCGCTGACTCTTCTGCATTTTTTTTTCCTGAATCCTCTGGCCCTTCCTAACAAACCTGGGGCTGGTAGTGGCCCGTGATCCATTCTGCGGTAAGGGGCAAGATTCTGGGGTCTCAAAGGCTTTGTTCAGCTTTTGGGTAACCGTGAATGGGCACAGTGGCCTGCCCCCTCTGCAGGCAGGGGCCTTGTCATTACTTTACGATATAAACTATTCTCCTGGTCGCTTTCCGCCCGAGAGAGCCAGCAGCAGCCAGAGGCTGGGTCTTGGGGTCAGTGGCCGCGAGAAGGAGATGGGAAACAAGAATGCATCCTCCCTGCCACGGTATCACTCCTGTACCACGCCCTCTCATCTTTGGGAGGAGCCTGGCTGAGACTGGACTGTCCTGGGGCTTCATGAGTGGGTTTCTGGAAGCCCTGCTCTGCTTGGGCCACCACATGAGTAACTCTCTTCCAGAAAGCAATCACATCTGTTCCTGGAGTCTCTCCTTCTCCCCTCCCTAGACGTGATCAGAACAGAGTGAGACACTTCTCGCTCCTGACAAAGCCATGTTTATGAAATGACTCACATTCAGATTTCTCAAAGCCAATCAGCTCTCTAGAAAGTATGATTCACTCATTCATTCATTCATTGAGTATTTCCTCATCTAGCAATGGAATTAATGGCGTATCTCATGGGGGAAACGATGAGGTGTTGAATGGACCAGTATATGTAAAGCCCCTAGAACAGTGCTGGGCACACAGTGAAGGACACATCCGGGTTCGCTCGCGCTGTTAGGTCCTGGCACTGCTCTGTGTGCCCTGGGGACTGCAGTGACCGAGACACGATGCCTGCTCTCAAGGAGTTCACGCAACATGATGGGCAGCCTACGGAGGTGGACCAGCGGTGCTAGGGAAGGGCTGACCAGTTCTGCCAGGGTTAGGCAGGGGAGGCTTCCCGGAGAAGCTGCTGCCCGAAGGTTGCGGGCAAAGACAGTAGGCAACTCCCTTCAGGTAAAAGGACCAGACGCATTACACTGATGGCATTTTCGGGGAACTACTGTAAGAGTCTCCCGGAGCCTGTGGAGCACAGGTTCGGGAGGTGTGCGGTTGAGATCAGGGAGGAACTGCCGGGGGATGAAGCCAGGGAAACGGGCAGGCGCTAACCTCTGTAGCTCAGTGGTCATTTTCTTCTTCAGTCAGAGTCTGAAAAAGCAGAAAGAAAACGTGGATCCACGCAAAATCCTGCCTGCAATTTCCGGAGGTTCTCGGGAACTCTCCCCTGCCCGCCCCCCAAGCCCATCACAGCTGAAAACCATGGTCAAATACAACACACCAAGGTACGGAATACAAAGGAGGATCGGGTTTACAAGGGGAGTTAATGAGATCACTTTTGGACAAGTTGATTTGAGGTGTTGCATATTTGATCTCTGCGTGGAAATGTCCAGCAGGCAGGTGGGTGTGGGGCTATGGGGTTTAGGTGAGATGGACGGGGTAGGCTGGAGACAGAGATTTGGGTCGTCTGCAGCCTGGTGGTAGCTGAAGTCATGGGAGTAGCTGGGGTGACCTAGAGGCGGTGAGTGGAGGGAGCAAAGCAGGGGGAACAGGGCGCGTGTGGGACTTACACACACGACACTCACCTTTACTGCCTTCAGAACACCACACTAGGCGAAGCAAACCCTGACTGTAAGTGATTTGCATACGAGAAAAGTCAGGGATGCTACCACTGGGGCTAAGGGACAAGAACAAGGACAAAACGAGTGGGGAGCGAGAGATGTCGCTCTCACTAGTCCAAGTTCGGGCACGATTGACTCGCGAGGTCACTTTGTTAGAGTCCTTGCAACAGATAGGATTCCAGAGCTCTCTGGATGAGGGGGGAGCTGCCCTGGCAGGCTCTGGGAACCAGGGGGCACACCCATGGTTCCTCAAGAGCTGCAAGTAGTCAGGGACACCCCCTCCTTTCTCTGGAGGGCTTTCTGAGAAATGCCTTATTCTCATGCAGTTGGCACACAGGGGCTTGCTGGCGACACCCACTTTGCCGTGAAGCATCCCACACACGCGTGAACTGAGGCTGACCTCGGGGTCCTCCCCCCTCCCCACCTGCACCCCGAAATATAGCTATAGGAAAAGCCTTGCCAAAGGAGGCGACTCTACGCAAATTTAGCTGCAGACTTAACAAAGGATCTCCTTTTAAAGAATAAAATTAACCGAAATGGCGACTGGCATAAACAACAGTGGACACGTGGTCACCATATTTAGGCTGGGCAGGAAAACTTTGGGAAATATTAGCTTATGTTCCCACATTGTTTCCTTCTCTTTTGCCCCTCCCTCCAACGTCAGGCCTTTCTCCATTCATCACCTCGGGGCAGGGTTGTATCTGCAGAACAAAATCACTCTCTGCCTGGCTTTTGTCCCCTGGACGAGATGACAGAGACTAGATAAAAAATTCAGGAGAGAGATATCCCCCTCCCCCTGTCCAGAATGACAGTTGCTAAAATTCAGAAGTATGGCACTGGGGGGAGGGGGACAGAGCGCAGACATTGACAAGTTTTGGAGAAGCTGGCCCTACACCCATTTCTTCACTCAGTGACCGGGCTGAGCCCCAGAGAGGGGCAAACACCAGGGAGACAAGAGGGATCTCCCAACAGGGCGTGTGGACCTTATATCCTGGGACAGCTCCAGGCAGCGAGGAGCTCAGGGAGGAGACAGGCTACGCGGGATACCTAGGCAGGTGAAGGCCTTATGGAATTTTCTCTATGTTCCACACGGGGCGGGGCTCCGGAGGCATCGCCGAGTGCAGAGAGCTAACATAGAGAGCCGTCAGTCTGAAGGGATCATGGGGCAGGAACAAAGGGCATCTACCCACAGTCTCAAAGGTCCACTGACCAAGACCGGGTGGGGGTGGTGGAGGTCCCAGAGGAGGCTTCTGCAAACAGGGGACATGGGCCTACTCCACCCATGTCCGTTAGATACCACTTGGGGAAAGGGTTTGGTTCTTGAAGATTCTGCCAGTCCAACTGAATGAAAAGCCAAAATAGAAATTAAAGAAAATAAGGCAGTTACACTTCTCGTACACATGACTTTGTGAAAAACTCCTAAAGTTTAAATCATATCTACATAGATATTTAACAAACTGCCTTTTAAAAAAACTGAGACTTTCTGGAAACATGTAAGGCAGGTGACCGCTGTACTATAAATCTGAAACTTTAGGTGCCTTTAAAAAAAATTTTTTTTTTATTTGAGTATGGATGACACACAATGTTACATTAATTTCAGGTGTACAACGTAGTGATTCAACTTCTTTATACGTTATGTATGCTCACCACAAGTGCAGCTATTTAGGTGCTTTTTAAAAGAAGCAGGAAAAATTATTCCAACTCCTCTCTCTTAAAAAAAAAGGAGAAAGAGGGTCATTGTAGTGCTAGCAGTCACTTTCCAAACATTTCACTGAAAAAAAAAAAAAATCTCTTGAATCTAGTCATTCATTCATCTTAGGCAAATAGGGAAAAACAGGAAGAATTAGCAATGAACAGTGAAGTTACCAGAACAGGGGCTGGAGATGGAAAAGGTTTTGCAATTTCATAGCCGTCGCCACCCCGGGTGGTGTCGTGGGTCGTGAACACAGTGTGTTGTTTGGGTCCCTGCTGGTAAGGGCAGCCGGAGGAGAGTCCAGACACAGGCTCCTTTGACCTTTATGTCTTCAGTGTCCCGGCGGCCTTGATGCCTGGAATAGCTGCTAACGGCTCCTGTGGAAGGCATCGTGGCCAGTCCTGCGCTCCCCGCCCACCCCCGCCTATCTGGGAGGGGGAGCCATGGAACCCTCTGCTTCAGTGGCTTCCCGCGGGGATGGGCTGCAAACATGGACTTGGAAAAGATTCTTGCTGAAGAAGAGGGGGACCCCTAAGAAGGGAGAGAGGGCTTTGGAGGGCAGCAGGGGGAGAGGGATTTATGTTAGACATCAGGGAGTGTTTCCAGATCATCTGGACCAAAAAGCAGGGTTCATGTCCTCCCCGGGGAAATTGGGGTGGTGGGAGTCGGGTGAGATTTCCTGGAAGCAGGGGGTGACTCTGTCACTTAATGCCATCATTCAGTTTTGCATTTTTTAAAGGATCTTCCACTTTTATTTTTTATTTTTATTTGAGACAAAGAGAGAGACACTGAGCAAGCATGGGGGGGAGGGGGAGGGGGGAAGGGGCAGAAAGAGAGGGGGAGAGAGAATCCTAAGCAGGCTCCACGTTCAGCATGGAGCCCAACGCGGGGCTTAATCTCACAATCCTGAGATCATGACCTGAGCCAAAACCAAGAGTCGGATGCTTAACCGACTGAGCCACCCAGGTGCCCCTAGAAACTTCCACTTTTAAATATTCCCACAGACACACAAGCAACAGTTTTACTTCTCAGTTCTCTCAATGGTGCCTCAGTCCTCCAACTAGGCTTTTCTCCCTCAGCCTTGCCTTGAAGAATTTTCTCTTACCCTGTGGACTAGGAGACCGAAGCTTGAAGGATATCACTAGAGCAGAGAAATAGAATAGAGAGGGTAACGATCCACTCCCCAGTCCCAGAGTCTCTTGTCGAATTCAGGCATATTTCTGAATTCATTAGCCTACCCCTCTGACCTTGCCCATAGTGGGAATAGAGAACAGAAATGCCTTGGGTCAAGGCAGTCACCCCTGTCTCCCCACCTCCCAGCATCTAGTCTTCTAGATAAAGACCAAGGGATGAAGTCAATTGTGTAATGAGTTACTCAGAGCTAACCAAGCAATGAGAGTCTAAACATTTTTTCAGCACTTAATCTATGCCAGGCCCTTGATGTGGTCTGTAGTATTAATTCCTCCAAAAGCCCTAGGAAGTAGAGACATTTATCAGCTTCATTTTTCAGAAAAGAGAGCCAAGGGGCACCTGGATGGCTCAGTCGGTAGAGTGTCTGACCCTTGGTTTTGGTTCAGGTCATGATCTCAGGATCATGGGCTCGAGTCCTACATCAGGCTCCAAGCTTAGCACAGAGTCGGCTTGAGATTCTCTCTTTCCTTCTCCCTCTGCCCCTCCCCCTGCTCATGTCCTCCCTGTCTCTCTGAAATAAATGAATAAATCTTTAAAAGAGAGAGAAAGAAAGAAGAAAGAAAGGAGAAAGAAAGAAAGAAGAAAGAAAGAAAGAAGAAAGAAAGAAAGAAAGAAAGAAAGAAAGAAAGAAAGAAAGAAAGAAAGAAAGAAAGAAAGAAAGAAAGAAAGAAAGAAAGAAAAAGGAGGGAGAGAGGGAGGGAGGGAGGGAGGAAGGAAGCCAAGGCTTACAGAGGCTAAGTAACTCACCTAAGGCTTCATGGCCATTAAGAGGCAGGTTGGGGTTTGAACCCAGGTTCCTCTGACTCCAGAGCCCAGGATCTTAACTCCTAGACTCTACCATTTCCTAGAAAGGATGTGGAGGGATTCATGACATATAGAAAGCTGGGCGATAAGTAGAGTAGTTTATGAAAAGAGAGGAGGTAGAAAATCTGTTTTAAAACTATAGATGGTGTCTTTGGGGCAAGGTTGAAAATTCCATTGTTGAAAATAGTGACCCTGTTCCTGTGTTTGGCAAATACAGACACGGAGGCCACAGCTGCAAAAAGCTCGTAGATAATGGAAGCTGGAGTAAATGAGTTGGAAGGTTTGGGATGCATCAACTTCTTCCAAATACAGGTTTCCCCCACTATCGGGAAGTAGGGCCTTCCTCTGAAAACGTTTGCAAGAAGAAATGACATAAAGCAAAGAAGCACTTCCCATTAATTTACATGGAAACATTTTTGAGTGTTCCCAGACCCCAAAATAACCTCTCTTAGGCTTTTCTGATACGTCAGGACACGTCTTGCTAACAGACGCACAGAGTAACTGGAGATAAAGCACAGATGCTCCCAGACACAGTTCAGAGATCTGGGGGCTGGGCACTGAGGTGCTGAGTGTCGTTCTGGGGCAGGAGCTTGGGCCGGGGGGGCTCGCTGCTGTTCCGGGGTGCACACTGCCTCTCTGGGGGCTCCCTACAAAACCAACACTGCATCCCATTTTTGCTTGTCACCTTTGTTCGCGAAAGTGAAAATCATCTTCGGATTTCACTCAGCTATGGAAAACAAGTACTAATGTAGACCTTTCACCAGTGAAGCCGCATCCCCTGAACTTCGGAAAAGTGGGAAAACTGTTAAGGCAGGTTGCTCCTTCTCCCTGTCCTAGCTCAACTCCAGGCCCCTGCTCTCTAACTCCCAGGACTTCTGTTGAGCCATGCTCCCCACCCTGTGCAACCCCACCAAACTTCAGGCCTCACTGGCGTCCAAGGAAATGGCAGGGTGGGACGGCCAGAGATGACAGCAACAAGGGAAGCTGCCAAGGCTGCCCTGCCTCCAGAAGCCAATGGAAGGCATGATACAGAGAGGAGGAGAGCCAAGCTATTATTACTGGGTGGGAAGCTGAATTCTCTGTCCAGACCATCTGTGGGCACCTGTCCAAAGTTTTGTTCCTGAGACCTTCCTGAAGACTCTGAAGGGACTGGGGTGGGGTGTGGGGTGGTCAGTAGCTCTCTGAGGGGTAGAAATTTGGGGTGAAAGATTGAGCAAGGGTAACCAGCTGCCTAGGAGACAGGCCTGGCTTAAAATAGGGACTGGTTGCTGGGCTTCCAAAGAGTGTTGAGAGATCTGGCAGGAAGCTACAAGTTTTCTTATTACAAGCTTTGAAAATTTCAGAACATCACTTCTGCCACATTCTGTTGGTCAAGCAAGCCACGAAGGCCAACCCAGATCTCAAAAGGGGGAGTAACCATTTTTGATGTACCACACATCCCCATTTGCCAGAAGGAATAAGTAAGGCCCATAGTGGTACCTGAGTGCTTCTAGGTCATACCGTTAGTAGACACTACATTCATTTTGTGTTGCTGCTATAACAAATTATCATAAACTTAGTGGCTTATAACAACACATTTATTCTCTTACAGTTCTGGGAGTCAGAAGTCTGCAATGTGTCTTACAGGTAAAAATCCAGGTTTCAACAGAGGGTGTTTCTTCTGAAGGCTCTAGAGGAGAATTTGTTTTCTTGCCTTTGGCAGCTTCTAGGGTCTGCCTGCATTCCTTGGCCCTGCCCTTCGTCCTCCAATCTCTGCTCTGCCCTCACACCTCCCTTCGGATTTTGACCCTTGTGATTAGACTGGGCCCACCTGGATAATGCTGGATAGTTACTCCATCTCAAGATCTTTTTATTTTTTTATAGTGAAAAATATATATATTTAGATTTAGCCAGCTGGACTGAGTTTATTTATTTATTTTTAAAGATTTTATTTATCTATTTGACAGAGAGAGAGTGAGAGAGCACGAGCCGGGTGAGGGGCAGAGGGAGAAGCAGGCTCCCCACTGAGCAGGGAGCCCTATGCGGGGCTCCATCTCAGGACCCTGGGATCATGACCTGAATCAAAGGCAGACGCTTAACTCACTGAGCCAACCAGGTGCCCCAGCTTAGATGATCCCTTTTTCTTCTTCTTCTTCTTTTTTTTTTTTTTTTTTTTAGAGAGAGGGAGACAGGAGGGGGAGGGGCAGAGGGAGAAAGAGAATCTTAAGCAGGCTCCATGCCCAGCACTGAGCCTTAGGTGGGGCTTGGTTTCACAACCCTGAGATTAGGACCCGAGCTGAAATCAAGAGTTGCATCCTTAACCAACTGAGCCATCCAGATGCCCCAAGATGATCCCAATTTTGTTGGCAACAGCCAAAGCATCGTAGTCAAGAGCCAAGCAAACATATGCCTTCTTCTCTCCATTGGGCCTGATCAGGGTGTTGACCTTGCCCATGTCAATGTCATAGAGCTTTTTCACAGCCTGTTTTTTTTTTTTTTTAAAGATTTTATTTATTTATTTGAGAGAGAGAGAATGAGAGACAGAGAGCATGAGAGGGAGGAAGGTCAGAGGGAGAAGCAGACTCCCTGCTGAGCAGGGAGCCCGATGCGGGACTCCATCCCGGGACTCCAGGATCATGACCTGAGCCGAAGGCAGTCGCTTAACCAACTGAGCCACCCAGGCGCCCTCACAGCCTGTTTTGATCTGGTGCTTGTTGGTCTATCTCAAGATCCTTAATGCCATCTGTAAGGTCCCTTTTGCCACACAAGGTAGCATATCCACAGGCTCTGGGAGTTAGGATGTGCACATAGAGAGGCTGTTACTCTGTCTACTATAGATACCAAGCCTGACCTAGAACAGAGGCTCCCGGCTCACAAGGTGTTTTCCATGAGAATAAGAAGAGAGTGCTATATGAATTACGTATTGCTTCAAAGATGCAGCTTAAAGATCAACTCCCAAACTTGAGGCCTTAAAACTATACATGCTCATGTAGCTCACAAGCCCATGGAGTATTGGGTGGCTCTTCTTATCTTCCCTGGTCTTGCTCACATATTTGTGTGTTGGTGCTCTTCAGCTGGGGCAACTGAGGCAAATCGGCTCCTTTCTGCATGTCTCTTATCCTCCAACGGGCCAGCCCAGCTTATTTTCCTGTCAAAGGCCTAAGTGCAGGAAGCCCAGGAGAAAGGTGCAGGTGCATTTAAAGCCTGACCCTCATCTGCTAACAACCTATCCATCAAGCAAGTCGTATGGTTGGGGCCAGAGTCAGGGTAGGGAAGACATGCTAAGATTTCATGGCAAGGGTGTGGATCCCGGGAGAAGCGAAGAATTAGGACTCCAAATGTACTTTCCTCTTTATCTCAGGCTCCCTGTGATAGCTATTTCAGTTCCAGGTGCCAGTGGGTGCTAAGTTCACCAGTGAGCATTTGTTATGGGCTCGCAAGGGCTGGAGATGTTGTGGTGTTCTGTCTTCTCCAAAGGTGGCCATGCCTGTATATTTATGCCATCCCGTGAGCTCGTCTTACACTGTGGCTGGAGCTCCTCCCATTGAGAGGCAGGGTTTAACAGCCCCCTTGGGTCAGTGGGAGCCTGGGATTGCCTTGACCAATAGAGCACAGTGGAAGCGATACTATGTGACTTCCAAAGTTTAGGTTATAAAACAGGATTCAGCTTCTGCCTACCTCTCTCTGTTTCAAGATGGTTTTCCTGTGGAGCCCAACAACCGTATTGTAGGGAAGCCGAGGCCACATGGAGGGTTTACTGGGAGAGGACCCAAGACCTTCTGCCAACAGTCAGCACCTACTTGGCAACCACGGGAATAGGTAACCTTTGGAAGTGGATCCTTCAGTCCCAATCAGACCTTCAGATACTGCAGCTTTCTGACCACAATGGCATGAGAGCTGAGCCAGAACTCCCCAGCCAAGCCACTCCCAGATTCCTGATCCACAGAAACAATGAGAGATAATAAATGATGACTGTTCTAAGTCATTAGTAGTTGAGATGCTTTGTTATGTAGCATTAGCTAACTGGTACACACCTGTTCATGAGGCTTAACACAGAATGAGAATAAATATAGTCTGGGACCTTAAGGAACTTACAGTCCCCAGGTGACCAAGCAGACATTAATGGACTCAACAGCAATATATGTGTGAGTCTGTTTGGGCTTCTCTAACAGAATACCACAGACGAGGTGGCTTATGAACAGCAGAAATTTATTTCTCACGGTTCTGGAGGCTGCAAAGTCCAACATCGAGTTACCAGCTGCTTGGGTGTCAGGAGCCACTTCCTGACTCTTCTTGCTGAGTCCTCACATGGCAGGAGGGGCAAGGGAGCTCCCTGGGGTCCCTTTCATAACACCCCTAATCCATTCATGAGGACAGAAAGGAGTGTTACTTCACCCACCAGAGGCCCCACTTCCAAATACCATCACATTGGGGGTGAGGATTTCAACATATGACTTTTCGGGGGACACAAACAGTCAGTCCATAGCAATATTGGTAGTATTTAATCAGGTATACAAGGGTTGCTAAGAGGAAGGGTGGGTCAGAGATCTGGTGACCATATTTTTCCCAGCTCAAAACTGGGACAATTGACTAATGGTGGCTCACTGTAGCGTGGGGTGGGAACAAAGTATTTAGATCAGGGCTGACTGGAATAGTCAGGTTGGTATGGTCGTTTTGTCCGGAAACGGTCCTGCCCTGCTGGGACTTGGCATGATCTGGAAGGGCTATCTGTGGGGACAGCTCCTGTGAGGGGGGAATAAATGATCGCTGCATGAATGTTTCCAGACTTTGCATTCTCTCCTGCCTAGGAAAGAGGGGCTTTACTGCGTCCCCTGCTTCCCGACCCTCTCTCCAGCATCTCTGGCTTTGCCAGACTGTATGGTGTGGGTTCTTGTGTTGCAGGATCAGGAGGAGATAGAGAAGGAGGAGAAGGGGCATGTGGCTACAGCTGGAAGAGGAGTTTGGGAAGCAGGAATGTGGAAGAGAAGAGGTACAAGATCTGATGTGGTATGTAGAGAAATATGTGGGGAAGGAAAAACAGGACTCTGAGAAGGATTGTTCTCATCTACTGCGTCCTCCTCATAGTATTTGAGAATTTGCACAAACAGCTTGAGTTATTTTGAAACATGTGTTGGTTGCCAGACTGCGTTTATTTGATGGCAACGGCCTCGAGAATGGACCATGCGGGTGATGGCGAAGGGCTGCACGGTGATTTCAGAGCAGAGAGGAATGGGGTGTGGTGAGTGGTTCTACTCGGAGGAGACAGTTGGGTCCGTGGCTGTGAGGGGAAGAGGCTGGAAGCCAAGGAAATGTTCATTTGTTCCAGTGTGACTTATGACCTGGAAAATGTGGGCTGCCCCAGGCCCAGCTGTGTCCAGATGTGTGAGCGGAGCTCAAAGGCCTAGGCTTTTACAGGCCTGTTCGTGGTGTCACTGACCTCTCTGGCGGTGGCCCCTGGAGCAGCTCTGGCGGGGAGGGGCTTGGCCAGAACGGCCCGACCTCTCCAAAGGGGCAGGAGGGAGATGTGGGAGGTTTGCTGGGCCTCCATGAAGAACTCAGAAGTAAAGATAGGGAGGAAGAAAACCCTCTTGGGGTGGGGGGGGGCGGGGGGGGGTATGTAAAGAGCTGCTTAGGTTTTCTGGAATTTCCCAAGGGACTGTGAGTTTTCCAGGGGCAAGGGTAGCTTCTTATACGTGTTTGTTCCTCAGCACTAGCAGGTTGTAATTGCCCAGCCTGAAACAATGTTAGAGGGAGAGAAGGAAGGAGGGAGGGAGGTGAGGGGGGGAAAGAGGAAGGATGGGGGAAAGGGAGGAGGGGGCAGGAGGGAAGCACAGAGATCAGAGATGGGAGATCGGTTGGTTCCTTGATGCAGGTTTTAGTGCTAAGTTTCTTGAATCCTGGAGTGTAAGCCCTCTGGTTCTCTCTGCTCCAGCCATGCTTGCTCTCTCAGGTGAACACTCAGATGTTAGGAACCCATCTGGGATCTGATAGACCTGGATTCAAGTCTGCATTCGACCCCTTTAGCCATGGGACCACAAGCAAGGGACTTGGATGACTTATGGAAGTTTCAGGCTCCTATAAGAGAAGGCAGGGCTTTGCAGCAACATGGCACCAAGGAAATACGGTGTGCAAGCCCCTGGCCCTGCCCCGAGCATGTGGGTCTCAGGGGTGCTGAGCTCTCCCTTTCCTCTGCTGGGTAAGCTCAGTCTCTGCCCCCGTCTGGCAGTCGATCTGACCATTCCTTACACTTTGACCTCTTCAAACGGCCCTGCTGCTCTTTTCTCCTCACCTCTCACCCTGTTTCCTCTTGACATCGTCCAGGCTCGGTTACTGCTCCATGGCCCCTTTTCCTGTAGCGCTTCTCTCACTAGCTCTGCTTAGCCCGCTTGATGACCCCTCCCGGAGGCTCACACCCTGGCATATGAGGGGCCACACAGCACCCAGAGATGAGCCCTAAGGATAGGACTGTTCCCACGGTGACTTCTGGAGGGTTAACACCCATCTTCTTCTCGCAACTGAACACAGCTTATTATTGCGGGGGGAGAGGATAAAATTAAAATTAAAAAAACAACAACCGGATACTCCTACATTCCAGAGCATTCCAGGGCTCTGTCTCAGCCCCAGGTCAACTCCATCCTCCACCTTCCACTGCACCCCAAGCTCCCAGGCTCAATGGCTTCTCCGTTGCCATCCCCTCTGACTTCTCTCTAGCGAGACAGTGCCCTAGGCTGGCCCCCTGCAAGGGCAGGAACAGCATGCAGTGGGTCCGAGCCCCCTCCGTCAGCGTCAGCAGGACACGAAGCCTCAGGAGGGAGTGAGATCAGGGCCTGCTCTCTGTCCACCGTGGGGCACCAGAGCACCGCGAGGAGGGCCCAGGAGGAGCTGCTGGTGTGGCTCTGTCCAGGGTGAGGAGTGAGTGGCTTGGGGAGGAGCCGCTCCAAGATGCCCTGGCAAGCCCTTGTCACATTCCAAAACTCAGAGGACCAAGAACCCCCGCTTGGCCTGAGGCCTCCGGGGCTGGCAGCCCGCCCAGGCGCTTCCTCCCTCCCGGGCCCTTCTTTCTCTGCTTTCTTTCTGAATCCTGGGGCCAAAGGTTCAACTGGAGCTTCCATCTTTCTTCCTTGCGGAGGAGCTGTGCTGGATCTGGGGAGACTAGGGAAAGGGGTGGGTGTCAGCTGGAACTTTCTGCTTCATTTAACATGGTTGGAAAGCCAGATGTGTCTAAAATACGGACTGAGCACCCCCGAGTGCCCACCTCTGTGCCCACCAGCCCCAGAATAAAGACATGAAGAGGCCTGGTCTCTGCCTTGAGGAGCTGTCTGGAGGGAGGAAACTGTGCTTCTAGAAGGGTCCTTGAAAGCCTCACTGGCTGGGCACCTCAAGGAGATGGAAATAGGGACTGTCACTGAGGCTTCCGAACCACTGCACTCTCTAGGCAGCCCTAGGGTGGGAACCCTAGCTGCACGGTGCCCACCCTGCTGGAGGAGCTCAACGCACATTTCAGCGTGGAATGAATGAACGAACGAATGAATGAACGAACGAATGAAATGAGGGGGTCTAAGAAGGCTTCCTGGAGGAAAGGAAATCTAAATAGTGCCTGCGAGCGTGGGCAGGATTGGACCAGGCCAAGCAGAAGGGAATTTATCCCAGGCAGCCTTGTACAGAAAGGCAGGGAAGGGGACGGTCCACAGAGGGGAGGTTCTGGACAAGGGCAGGAGGAAGAGCTCCTCTGTTCTCTCAGGACGGTGTCCTCCCAAGCCCCTTTGCTAGCTTTTCGAGCCACTTCAGTACTGTCTCTGACCTGTCTCTGACTCGTGTTTCTGTCTCTCCCTCCCAGCTGACTCAAGGATTTATTTGTAGCCCGTGGAGCAAGGCTCTTGCTCTCTCTCCTCCAGGCCTGTCATCCTTCTCATGCCCCTTGGCAGGAAGGCTCTCACCCTCCGCCTCCGTATCAGTGGTCTCCCCCTCCCAGGGAACTCCCTTCCCAGCCAGGTCAGCCAGCCCTCCTAGTGTGGCCTCATGGCTCCATGCTCGCCCCATGCTCACACTTGTCATGGTCCCCCGGCCATGAGCGAGTTGCCATATTCCCCCAGAGACTGCCAGCCAAGGTCAGAGACAACTGACTAGGACTCCAGCAACACAGCCTTCAACGTCAGAGGCAGCTGGTACCCAGGGATCCCACGTGCAGCCGTCCTCACAGAGACTGTGCGTCCCAAATACTCCCGACCTCGGCTCACATGGATCTTTCCTTCTCATCTCCAAGTGACAGAGGCTGGGCTCAAGTGGCCTTGGCTCACAAAGCCTTTCCATAAAGCAGTGACGATTTCTGATCCCACTTGGCAAACAGTCTTTGTGGAGGTGGATTTCCTGTTAACCTGTAAGCTCCTCGGTGCTGGAGGTCAAGGCTCACCCTCCCTTTAAGTGCCACGCCAGGCACACAGTAGGCTTACTAGATAACTGGTTATTTATTTGGCTAATTAACTGATCATACCCTCTTAAAGAAGCTGTCATCGTAATTTCCAAGCTCGGCCCTCAGCCTTGAATGGGCTGCAGGCAGGGTACCCACACCTAGAGCGTGTATGCAGAATGGAACATAATACCAGAAATAGGAGTAAGAAAGCCATGTCAGGGCGCCTGCGTGGCTCCGTCCCTTAAGTGTCCGACTCTTGGTTTCAGCTCAGGTCATGATCTCAGGGTCATGGGATCGAGCCCACATCAGGCTCCATATTTAGCTCCGAGGCTGCGTGAGATTCTCTGTCTCCCTCTCCCTCTTCCCCTCCCCGCCACTCTCTGTCTTTCTAAAAATAAATAAATAAATCTTTAAAAAAATAAAATAAAAGGAAGGCTATGGCATTCCATGGGCAGCATGGATACAGAATACGTTTAGCTTTGGAAAAGGCTTTAGAGAGCACCTAGCCCAAGCCCTCACCTTATAAGATTGGAAACTGATGTTAGAATATGGAAATTATTTGTCCAAGGTCACAAGACATCTTACATCTTTTGCATGTCAGACCTGCATGTTTGACCTTGGTCCTCGAGGACCAGTGGTCTCCCTGCAAGAGCAGACTGTCTACCTCAACCACCACTAAGCCCCCTCCTGCTGCCTTTCCCAAGAAGTAGCCGGGTGGAAGGATCCTGGGCATTGGTGTACCTGCTCCTTAATCGCTGTTTGGCCTTGTGCAGCCCTCTAATCATGCTCTTCTGAAAGAGAGACAGGGCACCTGTCCCGAGGCCGGTGTGTGAATTCTCGGTGAGATAACGCTGGCAGACCCAGGGGCCCTCAGGAAATGACAGCTCTGTGTTCTTCCTCCCACTTCTCGGGCATTGTTCTTGCTTCTCTGTCCTTTCCCTGGCTCCTAGAAAATCATAAAGTCTACTCAGAAGGGCTTCTGGGAGTCTTGTGGCCCACTCTCCAAAACAGTCCGTCCTCCCCCGAGCTCCTGAGGAAGGCATCTTGCGGGCAGATGCAGGCACATCTGTGCCTGGGATCTAACCCCACACTTCCTGCTGCAGTTTAGGGCTGAAGCCATCTTCCTTATGCTGCTCTCCAGAAGGAAGCAAAAAGCTCCTTTTTCCCTCCTCCTTCCTTTTCCCGTTCTGTGTGTTTATTCTTTCTTCGATGTCCTAATTTATCCTCCCTTGACCCTTTCCCAGGGCTTCGGGACCCACCCCCACAGCCCTCTCTGGCCTCCCTCTCCCCGTCCTTCATCTCTCGATGGCCCCACACGACCTGTCCCGTGCACAGCCCCCTCCCACAGCATCCCACGGGGACCCGGGCGTCTCGGCCACGCTCAGTGCCTACTGCAGGCACACGGCTTATCTCTGTCCCCACCCAAGGCTCCTGTGGCAGGCAGTGTGGGCAGAGGGACGCCGAACGACTCACATGAGTCTGCAGACTGGGTCCTGCCAGCTCTCTCACCCGGCCGCCCGCTCTAGGAGAAGGGGGATCGAGGACGCCCTCTTGGCTCTCCTGACAAGACGCCAGAAACCCTGAGGGCCCCTGTGTGCTACTCCGTCTCCCAGCCCCAGCTGCCCGGGCCCCTTGGCCAGAAGATTCCAGGGCAGGCTGAGGCAATCTGCCTGGAAAACAAACCGCGTGCCGAGCCACCACAGGATGGGCCAGAGGGTTTTGGTTTAATCCCAAAGCTCCGAGCACCTACCAAACCTCATCAATCGGGGGGCGTGGGGGGTGGGGGGTGGATTTCTGGTGGTTGTTTTAGAGCAGCCTGTCTTTTCTAGTGCTGACTGCCTCCCTGCTCCCCCTCCTGGAGGTGGGGAAGGTCAGGAACAGAGGGCAGGCAGAAGGGCCTGGAGGGAAGCAATGGGTTGATTTAGCAGGAGCCAGGTCCCCGCCAGGCTGTGCCCCTCGACTTTCAGTCTGACTAGAAGGCCTCATTGCTATTCCAGGCCTGGCCAGCATGGGGAACGGCCCGACCTTGGACTCTGGGAGCTCGTTCCACCTTTGCCAAAGTACCTCCCTCTCTACAAATCCACCTTCTCCCCCTTGCAGCCCTGGGTAGGGCGTTAAGTGAGAGACTGGCGTCAGAGGTCACAGAGGTCAGCGTGTCCAGGCTTGGCGCCCTCCCAGCATGCTGGCTCAGGAGGCCTCTGGCATCCGCCCTTTGCTTCTGGGACCACTTCCTTGAAGAGCGTGCCTTCTGCTGATATATAGGGGGCTTCCAGAAACTTCTACACCCTGGCCCATATTGAGGTGCTTGAGAGCATGGGCTCTGGTTCAAAATCTGTCTGGCAAAGGGGCCAGATGACTGGCCCCCTGATGACTGTGGAGACTTTGGCAAGTTATTTGGCCTCTCCGGGTCTCAGTTTCCCTGGGTGTGAAACAGTGGTGGGGCTAGCACCCCCCTCACAGGGCTGTGAGGAGGGCAAATTGATCACCACGTAGAAGGTGCCAGGAGCAGTGGGCGGTGCCTAGTAAGTGCCACGTCCATCAACACCTGCCAAACAAGCGGATCACCATTCTGAAATACAGGATCACATGAATGACGGTCCCCTCTCAGCTCTCCAGGCCTGAAACGCTTCTTCTCTAGGCCTTTCGTCTGCTCAACAAATATTTACTGCACGCTCACCATGCGCCTCTGGGTTTGGCCTTGCGTGTGCTGCGTAAACAAAACAAAATGGCCCTGTGCTCACGGACTTGACAGTAAAGGCACAGATGTGTAAATCTCCGTGGACTGCGCCGCGAACTGTGTAGGGAGCTGGGGCGAGGGTGCTGGGCCAGAGAACACAGGGTGAACCCCTGTGGGGGCTGGCGAGCGTGAGCTGCTCTACCAGGGCATTGAGCCTGGACCTGAAGGATGGGCAGGAGCAGCTGCCGGAGCTGGGGGGTAGGGAAGAGTGTTCTGGGCAGAGGGAACAGCACGTGTGAGGGCCCTGTAAGAGAAGGGCTGGAGAGTTAGTAGGACTGGGGCCGTACTCCACATACAGCGTGAGGTTGAGGGGGGGTCTGCCGCGATCAATGGAGTGAGAGATGCTGGTGCCTTTGGCCAAGAAGTGGCTGTGGGTAGGCAAAGGGGCCAAGGGGAGGTGTGTTTTGGAGGTAGAAGGCGGGGCTGAGAAGTGGCATGTGTGGAAAGCCTTCAGGGTTTCCGGGGCTGGTGCGGGAGGCTGTGGGGGATGGCTTTGAGAGTGGTATTGAGGATGACCCCCCACATTGCGGCTGGACCACTGGGTAGATGAAGAGGGGGAATGTAATGTCCCCAGACATCCCTTTCTGCAACATTCCCCAACACCCTCTTCTGAACATGCTCCGTTTTGCCTCTAAGGAAGGCTTGGAGTGTTGGTCTTAGAACAAAATAGAAGACTCTGGAAAATGGGTTCTTTTCAGCACAGAGCAGAAAATGACTCTGCTTCCCTGTCCTAAATTCCAGGCTTCCATCCCAGAGCATTCAGGGTCTGGATCCAGAGCACTCCTGGCTCTACCACTGAGTAGCTATGAGTTCTTGGGTAAACTACTGAAATCTCCCTGTGCCTCTACTTCGTCTTCTGCAAAATGGGGATAAGGGAGTAGTGCCCACCCCACAGGGTATTTCGAGGCTGGCAAGAGACTGTGCTGAGCACACTGGAAACACTGCCATCCTACATCCAAGGGGCGAATGCTTGTTTTCACCAGCAACTTGAGTCACAACAAGCTCATCATCCCCTAAAACCTAAAAGCTTTCCTACACATGCCAGTCCTAAGCCCTGCCTCCACCATCCTGCGCTCATGCACTTGGATTTTGAAATGCAAGTTCAGGGCCTGACATTTATCCCTGTTAAATTTCATTTTGTTAGATGCAGCCCGTGGCGCCAGCCTGTCAGCTTCCCTTTTATTTTGATGAAGGAGAGGCCCCATGGTGTGTGCTAAATTCATTTACGGCCACAGAGGCATCTATGGATACTGCTTTTGCCATTCTCTTGCCTCCTGGGGAGTGGCCCCCGGTCTTGGAAGGTGGAGGCAGGGGCAGGTTGGGGCCGAGATGGAGCTGGGGATATAGACAAACACTGCCTTGGCTTGAGAATGATCCAGCACAACGGTCCCGGATCCTTCTCCCAAGTCAAGTGCTGGCTTTGAGTTTTGAGATGTCTGGCCAGAGGGACAAAGTCATTTAGTGGGTTGGCCAGGGACATGGACCTAAGGCTTGGGCCATAGCTCACCTCTCTCTCCAAAGACCATACTCCCTTATGGTCCCACCTCTTTCCAAACCACCCTGCCACGTTCTCTGACCTTCGATCAGAGAAGAATGTGGGCCAGAGGGAAAGAGATGTCCAGCCCTATATAGCCCTCTTTTCTCTCCTATTTGCATAGTGTGGGGTGTGCTCAGGTGTCCTTGAGTTAGCCGCATACTCGCCCCCTACACATGTGTACTGTTTCTGTACTGGTCAGAACAACCTCTTCCATATTGGTTGAGGTAATCGTGCTCTGCCCAACTCATATCTCTTCTCTGAACATCTCCAAAGCCCCCGTCCCCACCTTGGAGCTGATCTCATAGCAGAGGTGGGTAGCTTTGAGGTTCACGCTTAGCTGTATGCATGATAGAGCCTTCTTCCGGGGGAGTCTCTCTTCCCTAACTTTCTGAGGGCAGGAGGCTCTCCCATCAGGCTGAGAGCTCCCAGGGCAGAGCTGCATATCTCAGGAGTTCTCTTCTTGCTCTCCAAACACCTACTGGGCTCTGCTCACCAAGGGAGCTGAACTTGAAGGTGACCCTGGTGCTTAGCAAAGGCCTGCAAAGAGAGTCAACCCTAGAAGCCCAGTGAGGCAATGGCCCATTGATTCCATGGTCCTCTCAGACTCCGGGGGAGCGAGGAGTGAGGAACACATTCGGGCACCAGGCATGTGTGGCTGCCCTCTGGGCCAGACACAACATGCCTTTGGTATAACTGGAAGACTTAACCAGATTCCAGAACTGATGGGCACCTTGGTCCAGAGCCCACCAGAGGTCTCCTTCCCCGGGTAATGCACTCTTTGTTCACGGTGTGTGCGGTGAGGTATTTTTCCAGGTGGTAGGTTCTAGGGAGAATTGAATTTCCCTAACAAGCAGGCTTGCAAATAACTAGGAGGGCAGGGAGAGAGGGGGAGGTAGCTACTATTAGATTCTAACACTGGTAACTACATTTTAACCCTTGCTGGAGCAACCAGCCCACACCGGAGATTAGGGGAAAAAATTCTAGAAAGGTATCCTCTTTTTCAAGTTCCCCATTCCTCAGATAAACCTTGGTTAATTTTCTCTGCCAGTCTGCTGGTCTGGCTTGGAGAGGACCCTGGGAGAGGGGCTGAGATGGAGGACAGAGAAAAAAATATATACCCCCCCTTTTATTGTACAACACTTTCTGTCTTTTCAAAGCACTTTCACCTCCATAAGCCCAATGTTGTCTACGTGCTGTTGTTACGGCTTCCAGTGCAAGCCTACTGTGTGCATGAGTGATGTGATCACTTTGCAAAGGAGGTGATGACTCATCTGGGCAGCTCCTGATAACGGAGTCAAGGAGGAGAAGGAAGGACAAAAATTCTTCATTTTGTCAAACCAAGTGTGCTTACAGCTGTGGCTCAGCAGGAGAGAGCTGCCAGCATAGAGAAAGGCCTAGAAACCACAGCGTATTGGGAAGAGAAGGAGCTTTGGAGTCTGACCTGGAGAAGAGTCTTGGAGATAGGAAGCACCTCATCGTTATTTGGACTGATGGGTGATATAAAGACAAAGTGGATGCTCCGTGCGACTCCAGCGGGGAGACCCAGGCTAGTGGGTGCAATGGAAATAGTTGAGCTCAGTGGAGGAACAGCAGGTGATGTGGTGCAGACAGATCAACCATGGGCGACGCTCCTTCCCCTCAAGGGAACATTTGGCCATGTCTGGAGGTGATTGCACTTGTCATGACTGGAGGAGGAGGTGTTCATTGGCATCCACTGGGCAGAGGCCAGGGATGCTGCGACGTAGCCTACAGTGCTCAGGAAGGTCCCTCAACAAAGAATTCTCCAGCCCCAGATGCCAGAAGTACCAGATCAATGTAGTGGAAAGAACACAGGCTTGGGTTTTAATCTCAAAGGCCAGCCTTGAAACCTCGGGCAAGGGACTCAAGCTGTCTTGTTGGCAGTACCCTCATCTGTGAAATGGGATAATAGAGCCGAATTTGCTGGTCAGAATGCCATTTAGTGGGGTCTTTCCATACAGGGCCTGCTGTAGAGAAGGTGGCTTGGGGTGTCTGCGATTATAACATGAGGGAGATGCTTCCTTTAACCAGTAGGACTGCCCACGACTAGATCAGAGCACCAGGGAGACCTGAGTTGTAAGGAATTTTCTGTCTCCGGGAATGCCCAACTTCCAGCAGGGACATTGTAGTGGGCTTTCTCAAATAGGTAGAGAGTTAGGGCTACATGATGTGGTGGTGACTTTGTCCTTCCATTCTGGCATTTCTCTGGAGGGGAATCCTGACATCTGCACTGTAGTCCAACACCTCCACAGATCAGAGCGATGTACTGTTCTGGAAACCAAAGAACTGATGAATGAGTCAGATCAAAGTCTTACCAGAGCCTCAGCCCCCACATCTTCAACAATGCCCCTCCCCCATCCTATCCCACCCCTGGGTTTTGGCCTTTAATGGAAGGTGGGAAATTGAAGAGAGTTCCCCAAAGGGAACGCAAAGGATGCAAAGGTCAGAAGATGATCCAGAAAGATGGGGAAGGGCTCTGCTTGGGAAGGGGGAGGCTGAGGGGAGCACGGGGAGCCCTGTGACAGTTGAGGCATCAAGTGGGACATTAGCCACTGTTTTCTGCCTCCTCAGAGGCCTGAAGGAGGAAAGAGCTTCATCTGTAACAAGAAGGTGAGACTGAAGCGCTTCCTTGTCAAAAAAGCCCGGATCTATGACCCAAGTACAGCAAAGGATGACATCGTCCACTCCCACCCCCAAGCTGTGTGTAGAGACGCTGTCTGGAACCTCTGGGGAGAGTCCAGCGAATGGCTGAACCACCTCCTAGGGCTGGAGTCAGCATCCCCCATGCTGATCCGTCCATGCAGCCTGGAAGGGTCCCACCAGGAGGAGAGATGGGGGAGAGGAAGAGTAGCAATAATCCACAGACCTCAGGCAGGAGGTATGTATTTAATCGTATGGTTTATTCAGGGAGCAATGAGGGACACTAGGGCTCCCTGAAGGGTCTGCTTTAGCTTGAGGGCAT
The DNA here is from genome assembly GCF_011800145.1 of Mirounga leonina. Lineage (NCBI taxonomy): Eukaryota > Metazoa > Chordata > Mammalia > Carnivora > Phocidae > Mirounga > Mirounga leonina. The sequence continues at coordinate 26,501,350 of NW_023270389.1, forward strand.
CTCTCTGCCCCTAGCTGTCCCTGCCCGGCTCTCAGGAGATTTGTCATCATTCGCCTACTTGTGAACGTCAATCACTGTCTCCTGTTGCAGGTGAACTTGATTTTCCCAGATATTGCTCATTGTCTGCTGCTACCTCCCCCCCCCCACACACAGCCTGGCCCACAGCACTGCAGAGTGTGTGTCTGGGTGGGAGGGCCATCCCACAAACACCGGCAATGCAAACTGCCCCCCTCTGCTCTCGCCACTTTTCCCACCCTGAGCTCCAGCTGAAGCGGACTGTTTGTGATTCTCGAACACTCCCGGCACCCTCCCAGCCCGACACTTTGCCCCTGCTGCTTCCCTGCCCAGATGTCCTTCACACTCCATCCAACGCTAATTCTACTCATTCTTCCCAACTCTGGCGAGCACAGCTTGTTGCTGGACCTCTACCCATTCTCCCCTTCTGCCTCATTAGCAATACGTTGATTTAGCTTGGGGAAGGGAGATCAATGTGCCCTCCTAAAAATACTGATTTTTCAAGGCTCCCTTGTTTTTAGGAGTGATGATGTGACACAGTCCTGGCCAACAAGATGTAAGTGATATAAATTCTTTTTGTCCAAAAAGGTAAAGACAGAGCTGGTACATATCTGGCTTGTGTCTTTTGCTTTTCTCTGTCTTGCTCCCTGGAAAGTCTACAGTGTGATGCTGGAGGGTGGAGTACCCAACTTGCATCCCATAAAGGCCATATGTGAAGGATGCTGGCTTGGGAGAAGGAAGGGCTTGGTTTCTTGGGGTGCCTGGGTGGCTCAGTCAGTTAAGCGTCTGCCTTTGGCTCAGGTTGTGATCCCAGGGTCCTGGGGTGGAGCCCCTTGTTGGGGTCCCTGCTCAGCAAGGAGTCTGCTTGTCCCTCTCCCTCTGCGCCTTCCATGCCCCTGGCTCATCTCTCTCTCTCACTATCTCTCTCGCTCAAATAAATAAATAAAATCTTAAAAAAAAAAAAAAAAGGGCTTGGGTTCTTGAAGATGTCCCTGAGACCTGCACTGGCTTCCTTCCACACTTTTTGTTACAAGAGAAGAATAAACCCCTTTTTGTAAAACCTCAGTAGTCAGGTTTCTGTTACAGGCAGCCAAAGGCAGTCCTTACTGATGCAAAGGCTCATCTCAAAAGCTGTTCCCTGCATTTTTATTTATTTATTTGTTTGTTTGTTTGCTTGTTTGTTTGACAAAGAGAGACACAGCGAGAGAGGGCATGCAAGCAGGGAGAGTGTGAGAGGGAGAAGCAGGCTTCCTGCCAAGCAGGGAGCCCGATGCGGGGCTTGATCCCAGAACCCTAGGATCATGACCTGAGCCGAAGGCAGACGCTTAACGCCTGAGCCACCCAGGCGCCCCTGTTCCCTGCATTTTTAACCCCTCTGACTGGGTAGGCTCTTTCCTACCTCTGAGCTCCCTTGGCTCTGTGTACCTCTCCCAGGGAAGCTAGCTTACTCTACTGAACATACTCATTGCATATTTGTCCTGGCAACTTCAGTGGGAGCACTTTGAGGGTCAAGGAGTGAGTCTTCTTCTCCCCAGGACCCCCCAACAATAGCACTGTCTTAGGAGACGCCTGGTAAACATTGTTGAGCAGAATCAATTGGTGCTGGACTCTGTTCCAGACCTACCAGACCTGTAGCACCACCAAGGGTTATTTTATGATGATCCCACCATGGGCCTCTCCACTAACTGCCCCATGCCCCCCGGATGTATCCCTCAGCCTACCTCCAGGCCAGGACTTCTCCAGGGCAGTGGAGCACAGGGGTGGAGGAAAGGTTCCACCCCTCCCACCCCTGCACACACCCCTTCTAAGGAGCAGGATTAGAGAGCAGATGGCCTCCTGAGAGTCTCCTCCCTGTGCACCCCTGCAAGACTACTGTGTGAGGGAAGGGCGGGTTCAGAGGTTTCCTTAGATCCTCTATAGACTCTAGACTCAAGGAGCACAAGGGGTCATCTGGTCCAGTCTCTGGCCTTCAGGTCAGAAAATTCTATATCTTGCAGAGCAGAGAAGATGCAAGGTATCTCTTCAAGAGAGGCAGACACCAGCCTGTAAGAGGGTCCTGGGGTTAAGAGTGGATGAGGTGGCTCTGAGGCTTGGTGGCATGCTGCCTCCTGTCATGAGGGGTCAAGTCAGATTCTGGTCTGGGGTCTAGGGGATGTCTCATTGAAGGGACTTCCCCTCCTGCAAGACCAAGAGCTAGAACAAGTTCTACATGTTTGTCTCCCTACTAATCTGCAAGCTCCTTCAAGATAGGGCATGTCTTAGTCATATTTGTTTCTACCATGTAACAGGGTACTTGGCACAAAAAAAGATGCTCAATAAATACTGATGAGAGGAAGGGAGAGACAGAGGGAGGGAAGGATCCCTTAGATGAAGTTGTCGGGCAAATGAGTTGCTGACCAGCACGTAAGCCCTACCCTTCCCCATCTCAGCCCAACCTTCCTCTGTGGCACTTGTCTTCAACTGCTGCCCTGATTCTTCCTTTATTCTTCAGGCCCTGGCTCACTGTGTGAGGAGTACCTCCTCTCCCTGAGCTGCCCCCTGTCCATCCGGTGCTCCAACAGCATGTTGGATACTCCCCGAAGGCATTTAACCGATCGGATTGGGAGTCTCCGCTCTTCTCTCCAGCAGTGGATGGAGCTACCTGAGGCTGAGGAACAACGGCCTGTCCCTCAGGCTGTCTGGTCAGAAGGTACACAGCAGAGTAGCCGAGATGAAGGTTTAGGTGAGACAGCTCCCTCCTGGGATGAGGAGGGTGATGTGACGGGGTGGAAGAAGGCTGCCTTGGTGGAGGGCTGGCAGCAATGGGGTAAATGAAATGCCCTTAGGCCAACAGGACGTGCCATTTGGATAGGCTTGTGTTTCATAAAGGAAATTAGGTAGTTCCTGAAACTGGAACTTAGAACCTGGCCTGGGAGCAGGATGGAAAATGCAGCTCCACCGGCTGCTAAGGGGCATCATGGAAGACAGGATTGGACCTTGGCGATCTCCTAGCCATTGGCTCTTACAAGGAATCCCTGGATCGCTCTGTGTCCTCGAAGACCATGTCAGTCTCTTCCTTTCTTCAAATCTTCCCAAGGTGGCCACCCCAGAGAAGCCTTGTGAGTGTTTCTGCCTTGGTCTCCATCTGTAGGGAGGTGGTGGGGAGCAGGGGTAGTCATGAGGAATGGCCAGAAGACCCTGGACTGAATGATTCACCAAAAGGAGGAGCACCCTCCGGAAGTTTACAGAAAGCTTGAGATGGTCATTAGGCTTTGCAAAACCCCAGGGATTGTAATGGTTCACGTGACATTTGCCTTGATCTTCAGGGTCAGTGTGACTCTCTGGTCTCAAAGAACAAGTTCGTGTGTGTTTCTTTCGCAGGGTGTGTGTAAGACGTGTGAGTTTTCATTGTAGAGTTGGTGGTTGTGGTTGCAACTCTACTGAAGTCATGCATGTTTATGCACTTCTTTTGGATTTATGTATGGATATGACTGCGTGTTGTATCTTTGATGGAAATGCTGCTAAATTTCAGGGAACCATACTCGTTAAAAAAATTTGAGTACAGCTGACACTCAATGCTACATTAATTTCAGGTGTACAGCGTAGTGATTTGACAAGTTTATAGGTTATGCTATGCTCACCACAAGTGTAGCTACCATCTCATGAGATCATACTTTTCTTCCTCATTGAATCTTCACATAGGGGAACTGAGTCCCCTCCCACCCCATGAGGAGCAGAAGCCTTCCCAGGATCGATCCAGCTGTCTCTCCCTGGGCCCAGCCAAGTAACGTGCACCCCCTGCCCCCATCTTCCCTTCTCCTGCCCCTGCCCCATTTCCCTGACTTCTTTCTCCAGCCCTAAGCAAGCCAAGGCCCTTAACCGAGAACAGGAAAACGAAAATCAGCTCACCAGATGTGTTCCATTCCATCCTCTCCCTCCCCATCCCTTCTTACCAGAGGGCAATAAATTCTGACTATATATACAGCAAGCACCTGGCATCTCCCAAGCCCAGTTGTGCCTGCCTGGTGACAGACCCAACTGAGGCGGAGCCTGGGGGGTGACCACACGAGCCTACCACACGGCCCACCCATGTCTTTAGCACCATGGTGCAGCTCATCTGCTTTGTCTAGACAGCCCAAGCAGACCCCAGAATGATTTTTTCCTGTCTGACCGAAGGGTGATACATTTTTGCCATCTGTCATGCCAGGTCTCCCTCTCCCTGTGTAGACACTGCCCGTCTGGGTGCAGAAGGAGACTGAGGTCTCCCAGGCAAGATCCCTGTCTGGATACTGGAGGAACGAGAGCCGGACGGCCCAGGGGAGCTTGTGCGCAGGGCTCCCTGGAGCTGGTCCCCACCTGGAGGCCAGAAGGAGTGTCTGGGTCTCTGGAATGAACCAGGCATCTGGGATTCTCATTGGAGACTGTTTACTTGTCTATTTGCATGGCAGGTTAACAGCCCACAGCAGCCCACTTCCTGCCGGGGACTTTCAGGAACAATGTCTCCAAGCCAGCGTGGCCCAGCCTGGGCATGAGCCCTCCCCATCTCTCCCTCCCTCCCTCCCCACATTAGCCACGTGGCCGTGACTCACACAGGCTGTCCGAGCCTCTGCCAAGAACAGCCAGGGAACTGCTCAGATAAAGTTGGATGGGTTACTTCGGGAGCAGAGAATAGTCCAGAGTGCCTTTGGAATCCTGTGGGCCTCCATATCCTCCTCCCACTCTGGTTCCTCAAGTAGCCCACCACCCAGACCCAACAAGGCGGGTGGGGTATTGCCTTACTGCTCTGGAGTGAGACCCCCTCCCCACCTGGTTCTCTCTTTCCTCCAACAGCACGCAAGACAATCAGGGACCACTGTGGGAGGGCTCTTGGCTTTTCATTGGAATATTACGTAAATAACCCACACCTAAAGCAAAACACTCATGTATTGTATCTCATTTTATCCTCGTGATCTCCCCATGAGACAGTGATTTCTCCAATTTCAAAGAAGAGAGAATTGAGGATAAGAAGATTAAGTGAAGGCAGAAGGCGGAGCACAGAGGATTTTTATTATATTTTTTAAAATATTTATTTATTTATTTGAGACAGAGAGTGGGGTGGGGAGGGGCAGAGGGAGAGGGAGAAGCAGACTCCACGTTGAGTGCAGAGCCCGATGCGGGGCTCAATCTCACGACCCTGAGATCATGACCCTGAGATCACGACCTGAGGGGAAACCAAGAGTCAGATGCTTAACCGACTGCACCACCCAGGCGCTCCCAGAGGATTTTTAGAGTAGTGGAAATATTCTGAATGATACTGTACTGAGAGATACAGGCCATTAACTGACAAAACCCATGGAGTGCCCGAGACCAGGAGGGAACCTGAAGGTAAACTGTGGACTTTGGGCAGCAGGACTGGTGCGGCCCTGGGGACTACAGCAAAGGCACCCTGCTGGTGCAGGATGTGGGTAGCGGGGGAGACTGTGCATGTTGTGGGGTGGGGGGAGTGATGGGGGAGCTCTTTATACTTTCTGTTCAACTTTGCTGTGAACCTAAAACTGCTCTTCAAAAAAGTCTGTCTTATAAGTAACCGGTAATAATAAAATAATTAAGTGACTTGTGACGATCACACAGAAAGGGGTAGACCTGGGATCTGAATAGGGGCAGCCTGCTCCCCCTCGGATGGGACAGGAGAGGTTAATGGGTCAGGCTGCCCTGGAGGGTCTCTAAGGCTAATGTCCTCGGTCCCAGAGTTTCCCATGTTCTAGACGTGCTGCCTGAGCCTCTGAAGGTACTTGGAGACTTACCAGTTAACTCTCTTTGCCAATTGTCACTCCTTACTCGCCTGTCATCTGTGCGCCCCACCCTCCACAAGCCCTAGGCTCTAAGAGCCTGGGGCCCTGACTGTGGCTCTGTATTCTTAGCTCGCAGCACAGTCTGACACACGGCAGCTGCTGAGAAAATGGATGAATGCAGGAGTGAAGAGGGAGAGGGGAGAAAAGGCAGGAAAGAGGAAAGGAGTAGGGTACAGGCTGGGGTAGGGAGGAGAAAAGGCTTGGCCTCCCTTGTTTGATCTCATCCCCTCTGTCCTCCTGGGGGCTGGAGAGCCCCCTCCTGTTGCTTCCCATCCGTCCCCCCCCACCCCCCCTCCAGACACGAGAAGGCCTTTGGCCTGAGCCCTGTCCATCCCCTCCAGGGATTCCTCATAAAGTCTTTAACCCTCAGAGGGAGGACGGCCCCATCCTCTTTCCACAGAATGAACGTGTTATTTGGGCAAAAGAGAAAAGGAGAAAAATTGAAGTGGAAAAATCTTTGATTTGGAAATTCAGCTGACTGACCTCGTTTGGAATAAAAGCTCCTTCAGGCTCTGGCTGCATGGCAGGCGGGCTGAGCCAACAGTAACACCGGATGCCGGGATGCTGGGAAGAGGCCTGGGGACGCGGCAGAGGGGCCGCCAGAGTGGTATGAATTGGGAGTCCAGGAAGACCGTGAGAGGGCTCATCTCTGGAGGCTGAATCCCAACCCCCTGCCTCATCAAGACAGTGGTCCGTCATCCTGTGGATCGGACCGAGCACTGTGCTGGCGGCAGGAAAAGAAGCAGAAGAGGCAGATCCTGAGGAAGGCCAGGGACTGGGTCTGCCTTCTCTCCTCAGCACCTACCTCAGTGCCTGACACATGGAAGTTGCCCAAAACCCACCAACTGGGGGAAAAATACAAACAAAAAAGAGTAACCTTTGTCCAGAGGTTGACAGAGACCCTGCCCGTACCCTCAGCTTCTCCCAGCCTAATGGTGGAGAAAGAACAGATATAAAGAAAATATGGGATCCAAAGGTTGAGTACCACGTCGAACGTGAAGAATATAAACCAGGGGCTTATTTTCAGAGTAGCACCTGGACTGCCCGGCTTGGAACCAGGCAAGTTAACTGAGAGCCTCCTCAGAGTCCATCTTAAGTGGACTTCAAAGGAGCAGATGGAAAGTACTTGGCTGAAACAAATAAGATAGGTATCAAAGTGGGGAGGGACGGTCCAGTGGAAACCTGGGAGCTGGAGAGCAGGAGGCTGAGGGGGACGGGCCGGGCAGCGCTCACTGGCCGGGGCAGGTGTCTGACAGGCATCTGCAGGCTTGCTTGTGTGTAAGCAGGGCTGGTGTTTACACTGACTTGCTCGTAACCTGGGGAGCAGGGGACACAGCAAAAGATGATTTACAAACCTGAACATCATTTTCCAGATTCTTTGTTTTCAGCCTTGGTTGTGCTTGGAGGGGAGATAGATGGAGGCCCAAATGCAGAACAGCCCTGGGCCCAAATGGATTTCCACAAGAAGGGCACACAGAGGAATGGGGGAAAACATGGAAACACACAAGAGGTCAGAGGGGCGAGGCCAACAACTTCTTTGTTGTGCAAGAAGAGAGCGGGAGATCGGGGCCGCTGTTGAGAGGAGGCAGGGGAAAGTACAAAGAGACTCCTAAAAAGGTTGGCTGGGCGATGTGTGCTGTGATCCACTACCCATGTGTGCAAGCGCTTCAGTAAAGACCTGAACTTGCCCTTCAGGCTTCTGGAGCTGGGCCAGTGGTCCCGTCACTTGGGAACCTGCTGAATGAGGCTTTGGAGCAGAGGGGAAGCAAAAGCCTCGAGGCTATTCTGGTCACAACTCTCTGGCAAACAACAGTTTCTACCCAATATCCATTCTCTTCTTCCTTATTAATGAAACCACAGTTTGTCGCCCAGACACAAGATGACATCTCCCAGCCTCCCTTGCAGCTAGGAAAGGTCATGTGACATGGCTCCGACCTATGAGGCATCTGCAGAAGCTGCTGGAGGGTTTGTGGGGAAGTTTGGATTTCCTCATTGAGACCACCCCCTCCCCCTTTTGGGGTCCTGCCTGGAGCATGTGACCAGCAAGGAGTGGTGAGGCTGAAAGTCACGTGTGAAGGGCGGTGGAGCAGATGGGGTGGAGGAACCTGCCTCGGGGAGCTGATTCCCGTGAAATCAATAAGCAGCCACAGTAACGTGGGTCTGTTGGCGGCCGAAGAGTGCCATCCCACCTGATCCAGTGGCCTTTGCCCAGGTGGTGTCGCTTAGGAAGTGGGGAGCAGCCCCCAGGCCACGGCAGCAAAAGAAACGCGTCAGGGTTGGAGCATTCATTATTCCAGCCTCGACCCACCCTGCCAACTGGTGATGGGGAGGGCAGGTCCTCCACCCAACAGACTCTGCCCCCAGAGGTGGCCCAGCCCCCAGGCAGGGGGGAGGCAGGACGGCGAGTCGGCGGGCATCTTGTGGCTGGACCGAAGGCAGAAGGAAGGGGTGCGGAGTGTGTTGCTACTCCCCCACTCCCTTCCCACGTGGGGACTCCCGGGCCTGTCCCCATCCCCAGGCTGTAACCTACTCATTTTCATCTTCTCCTGGGCCTGTCCCCATCCCCAGGCTGTAACCTACTCATTTTCATCTTCTCCCGGGTTGAAGGACAGAGAAAGGAAAGCCTTGGTGGCCAGATTCCCTGGTTGTTGGTGGCCCCCAACCTGGTCATCATGCCTGTTACAGTGCAGGCTCCTGACCCCACCAGACCTGCACACTTGCCCACGGCTTCCCACCCCATCCCCAGCCACTGGCCACGTTCACGGTTTCCTCGCAACCTCAGAGCTCTAGCAGACATGGCTAGAAGACTTGGGTTCTCCTCTTGTCCTGCTCACTCACAGACCTTAGCTGGACATGTCGTGCCTGCTCCAGACTTCAGTCCCCACCTCCCCACCCTGCCTGAAGAGAAAAGCATTGCCCCATCGGTGGCTCCCAGGGACCAGTTTATGAAGGTGTCACCAGTCCCTGCACCGTAATCACAATGGCTATCATTTACTGGCTGGTTCCTGTGTGCTAAGCGTTTTTCACATATCAACTCATTGAACCCTCACAACTACTTAGGGAAAGTATGTCCTCCTATTATGACCTTCACTTCATAGATAATAAAACCAAGGCTCAGAGAAGTTAAGTAACTTATCTGAGGTTCTTCAGATCACAAGGGGCAGAACCAGGATTTGAACTCAGATATTGTGGCCCACGGCGCCTGGGTGGCTCAGTTGTTAAGCGTCTGCCTTCGGCTCAGGTCATGATCCCAGGGTCCTGGGATCGAGTCCCGCATCAGGCTCCTTGCTCTGCAGGGAGCCTGCTTCTCCCTCTCCTCCCCACTTGTGCTCTCTTTCTCTCAAATAAATAAATAAAATCTAAAAATAAAATTAAAAAAAAATGAACTCAGATATTGTGGCCCAGAGTCCATGTGCCAAATCGTTCCGCTATGGCTGCCTGGGTGATAAGGAGAAGCTAAGGAGGAGGGGGAGGATAAATGCGTGCGCACACGTTATTTTAAAACATCTGTGTAATGCTGGTGCAAGTTAAACACTGACTTTCTGGGGCAGGACTGGGATATATTCTTTATATTAAGAGTGAGAGAATAAGGGGCGCCTGGGTGGCTCAGTCGTTAAGCATCTGCCTTTGGCTCAGGTCATGATCGCAAGGTCCTGGGATGGAGCCCCACATCGGGCTCTCTGCTCAGCGGGAAGCCTGCTTCTCCCTCTCCCACTCCCCCTGCTTGTGTTCCCTCTCTCTCTGTGTCTCTCTCTGTCAAATAAATAAATAAAATCTTAAAAAAAAAAAAAAGTGAGAGAATAAGTCTTTCATATGGTCTATGTTAAAGTGGCCTTCTCTGAAATGACAGAGATGAGTATTTTATTTGCTCAACTGGCAAAACAATAACTAACAGCCTGCTATTTTTCTATGTTATCCCCCGCCCCACCCCACCCCCAGCGAGTTGTGACAGACCATGAAATTAAAAGTCTGGGAGTTTCTGGACTATAGGAACTCAAAGTCCTTGCTGGGTTAAATAGTCTAAGGTCTTCGGCCTCCAGATGAGGTGATTTAAGCCACATGTCCACCCCCCCCAATGCCACCCCGGCGCCCTGGTTAGCCTAGCAGGAGGGCAGTCACCCAGAGGGGTCTGTCAGAACATGCCTGCTTGAGGCCCAGCAAATATTTTGATCTATAAAGAAAGTTTCCTTTTCTGTCCTGGCCTCAACTTTAGCTCCAGCTCCTCTGTTCTTGTCCACCTCTTGGGATAGACGTCACGGAAAGAGTGTTAAATTACTCTTTAACTGGGTGGAAAGATTTTCTTTGAGGTCAGGCCCCAAACATAACCTCCCTGCACCAGATCCTGAATACCACGTAGCACAGAACACCTTGCTCTAGCCTGAGCACTATGGGAGAGGAAGCAAAAGGCAGAGTTATGGATTATCTTGAGACTATCTGTTCAAACTAACTGTTCTCCACCTATATGGATTCTGTCAAAGCCAGAAACAGAACCAGCAGTACTGGGGGCAGTCTATGGGTGTTTTCTGGAAAAGAAAGCTGGCAAATGGGGCGCCGGGGTGGCTCAGTCGGTTAAGTATCTGCCTTCAGCTCAGGTCATGATCTCAGGTCCTGGGATCGAGCCCCGCATCGGGCTCCCTGCTCAGTGGGGAGCCTGCTTCTCCCTCTCCCTCTGCCACCCCCCCGCTTGTGCTCTCTGGCTCTACCTCTCTGTCAAATAAATAAGTAAAATCTTTAATTTAAAAAAAAAGACAGTTGGCAAACACTTGCAGGTTTTTAAAAATTTTATTTATTTTTTAAACATTTTGGCACAAACAATGAATCATGGAACACTTCATCTAAAACTAATGATGTAATGTATGGGGATTAACATAAGAAAAAAAATAAATAATAAATAAATAATAAAAATAATAATAATAATAATAATAATAAACATTTGGGGACACCTGGGTGGCTCAGTCGTTGTGTCTGCCTTCGGCTCTGGTCACAATCCCGGGGTCCTGGAATCGAGCCCCTCGTTGGGCTCCCTGCTCGGCGGGACGCCTGCTTCTCCCTCTCCCACTTCCCCTGCTTGTGTTCCCTCTCTCGCTGTGTCTCTCTCTGTCAAATAAATAAATAAAATCTTTTAAAAAAAATAAAAATTTTATTCATTTGAGAGAGAGAGAGAGCATGAGCTGGGGGCAGCGGGGGAGGGCAAGGGCAAACTCCCCCACTGAGCAGGGAGTCGGACACAGGGCTCGATCCCAGGACTCTGAGATCATGACCTGAGCCAAAGGCAGACACTTAACCAACTGAGCAAACACTTGTTTCAAAGCTAATATAGAACAAGCAATTCGGGAGAAAGGGAGTTTGTCAGCCCTATGTTGTCATTTCTTTTTCTTACTAAAAGTTTCATAGTCCCCCATGAAGGAGGGAAGACGTTTGCTAACGTGCCCACAGCAGCCAGAGACCTTCTTAGGAGGGCCGGCAGAAGCCACAGAGCTTCTCCTGCTGTGGGGTCTCCATGCCTCTAACCCAGACGTGGTGGGCTGGACTCTGCCACCAACAAACTAAAACGAAACAGATGTAGGGTATTTGTGGTAAGAGGAGAGGATCTTTTTCTTTCTGTCTGTCGCACAAACACAGCAACAGAAGACTGATGAAGGCTACCAGTCTGGCAGAAATCTAAGGAGTTAGAGGAATAGGAATTGGACATCAGTGTTCCAGCTTTCAAACCAGACGTGAGTTGGAACCAGATGTAATGAGGGAGAGAAACAGTCGTTGACTATGTCACGTGGTGACCCCAAAGAGAGCATTCTTTCATCATCAAATGAGCTTTGTTGGCTTCACCACTCACAGGGAGACTAAAATACAGAAAAAGGAAAGAGGGGCTTGATCACAGGACTCATCTGATTCATTTGCTTTGAAAGACCCAGGCTGAGGGCCTGAACTGGTCAAGCAATCTAGCTATTAAAAGTGGTTCTCTCTGGCGATGGGGTTTTAAGAAATATTGACGTTGGCAAAGTGGATTGCTCCATTTAGAAAAATGTTTGCAGCTATGGTGGTCCATTAGAACACCAAGAAAAAGAACAAAAGAAAAAAATTTACTGGCGAGAGCTCTTATTAAATCCACAATCCCACAGTGTCAAAGTACCAGCAATCAACTTGCAAATTAAAATTGGCTATTTGTATTTTCTGAGCTTTTTGCAGGAAGGAGGGTCGGGGAGAGACTGCTTTTTATGGGCGGGTCCCAGGAAATGATTTCTGGTCTGGCTAGAGGCCCAGAGTTTAAATCACCAATTACTCCCCCACCGTGTCTTAACCTCTGTCACCGTAGGCTTTTCCCTTCAGCCTACACACAGGGGACAGGCGGCTTTGCCGTCTGCTCTACATGCTCGGATGATCCCATCCTAGACACAACTTTCCACCGACCTGGGTGCCCTTCCAGCGACGGCCCTGAGCACTCATCTTTTCTTCCTGGCCATGCTGCTTGAGCAAGAAGTCCACACGCCATTCTGTTAGGCTGGCCACATAAAATACAGGACACTGAGTTAAATTTGAATTGCAGACAAACAATGAATACATGGGACACACTTATTTAAAAACTGTTGATCAAGGGGCACCTGGCTGGCTCAGTTGGTTAAGCATCTGACTCTTGATTTCTGCTCAGGTCATGGTCTCAGGGTCGTGGGATCGAGCCCCAAATTGGGCTTCGGGCTGAGCATGGAGCCTGCTTCAGATTCCCCATCTCCCTCTGCCCCTACCCCCTCCTGCTCTTGCACGATGTCTCAAAAATAAATAAATAAATAAATAAATAAATAAATAAATAAATAAATAAATAAATATTGTTTATCTAAAATTTCTAAGGAATTCTGGTTGAACAGGGCATTCTGTATTTTCATCTACTAAATCCGGCAATCCCACCGACCTCGGAGCCCCTTCCTTACTTTTCCTTTGGCTGCCCAGACCATTGAAACCTCATTTCTGCCTCCTCCTCTCCACTGATACTGCTCTCCCCAACTTCCCCAGGGACCCCCTAATGACCAAATCCAAAGGAGGTGTCCCCAGGTATTATAGCAGGGACTTCTCTGCAGCATTCAGCCATCACTCTGGTGACCCCTCTTATGGTGAAGCTGTCTTCTCTCTTGGCTTCTTGTTTCTCCATCTTTCGCTGACAACCCTTCACTGATTTCTTCATGCATCCTCCTTGTTAAGCCATCTCTTACGTGCTTGGTGTTCCACAGGGTTCTGTCCTTTGGCCTTTAGCACTCTACACACAGAGCCATGTTTGCTGCCATATTTCTCTCTCTGCTCAGGCTGCCTTGAACAGCCCTTGCCTGCTCATCCATCATCCTGGCTGCAGGGCTCCCGAGTACGTCTTGGAGAGAAATTTTCCTGCCCTAGGCCTCCAAGGAGACGGGCTCAGCTGTCAGAGAAGAGAGGGGTTTCCGAAGGGGTCAGAGATCCAGGCCCTGCAGGATTGATCGGCTATGAATTATGGATGTCACATCCCATTTGGTCCCAGTGCTCCCGAGCCAGAGACGATGTCCCTGCCTCCTTCCTTCCCTGATAGGCCCCTTCTCCCTGGCATGGCTTTAGCATGCACTTCTTTGCCAGTAGGTACATTCCTGCTTTGTTTTTTTATTTTGTTGTTTTTAAATAATCATTATTTCTACACTCTGCCCCCTTCCCCCCCCATCTGACTGGGAGCTCCTTGAGCTGAGTCCTCCTCCATCAGACTGTGCCCTGCTGGAGAGCAAGGCCTGACAATGCCCCATGGGGAATGGTCAGCATATGGGTATGACTGTGTGATTATAAAGACTGAAAGGTGGGAAGGGTGACAAAGAGTTTTTTGAGGGAAGAACCAGGAGACTGTGAAGGAGAGGATATACTCAACCCACTGCAATCTGGCATCTCCACCCAACAACCTGAAAAGCTGCTCTCCAGGTTGCTGGGCCTCTCAATTGCCCGCTCCAATACACATTTTTCCGTACTTACTAGTTGGGACATCTCTAATGCATTGGATTCTATGGATCACTCTCTTCTGCTGCCTTTTTTTCTTTAAAAAATAATGTTATTATATAACCCATGGTGGTAGTTCTCAGTCATGCTGCCATGGCACATTCTAGTGGGGGTGGAAGGTGGATGTGGTTGAAGTAATGAATCAATAACATGGTAAGTGGTTATAAATGTTTAAATAGAACAATGAATAGAACAAGAAAGGCGATAGAATCTCTTTTATAAGTTGACATTTATAAGGTGACTCGAATGAAGAGAGGGAGGAAAATCATGGGGCTAGCTGGGGGAAGGGTGCTCCAGAAAGAAGAAACAGCCGGTGCAAATGAATGAAGAGGGAGTGTGCAAAGGGGCCAGGGTGGTAGGATCAAAGAGGGGGTAGGGGCGTAGGAGATGAGGCCAAAGAATCAGCAGGAGTGACTGATCGTGGATGGCCTCATGAGCCATGGCAAAGATTTTGAGTCCATTCTTTGTGAGCTAAGAAGCTGTTGGAGAATTCAGTGGTGGCTCAGATAGGAGTGTACTGGTAGAGACTATGATAAATGGTTAGAATTGAAGGTACAGCTGACAGGACTTGCTGTTGGGCTGCATGTGAAATGTAACAGAAGGAAAGACAAACGCCAAAGTTTTTGACCTGAATGATTGGCAAGCAGGGTGGCGATGACATTTATGGAGAAGGAGAACACTACAGGGAACCCAGATTTGAGAAGGAAGACCAAGTTTAGTTTGAGACTTAAGTTTATAATACCCATTGACTAGCCAGTGGAGATGTATAATAAGTAGGTAGTTGAAAAGAGGAGTCGGATGCAGGACAGGGGTTGGAGATGGGGAGGTCGATTTGGAAGTTATCAACATAGAAATGATATTTAGAGCCATGGACTTGGTATATCATCTAAGGGAGTAAGTACAGATAGAAAAGAGGTCAGAAAGAGGAGGAGGAACTAGGAAAAGTAATGGAGAAGGAACTTCCAGAGAGGTAGGAAGAAAGTGATGAGAATGACTTCCCAGAGGCCAAAGGAAAGGAAGGTTTCCAGAAGGAGGGCATGATCAGTTATGTCTATCTGAGGAGCTACATAAGATGAGGAATGGCTGTGGGGTCCGACAGCGTGGAAGACACTGGGGCCCCTGACAAGAACTTTTTCAGTGGAATGGTGAAGTCCTCATCACCTAATCACACCTTCAAGGCCCCACCTCCTAACATCACTGCTTTGGACACCAGGATTTCAACATGTGAATTTGGTGGGGGACACAAACATTCAGACCATAGCAGGGGTACGTGAGGGCATGGCTAGCAGGGGGCAGGGACAATCAAGGGCCATCTCAGAGTCTGTCTGCTACAAGAAAATTGCTGGATTGTGCCGAGGACTTTATGGGTATATACATATTTTTAAACTCACCAAACTACATGTTAAAGCTGTGTAGTGTTTGTACATTAACTACACCTCAATGAAGTTGCAAAAAGCTAACAAACAAAAAACTTGACAAGCCAATTATAAAATTAATATGGAAAGGCAAAGAGCCAAGTTCAGCCGTAACAGAAGGAGGAGAGTCTTGCCCTAACAGATATGAGGATTTGTTTAAAAAAAAAATTACCATAATTAAGACAGTTATCAGGAGAGATAGACCAGTGGAACAGATTAGAGAACACAGAAACAGACCCACACATGTGGGAGCTTGACAAACAACAGAGAGAACATTCTAAATCAACAGGGACAAGATGGACTTCTAAATAGATGATGCAGAGACAACTGGGTTTCCATATGGAAAAAAATAAAATTAGATATTCACTTCATAAATGGTCACAAAAATAAATTTCAGGTGGAGTAGATACCTAGATGTTTCAAGAGCAAAACTGTAAAACTTTGAAAAGAAAATATAGATATATATCTTTATGCCTTTTGTGTAGAGAAGATTTTGGAAACAATGGAAAATGTAAACCATAAAGGAGTAATTAATTTGAGTGCCTGAAAATTATAATCTTCTGTATAACAAAAATACCACCTATTAAATGAAACACAGGCCATACAATAGGAGAGATTATTTACAACATATATAACCGAACAAAAGATTTGTACCCATATTATATATTTTTTAAATGCCCTAGGATCAGTAGGAAAATTATAAACCCAATAGACAAATAATATGAACAGATAATTCACCAAAGAGAAAACCCCAAATTCTATATGCTTGTGAAAATATTCTCAACTTCACTAGTAATCAAGGAATGCCAATTAGAAAATTAATAAGGATACTCACACCCCTCAGACTGGAAAAATTTTAAAGTCTGACAACACTGGACACTGCCAAGGAAATGAAAAAATATGAACTTGTATTCTCTTAGTTGGAATGTAAACTGGTAAAACCATTTTGGAAAAATAATTTGGCAGAGTTGAAGGTGCACATAGCTCATAGCTTAGTCCACTGCTATGTACATACATATTCTAAAGAAACTTGCACAATTGCATAAAAAGACAAAATATTTATTTTAGCAATGATTTTCCTCCCTGTGAAGCTTAGCTGTATCTGCTGAGTTTTGTTTGCAGTATGCATACGGTTCCCAGCACGTGGTTAACGGCATGGACTCTAGAAACTGATCTGCCCAAGTCCTGGTTCCATCACTTATGAGCTGTGTGACCTCAGACAAGTTACAAAACCTTTCTGTGCCTCAATTTCCTTATCCGTGAACTAGAGATTATAATTATACAACCTCCTATAGAAACTCTGAGGATTACCTGGGTTCTGTGCACAATGTTTAGAACAATGCCTATCACTTAGTAAGCACCATGAGCATTAGCTTTTACTGTATCTTAAAAAAAAAAATCTGAGTAACTTTCTAAAGAGTTTTGAAAGCAACCTTACTCCTTCCCCTTCCTGCACAATTCAGTCCTGAAGCTGTTAGGTAAAGTAGAGCAAGGTAGGCGTCCATGGAGAGGGGTGCCCTAGCATGGGGTGTTAGAGCCTGAACCGAGTGAGGAAGGCATTCATCTGTGCTAGCTGAAGGCCCAACACTGGGTGTCTGAGCCCAAACAGGGTAAGGAGGGCATCCACGTAGCAGGGGAGGACTGGCATGGGTGTTGGAGTCCGAGCAGAGCGGGAAGGTGTCCACATGGGTAGGAGGAACACTGGTGTGGGGAGTCAGCACCCAAACAAGGTAAGCAGGGTATTCATGCAGGGACAGCCCAAAAGAGGCATTGGAGTCCAGGGGAGGGGGCATGAAGAATGCATTCATGAGTAGGAGGGTGGCGTCTTTTATGAGGTGTCAGGCCAAACAGGGCAAGTAGAGTTTCCACATAAAAGAGCAGCTTGCATGGAGACTCAGAGTCCATGCATGGTGACCAGATGTCCACACACAAGGGTGGCCCAGAGAAGGACATCAGAGCCCGAGCAGGATGAAGAGGGTGTCAGCAAGGGGCAGGATTGGCAACAGGGATGGGAAATTGGCTACAGGGGTAATTGACCGAATGAGATAATCTTTTAATTATAGTGAGGGCCAGGGTTCTCTCCCTTGGAAAAAGGAGTTGCAAATATGGGAAGGGAGAAAAGTGGAAACTGACCTGCAGTATTAGATTCGAATCAAGGGCATCATAAACACATGCACATGTTCTAGCTCTGTCCACTGAGTAAGCCCCACTGAGAGGGCCTGGGAAGAACAAAACCCCAGTAGCTCCAAGCACATGTGGCTCCCAGATCCCAGCTTCTGATGATCACTCACCACTTAAAGACACTACAGCTCTTGGAAGAAATTCCTGCTCTCAAGTTTGGAGCTGAGAAAGTACGAGATGAGCCTGAAACATCTTGTGCCAAAGGCAAGGAAGGGCTCAAAGAATGATGGAGGCGAAGGGGCACAGAAGCCAGCTTGAAGGGGCGTGTACAGTCGAGTCAGAGATAATCTGAACATCCAGATACATGTTAGTAACAGATTATATAGCCCGTTGAGTAAAAGGCAAATCCATGAGTCAGCAAGCTATGTCCTGTGGACCAAATCCCGTCCGCTGTCTGTTTTTGTATGGCCCACAAGAGTGGTTTTTACAGGGGAACCCCTGCAATCAGTGTGATAATAGGGAATGCTAACTTTGAGCCCCAGTTAAGTCTAATCTCCCCCCAACCAAATACAGAAGTCTATTCTCATTAGGAGACTTGCATTACAAAATATATATATATATATATATATATATATATACTCAATAATTACATTTTTAATTTCATCAGCGAAAATCTGTGGAAATTATTTTCCCCTCTTCTTATAACAGTACCCACATAAGGGGTGCCTGGGTGGCTCTGTCAGTTAAGTGTCCGACTCTTGATTTCAGCTCAGGTCATGATCTCTGGGTCCTGAGATCGAGCCCCATGTCAGGCTCTGCACTGAGCATGGACCCTGCTTGAGATTGCCTTTCTCTCCCTCTGCCCCTCCCCCTGCCCATGCTCTCTCTCTCAGAAATAGTTAATTGATTATTTTTTTTAAAAAGGTACCTACATAATACCCTCACTTTTGCCTCTTGTTCCTGCAAAGTCTAAAATATTTATTATCTGGTGCCTTTAAACACAGAGTTCATTGACTCCTGGTCTAAACTAATATAAAGAAATGAATAAATTGAATGTCTGATGAGGAATGGTATATCTAAATAGTTTCAAAGTATTTCTTAGTTACATAAAATACTTGTTAGTTACAAAAGGAAAAGAAAAACACCATAGCGGAGAATCCTAGCCGACCTCAACTGAAGTGATTGGAGAAGCCCCCTCACAATGGGACAAATGGAAATTGAGCTTCACTTGATAGGGTGCAATGAGACGTAGACCACTCTTGTAATATTTCTGCCAAAGACTCGTAACCCAAATCAGATCAGGAGGAATCAAATAAACCCAC
This sequence comes from Mirounga leonina, assembly GCF_011800145.1. NCBI lineage: Eukaryota > Metazoa > Chordata > Mammalia > Carnivora > Phocidae > Mirounga > Mirounga leonina. The sequence goes on from NW_023270389.1 coordinate 26,520,031, forward strand.
AATGAGAGACATCTACAAAATAACTGGCCTATAATCCTCAGAAGTGTCAAGGTCATGAAAGTCAAGAAAAAACTAAGAAACCAGTCCAGATGGAAGAGATTAAAGAGACACAGCAGCTAAATGCAACACATGATTCCAAACGAGATACTTTTGCTGTTAAGGAGATTCTTGGGATAAATGGCAAAACAAAATAGAAAAACAAAAACCCTTAAGAATAATTATTTTTAAAACTAGGTATTTAAGAATCTTTTAAAATAAAAATAATTAAATATTTTACAAGGAAACAAAGTAAAATTATGTATATAATGTAATCAATACATTACATTGATGTATTTCCTTTTGTTTTAATGGAAAATAAAAGCTAAGATCTTCAAAGGAAAAAAAAAAACAGAGGGGGAAGGTATATAAAAATAGAGACTTAGTGAACAAACAAGAACAAAAAAGCTAGACATGAGCAAGCAGTTTATATACATCAGAATACTTCCCCACCAAGAAGGAGAATTAAAAATGACAAAAATTGCTAAAGAACATGGAGTAGAATCAGGGGCAATTCCACCAAAAAGAAGGAGAAAAAGAAGAAAATATCAAAAGTAGAAAAGGATCCAAGGAATAAACCACATTTTTCGGGACTGTGGGGAGAAACTAGAGCCCAAAGGAAAAACTAAAGAAAGAGCTTTATATCTCCTTCAACTCAGAAAGTGAACATGCATCTGAGGCATGCCTCCTGCGAGGAGAGACTGGGGAGACCAGGCTGCTCTGGTTTCACCATCCCCTGGAAGTTTTCTACCCTGCTCCTGCATATTTCTGGAGACAGGGGAAAGAGGGTCATTCACATTACCTCAGTGGAGTCACATGTACACAAGAGCCCAGGAAGAGATGAATGGCCAGGTCTTGGGAGAAACGAAAAATTGGAGGGTGTTCATAGCCCTTTGCGCTGGTGCTCCGCCATGAAAATGACTACTATAGACTGAATGTGTGCCCCACCCGCCATTCCTAGGTTGAAATCCTAACCTCCAATGGGGTGGAATTAGGAGGTGGGGCCTCTGGGAAGTGATTAGGTCATGAGAGCAGAGCCCTCACAAATGGGATCAGTGCCCTTATAAAAGAGACTCGAGAGAGCTCCCTCCTACTTCTGTCATGTGAGGGCACAGCAGGACGACAGCCATCTATGAGCCAGGAAGCGGGCTTTCATCAGACGCCAGATCTGCCAGCGCCATGATCTTAGACCTCCCACCCTACAAAGTCGTGAGAAATCAATGTCTTGTTCCCAAGGCACCCAGTCTATGGGATTCTGTTTCAGCAGCCCAAACAGACTCAGTGACTCTACAGTTACACTACTCAACTTGTGTCATCTTTTCTTGCTCAACCACACCTTTCCATGCTACTCCATGGAGATTTAGAGATGGATATGGGTAACAAGATGCTAAAACGCAACTCTTTCTCCCTCAGTTTTGACTGGGAGCCCAAAAGCTTAGCACAAAACAATAGGTGCAAAGTGACCTCACATCCCAGAGTGAAGTGCTAATCCGCTATGCAGGACTTGCAAAGGAGATATATAAAAACCCATTTTGCAACCCTAAGCACATCAATCACCTTGAGGGTATTGAAGGGTTGAGACTGAAGTTGGGGGAGGAGGAGTCAGAGACAGAGAGAGAGAGAAAAAAAAAGAGGATTTGAGTTTTTGGAGAAAGCTGTAGGAGTGTTGCAGAGGAGGGGAAGAGAAGATTGCCCCTCAAACCAAGTGATGAGGCATTAAGGGATCATATGGAGAATATAACAGGATGATAGACTGGTGCAGGACCCATGCCTATAAAGGTATTAAAGGCAAGAGACTGTGGGCATCTAGTGCCTTGGCATAGTGGAGCAGAGAGAGCCACGTTGGGAAGTTTCTGTTCTCTCATGATGGTAGGACCAATATCTTGATAGGATCCTGGAATAAGGATGGTGGCTTGGGCCTCTCTATGAAGGGACCCTGCCCAAGAAGACTGCTCAGAGGAACTTCAGGGCCCCACCAAGAATCTGTGTGGTATGGACCCCAGGATACCCATGAGCTAAGGAAGGAAGGGTGAATGGCAGCTGGAGGAAAGGCATGGTCTGTATCAGGAAGCTACCATCAGAGGAACGCAACAGGAGCATCACGAAGAAACACATGTAAGATACAAGAGAAGAATGACAGCTTTAAATATCCACCAAGGCCAGAAAATACCAGCACTATACTACAACAATCAAGTAAGACCTTTCCATCTCTTCCATCTTTCTCCTCTCTGAGCAACAGCCTGGGGGGGCAAGGGGCAGCCTAGTGAGGGAAGGGAAGACGAGGAGATGAACAAGGTGGGGAAACAGAGGACAAGCTGATCACCGTTCCTCTTGCCCCTGCAGCTTCTGGCCTGAAGCAGATAAGGACTGAGAGAGAGAAGCTCTAATATTATACAAAATTTAGAGTTTTGATCCACTAGACAGGGAAGAATTGATGTGTCAGGGGAAAGAGGGGCTGACCACAGTAGTGAAGGTCTTGAGTGGACAGGAAGAGAAGGGATCAACCCAATGCTTCAGGGGAGGGACCTGTCTCAATAGAACAAAAGCTGTTCATCCTGTAGCTGGGGGTTGCGGGGGTGAAACGACTACGGAAATGTAGCTGGATTTCCCGGCAGTCCTGAGCCTCCTTTAGAGATGAGTCGTCTTGCATTTAGGAGAGGACCAGGCAATGCAGTGGTGGCTTTCTTCTGACCATGTCTGCTTGCTTGGGAATGGTACAGAACAGAGTGCTGGGTCTACCAAGGTATTGGTTTTTGCTGGGCAAATATGCTGGAGGAAGACAAGGACGTGCACAAGGGGTGAGTACACCAAAGGGCCATAATACCTACCTGGGGCAGGAGGGAGGTGAAGACAAGAGGAGGATGAGGGGCACTAAATCACAGGGCCAACATCACAAAGGTCCCGATGAGCATGAAGAACCGTGGGGCTGATTGCGTCTATAAGCGGCCATCACAGACAACCCTAAAATGGAAGACACAAATCTGTTAACACCGCTCACGCCCACCCCTCTACCCTTTACACCCTTCAGAGGCTTCCCCCTGTCTGTTGTCTGATGCTCCTATCCCTGGTGTGCTCTGTTTATCCTTCAACAAAATGCAGGAGCTGTGAATCTAGCTCAGTTCTGGGTCCTGAAATGCCACTAAAAGGATTTTTCCCTCAAGTTTCAGTCCCTATACTCTGTTTTTCTGCACACTGCCATTTCTGGATAAAGCTCAGTCATTTTTCAGAAAGTCAGAGCTGGGTAGATGCATAGGCCCCCCTCAACCCCAGCTGGGTAAAATGTTCTCCCTCTCATGTACAAATGTTTCCCACAGGAGAGCATTGGGAGACAAGTGGTATCCCAACTCCTTTAGGTGGGGTCCAGGAAATAATGGGGAGACACAATAGCCATAGACCCTCCAGGACCCTCCAGCTAAAATGGCAAAGGGCCAAGACCCAGATAATGTCAGGGAACTCCAGCCAGAGAACTATCCTTAGAGCACAAGGGTCTCAAGGGAATAAAACCAGAAGCTGTCACATAATCTTGACTGGGTCAGCTGAAGTACTGGAGCTGGCTGTGGAAGGTGGAAACTCCTGACCTGTGCGTTGAGCTGATCTGGCCAAGTACACGTGATAGGTAGACTCCCCCCGCCAAAAAAGTGTTTTTCAACCTCTTTTCTCTTGCAAGCTGGTGTCTATTCCACCTTCTGAAGACAGAATCTCCTTAAGGAAATGGAGCCCATTCTTAACCTCCCTAGGTGACGTGGCCATGGCTTCTAATGGGAGCAGTCCTCACACCAATGCATTTATCCTCGGACTCTAAGTAAAAAAGGAACTCCTGCAGCATGCTCTGGAGCCAGCCCACACTGGCTCACAAGAATGAACTATCCAATTTTCCAGAACCTTGTGAGCTGGTTGTGAAAGGCATACATCATTTGGAATTAAGTTACATAAGTTTAATGTGACGACATCACATTAAAAAACAAAGATAATAAACCCTGAAAGTTATTAACAGAGATAAAAAATACTGAGAACTCAGCACACGCTAATTATTTTACTGTGTTTTGTTATTATCTGTGCTCTTGAGGTTATAGACATCTGTTGATTCTATATGGCAGAAATATTGTAAATCGGAGCACTGCTGAGCATCTCTTCGTAACTCTGTGTTCGGTGACTTCAGTTTTGGCAGCTCCAAAGAGGCAGTGGGGATCAGCACCCTCACCCCTACTCCCCAGAGAGCCGGAGTGCGCCCCTGGACCTCAGGGCCCTGGGGGAGAGCAGTTAGAATGACTACAGCATCTCCCTGCCATTTTCCCTGCCCTATCCGCACTCCCTCCTTGCTGTGGGGAGGGGACAATGCTGCCTTTACTTGAAGGGCACCTCGGCCAGATGGTCTCCCTCAGACAGCGGTGCTGAGGAGCTGGCTGAGGAAATATTTTCCCAGCTCTGCCTGGTTTCCTTTTGAACGGGAACAAAACCAGTTCTAAGGAATGCAGCCGGTAGGTCAGTAAATAGGGCGGCTGTGATGTGAGTTCCAGCTGAAAGAAAGCAAACTTGTGAGTCTGGTTTGTGCAAAAAGCAAACTTATAGACTCAGATTTTCCTCCCATCCTGCCCTCCCCTCTCTCTCCTCTGGGCCAACACTGCCCTCCCCCTTCCCCAGAGATGCAATGGGCACCTGGTGGCTCCTTGGCTCTAGGACAGGAGAAACTTGCTCTTTTCTGGACACTTGTTTCCAGTGGTGGAGCTATTTATTCCTCCTTCCATAGTGGACATTGCTTAGGTACCATGGGACTCTTTCAAGGGCCCATGTTCAAGGATCCACTGTTCTGAATTAGAATAACCCTCCAGCCCCGATTCCATTCAGAGCTCAGTCATGTCACCTGAGGGCCAAGTATAAGACAGGGAGGAGATGGGGCAACCTAGCAGGTTTGGGAAATTCTGCTAGATTTCTGATTCTCCCTAAAAATACATAATTTTCTTTTCTACCCCAAAACCTGTTGGTGAATTAGCCACACTACGGACGCACTGTGGACACGTACTCCATGCTAGGATATGCCAATGTCACTGCAGAAATGGCTCTATTTAGGGCACCTGGGTGGCTCAGTTGGTTAAGCGACTGCCTTCGGCTCAGGTCATGATCCTGGAGTCCCTGGATCGAGTCCCGCATTGGGCTCCCTGCTTGGCGGGGAGCCTGCTTCTCCCTCTCCCACTCCCCCTGCTTGTTTGTGTTCCCTCTCTCGCTGTGTCTTTCTCTGTCAAATAAATAAATAAAATCTTTAAAAAAAAAAAAAAAGAAAAGAAATAACTCTATTTATTAGCTTCTACTTGTTTGTGTGTATGTTAGTGTGTAGTGGAATCATCTATCACGAACCCGAATGTCTACAGGTAGACGTGTGTGTGTGTGTGTGTGTGTGTGTATGAAGACAAGCATATGTGAGCACCACACTGTAGGTGTCTGGTGTTTGAACATGTACAGAACAATGTGTGCAGCTGTGTGATCCTCTGCCTTTGTGTATGCAGACGTGATAATATGTGTAGGGTAAACCCAGTGACTTCCACAAACGTGGTTCAAATGCTTGGAGAATGTCAGCATATTCTAAAAATAGGGGAACTGAAATATTTTGAAGGATTTCTTTTAATAAAAACACACCCAAACACATTTCTTCTTAAGGATTCCTGACGTGTAATGGGAAAATACCAAACATTTGCATTTTTCTGTCCTGTTAAGGATTGTTGATTTTATCCAGGGACAGATTTCATCATTCATTTTAAGCTAGAAGTTCTTTAGAGGCAAAGTCCTAAGGGGAAGGAGGAGAGGCCACGGCCTCTCATCCAAACTGGGGCAGGTTTGGATGTATCAGGCCTCCCTTGCTTCTTTTCAGCTGTTACCATCTGCCTTTAAAACATTTTGGTCCTCCTCCCACTGTTCGAAGAGAAGGAGCTGGTCTCTAGTTGTGGATCCATTTGGAACATGGGCAAGGGACCAGGGGTCTATGCCCTTCTTTTTTTTGAGGACAAGGAAACACAACAACGACATGATATCGCGTTGTAGCAGAATGAGGTTAGAACCAGGGAAAATGTCTACTTCTTAAGGGCCATGAGATTTTCTGCAGTGTTTGTGGCATCTCCTCCAGAAGATTCTAAGAGGAGACTCATTGCTCTCTGACGTGAATTAAAAGTAGGGTCATGGAGAGGCATACAATCAGGAGGATGGCCTCTGGAAGTTTTAACAGTACATAACTTATGTCTATTGGGCCTTTGTTATGGTGGCATGGATTGAAGATTTTGTGTGTATCGACTCATTTAATCACCACAACTATGTAAGGATGATTATCACCTCTAGTTCACATATGAGGAAAATGAGACACAAAGAGGTAGACACTTGGCCAAGGTCATGGAGTTAACAATGGATTGCACGATGGATCCAGGGTTCATACCCAAGTGGTCTGGCTCCGGAGTCCATGCTGGTAGCCATTAGGCCACCTTAGTCCTGCCAACTCAGCTCCACGGCTCTGTGTCACTTAGAGAAGACAACGCCTCTTCTTAGTGCTCACATACAGAAGTTTAAGGCTGAAACAGGTAGACATCAAAGGTTCCCAACTACCAGGAGTACTTTTAGATGTGTGTGTTCATGCCGTGAACACCCTAAGCTGGAAGGGAACCTCGGGAAGTCACCTGTCCTCATGGGTCAAGGTTGGGGAGTTTCTGCAGGAACAAAACTAACATTTATGGAGCCACTGGTGTCTAACAGCTGTTGAGCTTATCTAACAGCTGCTGAGCTCCTGGCCTGTCAATGACCAGCATTTCTCAGTCACCAGGTCTTGACACAAACCCTTTGTAACAAACGCTTTGCTCTGTCATTTCCCCTACGGTTGTAAAGTCTATCTTAAGTAAAAGCCTGCCAGGCACACAGACTTCTTCTAAGGAAAATTGTCCTGCCTACAGTGCCTGTAAGCTTGTGGTTCTGTCTCCCTGGATACAGTTGCCCGGAGGCAAAGGTGACCCAATGGCAGCCAATGCACAGGTGGGCCAGCCCAGGCTAACAAGGTGAACAGAGATACTCATATATGGTTGTTTTCAGGAATCCAAGCCAGGAACTATTGGGAAAAGGAGGTCGTTAACAGTGGAAGTTAAGGTGGAAAAATTAGGATATACAAAGAAATATACAAAGAAGGGAACGGCCATGAAGATCATGTGCAAAATGAGGTTACAAGGGAACAGAAACTGGGAGTGAACAGCAACTATAAGGGGGTCTAGAGAGAGAGAGATGATGATGATGACAGTGAAGAGACAGACAGAGACAAAGAGACAGAACAGTAACAGAGAGAACATGGCTGAATCCCAATGGCCTTCTGGTTTCAGAACAATCACGAACCCCTATGTGCCCTAAAGCAGCTTGAATGAGCTCCTGGCAACCTAAAGGCCTGCTTAGAATTCCGAAGTTTTCAAATCATCTATGTTTTTCATACTGTTAAAATTCAGAGTTGATGTTATCCCGTAACAAGTCTTTTGTTGATTTGTGTTTTAAAATGCCATTTTGAGTGGGGGAAAATATCAGTAAAGGTAGGAAAATTTCACATAACATGAGCTATATTTTACCTGTGTCAGCAGCAACTACATCTCACATACATTAATAGTGGTAACAAATACAGATTACTGTAGTCCTTTGCTTACCTGCAACACTGATTCAGGTATGATAAAAGCTTGGTGTGTCATTCATGTGAATGCAAAGTGCAGCACGCGGCAGCGGGAAGCGGATGAGAACCACAGGTGGGTCTTCTTACATGCCATTCCACAGAGTCCGACAGAGACGCCAAATGCTAAGTCCCCCTCCCTGCTCCTCACCACCCCCCCACCCCGCACCCGCCCCCACCAAAGATTTGGAGCTAGAACATGTCAGAAAAAGGATACAAATTTAAATCTTGACTTGACATTTCAGGAGTTTGATGGGCTAGAAATTCTAAGGCTTCTGCTACTAAACAACTAATCCTGCACAAAACATAATTGTTATTTCAATGCCGGGTTCATAGTAAATCATTCTATAAGGACGGAAAAAGGCCTTAAAAACCATGAACTAAAACCAGTACTGGGAATGGTGAGCATAAGTTAAAGGTGAAGGTGGCCCAGACGACAAATGCTCCTATCGGGGCTGCCTGTAGTAGACCAAGCCTTGGGCCATCAGCACAGTGGGGAGTTGAACCCAAGACACTGAGGTTAAGCCAACGACCCATGGGGTTAAAGCAGTCCCTGGTCAGGAGTGCTCCTTGCTTCCAGCAGAAACAAATGCAAATTCTCACTGAGGAAAGCATCTTCATGTTAGTTCTCCGGGTTTTTCCGAAATTAAATCAACCAACTAGGAGATCACAAAGATCACCAAACACAGAAGCAATGAACCACCACAGTAAATGTAGACCCCTGCCTCCCCACAAGGGCTTCAGGTATTGAAACGATCAGATACAGAATAGAAAGTCATGGTATAGAAAATGTTTAAAGAAATTTGAAAAAGGAATGACAAATATGAGCAGGGAGCTACATACCACCAGAAATGACCAGGCATGTTTGAGAAAAGAACCAAAAAGGCATTTTATAGGTGAAACACCATATTTTTTTTTAGGAAATATTTTCTTTTTAAGTAATATCTACACCTAACGCGGGACTTAAACCTACAACCCCGAGATAAAGAGTAGCACACTCTACTGACTGAGCCAGCCGGGTGCCCCTTGGTGAAACACCATAAAGAGCTTAAACAGGAGATGAGACAAAGCTGAGGAGAGAATAAACAAAGTATAAATACAGGACACAGAGAGAGAACATCTGAAAAGCATTAAGCAAGAATGGAGGATGGAATGAAAAAACTGAATAAACATTTAACCAGAATCCCAGGAGAAAGGAGAGTGAATGGAGGAGAGAGAGCATTTGAAGAGAATTGTCCAGAACTTGGGAACGACATGAGTCTATAGAGAGGACTGCAACATGTACCATGCAGAATGAACACACAGAAACTCACACTAGACACATTTCGAGGAATGTGAAGAATAAGAAAGGCAAGGAGAGGATCTTGTCATCAGTAAAAGAGGAAAGCGAGATCACCAGCAAAGGCATGACATGTAGACAACCTCAGACTTCCCAACAGCCATGATGGAAGCCAGAGGTAGTGGAGTAATGTTGAGGGGGAAAAAAAACCTCTTAACCTGCAATTGCAGAAATAGAAATGTTATTATTCCTAATCGGGGGTGAAATAAAGACATTTTCAGAACTCGGACTCCGGAGTTCATGCTTCTTCCCCTGGATTATGCTGCTGGTAATTCTCAGCTACTTCGAGATCTGCCATTGTATTACAAGAATTCCCTTCCAGGAAATGGTGCTCGATTCTTCTCTGTCCTCCTGCCTTAGCTATTTCTCCTAAGGTCAGAGCCCATTCGTGAAGAGAACATGCCATTTGCTTGTTTTTGAGGGAGCCCCAGGCCTAAACCCTGGGGAGTTCTCCATCAGGAAAGGCCCTGAGGAAGCCGAGGCTTCGCTGGGCTGTACGCCCGTGGCAGTCTGGGGCTGAGAAGGGGCTCAAGCCAAGCAGAGGGGGGCATTCACGGAACATACCATGAAGGCCAAGTCCCTTCTAGAAAACTTCCAGGCTCCCTTGGAGGCCACAGCTTGGTAAACACTGAAACTTTAAATACTATCTTAGTGGAGGGAGCAGAACCTTGCAGGCAATAATCAGCTCAGTGTTCCCTCTAGGCCCTGGGGGCTGGCTGGGGTTTGCCTTCTATTTTCCCAAGGTCAGAAATGACTTTGTAGTTCCCTTGGCTCAATTTCCTTTCAGATCAGCACTAGGCTTTTAAAGAAAAGTTTTCTCTCCTTGAAATGCTCTAAACTCTCAGCTAAACCTCCTGGCCTTAAATCACAAATCCGTGTCCTCCCCCTTCTGCTTCTCCCCTGAGGAGCAACCCCGAGGGTGATTGATTGGCTTAACATTTGCTGGTACAAATATTTGAACGAGCTAACATTTGAATCCATTTATGTTATTGCTTTCTAGGGGCTGGCGTTTCTTGAAGGTCTCTTCTGGCCCTCCACAGAAGAGGCGAGTTCTTCCTACCTGGCCAATAGACATATTTATCAGGGAAATGATTTTTCTCTGTTACTATGCCTCTGCACCAGTAGGTTGATTCAGTAATAAATGTGAGACTTTTCAGCTCTAAAACAAAACAAAACAAAACAAAACAAAACAAAACAAAACAAAAACAACCGAGGGAGGAAACGCAGGAGCCAAACAAGGGGGACAAATGGATAGGTTGCAGAGGAAAAGGGAGTTCCGAGAAGCCTGTGGAAGGGCTGCCCTGTCCTTCCCAGGACCTGTATCTCAGCCTCCCCAGGTGTGTTCCCTCTCTCTCTCTCCCTTCTTCCCCATCCCTTCCCCTGCTCTGGGCCGGCCTATACCTCTACTTGGCTCCCACCCTAACATTCCTGCTCCTCCCCTTCTTCCAGGACGCCTGGACCAGAAGGGACTTCCCCCTGGAACCTACACCTTGCTGCATCCTCCTTTTACCCTTAAGTAAAAAGGCTTGGGCCCCTGGAAGTCCTACTCTCACTCCCTGTATTGGGTAAGATAATACTAACCGCTGTCACAAATAAACCTAAAAATATATATGGCTCCAATGTGATGGAAATATATTTCTTGTTCACATAAAGTCCAAAATTGGTCTTCTGGACTAGCAGACAGTCCTCCTCTGAACAGTGGCTGGCATCCAGGTTTCTTCTATCCTCCAGCCCCACCACCTCCGGCCCCTGCCTCCCTGGGGGCCAGGGGAGACTCACATAGGCCTTGGCACCAGAAACCTTTATGGGCCAGGCCCCAAAACAGTGCTGCTCCTCCCTGCATTGGCTGGAACCCAGTCACATGGCCAGGGAGGCTGGCCATAGGTAGGGTGGCTGTCTTCCAGCCCTGCACCCCTCACTTTGCTATTTCGCCTGCCACACCTTTACCGGATACCAGTTAAGACAGGCTCTGCTGTTCAGAGAAGCTCACTCACTTTTCTAGACAGGGACGGTCACTAGATGTCCCCTCCAGGTCACTTCCGAGGATGTGGGTGTGGCCCCTCGCCACTCTCTTGAGAAGCATGGGGAGGCCTGGCTGGCTCTTGAGTGCCGGAATTGGCTCACACAGAGCAGGTGTGGTGGCAATGGTTCCGTTTATTGACTGTCCCTGCCCCCACGGCATCATTTTATTTCCCTAGTGACTGTGGGTCTCAATGGCTGGTGCCATCACCCTCAGGTTGTTGGTCCCCCTCCCAGTCCCCTTTTCCCCTCTGCGCTCAGCCTCTTCCTACCTAGATGATAGCGGTTAACCTGCAGAGCGGAGCCATCCTCCGTAAGATCAGGGAGAAGGAGCAGACCATGAAAGGCTCTGCAAGCAGACCTGTGACCTAGGCAACGCTGAGCAGTGGAGGGGACATGGGAGACAGCTGTGTTTTAGGAAGCAGCCTGCTGCGGGGGAGGGGCTGTCACGGCTGCCGAGGGCAAGGAGGGCGGCCAGAAGGCGGGTCTTATCAAAGTGATAAAGAAATCTAGTCAGGGGCCTCTGCTTCTCCAGCCCCTTCTAACACTCAGCCACCGCCTCCCCCATGGCTGGAGCACGGAAAGCTGAGGTTCTGGTGTCCAGGTCACAGTTGATGGAGATCATTTGCATTGACCCCTTTTCCATCTCACCAAATTGGCTCCATCCCTTCCCCAAGGCTAACAAGATGCAAATACGTGCAAGTCCCTCCCGCAGGTCTGCTTCCCTAAGGGAACAGAGTCCCAGTTAACCCAGCCCTGAGTGGCAGGAGTGTTAGACCCCGAACGGAACGGCAGGTCCCGGAGCCTGAGAGGGGACACGCTCGGCCTCCGCAAAGTTCCCAGTCCTTGATGTCCATCAGAAACACCTGGGGAGGTTGTTACAGTTACAAATGCCTGGACCCCAAGCCAGAACCCCTGAATTCGAGTCTCCTGGCATAGCGTCCCCTTGGCTGTGCCAACAGCTCCGCAGCGAGTCCAGAGGCGCACAGAAGTCTGAGAATGACTGGCTGAGGGCAGTCAGTTCTACGGAATCTGAGACAAGAGACGCTCCAGAGAGACTCGCCCAGCGCGCCCTTCGAATCCCATCACCGGAGGAGCGGCGGTGGGCATGGCGATGGCCACGAGCACCTCCTAGCTGCTCCCCACATGCGGGCTGCTATCTGTCCCACCTGCCCCCAGCCCCTGCCACACTATCAAGAGGTGACAATGAAGGGATCGGAGAGGGGGTGACAAGAAAGAGAGGGCTGGCCACCCAGGTAGTATCTCCTGCTTCCGAGGAATGGCACAGTCCGCCTTCTCTGCCGGCCCTGTCCTTCTCTGCGTCGACTCCTGGCCTCCAGACCCTTCGAGGCTCCCTGGGAAGCCTTGGCTAACTCTCCACTCCAGCAGAGCCTACAATGCCTTCTCGGTGCTCTTTTGCAATTTTATGCATTCATAGCTATGAATGTGCTCTCTAGTCATGTGCTCCTTGAAAACAGGGGCTCCACCGTCCTGTCGGTCATTGTAGTCCCCATGCGTGGCCCATTAGGACACTCAGTACATGTTGCTGAAACAGATGAATGAGGGAGTGAAACATTTATTGGGCACCTGCTATGAGGCAGACACCCCTAGACCCTGTGGATCTATCAGGATGTGTGGAGGTTGTCCCCGATCACAAGAAATGTCCAGTCTGGTTCAGAGGAGCAGAGACACCCCCAAGATGAGTTGGAACTGGAGGCATCACTTGTCTGCTGTGTCCTGTGAGTCCACCACTGCCCGGCTTCTCTCTTCTTCCTGGTAGAAAGGGCTTGCGAAGCCTTTGGGGATATTCCCCGTGATTCTGTTCCCTCCTGTCCATTTCCACAGAGATATTTTATTTTATTTTTATTTTTTTCTACTCATATCCCTGAGGTGGGTGATGGACAATCTCAGTTGTACAATTTTGTAGCAAATAAGGCCTTTTATTGCTGATTTGGCTGATCGGCACCTATTGTTTTAATTTTCATTCCAGTATAGTTACCATACAGTGTTACAGTAGTTTCAGGTGCATGACACGGTGATTCAGCAATTCCATACATTGCTTGGTGCTCATCGAGAGAAGTGTACTCTTGATCCCCTTCACCTATTTCACCCATCCCCCACCCATTTTCCCTCTGGTGACCACCAGTGTGTCCACATAGAGACTTTAAATAGAAAGCCCTATGTCCTCCGAGTTTGGAAGATGAGGGGGGAGCCAGGGAGGAGGAGTTGGAAAGGCCACTTCCCAGCTGCACTGGGGCCGGGTAGGTGGTGGCCCACGGAGGAGGAGAGAAAATCAGACAGGGGCCCTGAGCCCCTGGTGAAGAAATGAGGGGCTTCCCAGGGAACCAGCCTGGGAAGAGGCTGTGCTCCTAGTGGGTGATTTTTATGTCTGGGTGCAGGTCCAAGGCTGCTCTCCATAGCTTTGCTATTTGCAGGGGGCTTGGGGGGAGGGACGTGAATGGACAGGGCTCCCTTCTTACTGCTGCCTCGCCCCAGCCGGCTCTGCTCCGAGCCCAGGAACCCTGAGCCCCGGCGGGTCCCCCAGGCCGCCGCACAACATTCATTTGGGTCCTCCATACTGACGGCCTCCGCTCTGCAGCTCCAGGACTGAACTGTGAGTCCATCACGACCCCTTCTGTCCTCAGATAGGAACGTGCACAGGCCTGGAGCGGTAGCTCAGGGTTGCACAGGAACCAGACGCCCGAGAGCGACACCAGTGGGAGATCTCGGGGTCAAGTTTGCCTGAACGGGGCCACACCATCTCCTGAAGGATGAGATGAGCCAACAAGGTCAGGAGGCCCAGCCAGGGCCGCAGAGGGCAAGAAGGAGGCAAAGGCATGGCATCAATTTCCCCTATGGAAAAACTGCTGTCAGGACACAGCGTGGAAAAATTAACGTAGCTCCCAGATCCTGGCTATGTTATTTTTTTTCTGATCTCAGACACTTCCCAAATGACTTGTCCAGGCCCAGCCAGTCCCTCAGCAGAGCGTCGGCATATAAGGTCAGGGCCAAGAGGTCAGCACTACCAGCAACCCTCGGGACTGAGGAACACACTTGTCTTCTTTCTGGAATGGGTCAGTCCAGGCTGGCTGGACAGGTGGCCTCGCCTGGTTCCCACTCCAGCAGGGGCCTCGGCACAGTCTTGTGTCCCAGGCCTGGCCCCGGGCGGGAGGGATTAAAGCCGCTGGAGCCCCGTGCCCTGGGGCTGTGCATCAAGCCCGTGGCTCTTCACCCATCTCTGACTTCAGGCTGGAGTGGTGACAACCAGCTTTCTGGTTTCTTGCTCTTGAGACCCCCTTTCTTCTACCCTGAGGACCTAGGCCTCGCCACCAGGCTTTTTTTTTTTTTTTTTTTTTTTTAAGATTTTATTTATTTGAGAGAGAGAGAGAGCATGAGCGGAAGGAGGGGCAGAGGGAGAGGGAGAAGCAGACTCCCCGCTGAGCAGGGAACCCCGCGGAGCTCGATCCCAGGACCCTGAGATCATGATCTGAGCCGAAAGCAGACGCTTCACTGACTGAGCCCCCCAGGCGCCCCCCTCTCCACCAATCTTATGGTGAATCCCTGCCTCTGGGAGCTGTGGGGAAAGAAGATACAGGAGTCTTATCTGGTTCTGAACACAAAGGAGGGGGAAGCACCCCTTAATCAGGCTGAGCGAAGTCCTGGCATGTAACCAGGACCACCGGCTTTATTCGAGGTTGACCCCCGTTAAAAAGGCAAAGCGCCTGATGGCCACTTACCTCAGGGGGGCCCAGCTGGGACTCAGTGACAAACTGTCATTTCACAAGCCTTTCGTGCTCTTGCTGCCAAGGACAGAGAGGTCTCTCTCTATGTCACTGTCCGTGCCCTAAATGGGCTCAAAGCCCATCTCCTCAGCATCCCCTGAGTGTGTCTTTGGGGGTCCTAGGGCCCCGATTTAACAGTGCAGACCTAAACATTTCCTAAACCTTGTGCCTCAGCATCACCTGCAAGGCTGTTAAACCAGCAGATTCCTGGGCCCCACTCTATTCTGACTAAGAATCCCCTGGATCGGGGCCTGAGACTCTGGCCCTAGACCGGTGTCCTTACCGTGTATCTGCAGACCCGTGACATTGACACCTGGAAACTTCTTATTAATGCAGATTCTCCCTCTACCCCAGAATCACTAAATTAGAGACGCTGGAGTTGGGACCACGTAATCCTGTTTTTTTTCCCCAAAAGATTTATTTATTTCGGGGGGGGAGGGACAGAGGGACAGGGAGACAAGCAGACTCCCTGCTGAGCTCAGAGCCCAACATGAGGCTCGATCTTACGACCCCGAGATCATGACCTGAACCGAAATCAAGAGTCTGACGCTTAACGACTGAGCACCCAGGCACCCCCACGCAATCTTGTTTTAACAACCCTTCAGGGGATACTGATGCACAGAGAAGTCGGAGCACCCCCACCCTAGGTGATTCTGAGACAGATTTAAGTTTGGGAGCCATCGATCCAAGGGGCCCCCTGGAATTCTGAATCCAGCTGTGGCTCCTTTGGGCCTATCCAATGCAGCCCAAGTAGTGGGGAGCAAAGACCAGGACATCTCTAGCCTTCTCTCGCAGAATGATCTGTTGAAAGGGAGCTGCTGGGTGGACAGCTTCTCGGAGGCTGTTTATATATCTGGCAGCAGTTTTTGCGGGCTGCCTGGCCAAAGGCCCTTCTGAAAGGTTCCATTCAGAGTTGTTAGGTGAGTAAACATCACCGCTTTTTTCCTTCCCCTGCACCTGGGGCTGTGACCAGAACAGTTGGCCGCAGCTGTGGCCCCAGGAATGGGTCAGGGTAAGAGAAGATCAGTTCTCACCTGCTGGGGAGCTGGGCCCCCGGGAAGGGGCTGGCCAGCGGGTTTGGAAGAGGAAATGTCTCCCGGAAACAGGGCCGATTCCTTAGAGTGGGAAAACCCATCTCTCTTCTACACCCCGAGGACAGTGCTTACATGTAGAAAGTGCCTGAACAGTGGGCTGTGCTAAATGCTTACCAGATGGTCTCTGCGGGTCTCTCAGTCCGAGAGAGACATTCGGACACACTGACCACCCACAGATAATCCAACAGCAACATTAAAAGCCTAGATGTCCTAGCCCTCAAGGGTCAGAGCACTTCGGGGCTGGAGCTGGGGACCTCTGTGGTTGCCGACAGAGCAGAGATTGACTCTGTCCTGTCCCTGGTATCCGTGTCACAGAAGCAGAGCAGGGCTCTGAGCTGAACTGGCCGCTGCACAGAGGAAAGTACCTCGCTGTGCGTCCTGTGTCGGGTCTAGCACATGTCATCATTCCCACAAGGCAGTATGAGTCCTGGTTTCTGGTTTCAACGGCAGTTTATTTTTTAAATCTCCTATCCTTTAATTCACTAGGGGACAGGAATCAACTCTCTGGTATTTTATGAAATCGTAAGACTTTGTATTGAATTTGAACCCAGAAGGGGTCAGTATGCACTCCATCCCCTCTCATATTCCTGGAAACCATGCTTATTACAGTAGGACTGGGTAACCTTCAGGTCTTTTCCCAGCCTCAATCTCCTTCTCTGCAAAGTAGGGATGACACCATCAACCTTACCGTACCCTTATATCACGTTACAGGCATTTAAGAAATTCTAATTTCCTATTTACTTTCTCCTTTAGACTGGAGAAGCCCATGCTCAAGGCCACAAAATGGTGGAAGTGGGGCCCGGGTCCAGATTCTCTGTCTCTCCACCCAGAATACTTCTGTAGTGAGTTGAATTGTGTTCCCCCAAAAACATATGTTGAAGTCCTAACCCTTAGTACCTGTGAATGTGACCTTATTTGGAAATAGGATCTTTGCACATATAACTAAGTTAAAATGAAGTCATTGGACTAGAGGGGTCCTAAAGCCAATGACAGAGACACACAAAGAAGGAGGCCGTGGAAAGCTGGAGGCAGAGATGGGGGTGATAAACTATAAGCCAAGGAGTGCCGAGGAATGCTGGGGGCCGCCAGAAAGTAGGAAGAGGCAAGGAAGGATCCTTCTCTGGAGCCTTCAGAGGAAGCGTGACCTCACTGATACTTTGATTTCGGACGTCTGGCCTCCAGAAACTGTGGAAGAATAAATATCTGTTGTTTTAAGCTACCCAGTTTTGGTAATTTGTACGTGCAGCCTTAGTAAACTAGCACCCCATCCTTTCCCCAAACCCAGAGCATGGCCACTGACCTTTCCTTGGCCCCTCTCCCATCAGCAGCCCCTGTTTTCCTGGGGATACCCACCCTGATCTGGCTCTCCCTAAAACAAAATATTTTACATGGAAATCATGATTTATAGTTTATAAGGCACCAACAACATCCAAGTTCTCAGTCTATCCTCACAGCCTTCCTGAGAGTTTTGGTCTGTTGACCCCATTTTATAGATGTGGAGACCGAGGACCAGAGAGATGAAACTGATTATCCTGTGATGTCATGACAAACAAGTGAACGAGCCAAGACTGAACCCAAATATTCTTTTTTTTTTTCCTTACGATTTTTATTTATTTGACAGAGAGAGAGAGAAAGCAAGCACAAGCAGGGGGAGTGGGAGAGGGAGAAGCAGGCCTCCCGTGGAGCAGGGAGCCCGATGCGGGGCTCCATCCCAGGACCCTGGGATCATGACCTGAGCCGAAGGCAGACACTTAACTGACTGAGCCGCCTCCCAGGAGCCCCCTGCCAAACTCTCTTCCTTCCCTCCTCCCCAAGGTAGCCCCTGTCCTTTGCCAGGCCAGTGCTCTTTATACCAGACCACACATTCCATGCCGACATTTGGGTCCTCAGAATCAATGGAGCTGTCCTAAGACGTCAGAAGCCTCTGTCCTAGGGAAGTCCTCTAGACTTTTCCCCTAAGGCTCAGGATTTCCCTGAAGCTATGCCTCTCTGGGGCCCTTCTCTATCCTTCTCTTCAGGAGAAAAAAACCAAAAAAACAACTCCCAACTGGTCTTGACATTTTCAGAACCCTAAAATCTGGGAGTGGCTGCCACCTTTTTGAAGGAGTCAAACCACAGACTTTTTAGCAGGGAGGGAGGGAGGAGGGAGGGCAGAAGGATAGGATCTCAGGGCTGGGATCGCGGAGGGGTTACAGAAACAAAGCAATTACTGAGTCCCCCAGGACGGGCTGTCTGCCACTTTCCCCTCCCTCCTCCTGTCAGAGATGTGTCTGCTGCCATCATGGGCAGGAGTCAGCCTGATCCTCAGGGTCTAGGCCTAATCTTGCCCAGAGGCAGGGGTAAATCACATGGCTCCTTAGATCCTTCCAGCCTGAGTTTGTGACCTCTTTCTTCTCTAGGAGCCTGGGCTCCTGTTCTTGGTATCGCAGAGCAGGGCAGGAATGGGAGAGCATAAGAGAATGGGGCCCAGTCAGAAAGCTTCAGCCAGGAAATCGAGCCGTTTTTCCCTTGCCTGACTTCTGGAAAGTCACTCAGGTCCTCTGAAGCAAGGGCGCCAGGCAAGTCCCTGTGGGATGATGATGAATTAACATGGAAGCAGACATGAGATGTTCAGTTGAACCCCCAGGTGAGAAGAAACAAGCAGATGGATCTTTCTGTTGTGGACCAGCCTCTGGGTCACACATTCCCCCGGGCTGCCCGAGGGGGAGGCTCAACGCAGCTCTTTGGCAGGTGGGCCGCAGGGCAGGAAAATGAGGGGCTCTGTAGAGACAACGGGAGCTCAAGGGAGGTGACAGCTCAGCCAGCTGTCGGGTACAATCAGCGCCACCCTCCACCTGCTGTCACGGCTGCACCGGCGAGGCCCAGGCCCGGGGAGAGGGCAAGGCAGTGTGGTGGGTTGGTGGGTTGGGAGAGCCGACTAGAAGGGCTCTCTGCTCAGCTGTCCTGTCTCTTCTTGGGTCAGGGTGGGGCAAGTCCCTGAGCCCGTGGGGAAATTCATAGTACTGGGGTTGTTTTCAGGGCAGAAACTATGGCCTGAGTTCCTGAGATCTGCTCCAAGAACATGGGCTGTATAGACTAGAAACCGGCAGCCTCGGTTCTGTTCTGATTCTACTACACTTAGTGTGCTTGAGCAAGTCGCTTCCACTCCCTGAGCCTCAGTTTCTACATCTGATAATAACATTTTTAAATTTACTGAGCACAGGGGCACCTGGGTGGCTCCGTCGGTTGGGCGTCTGCCTTTGGCTCAGGTCATGGTCCTGGGGTCCTGGGATCGAGCCCTGCATTAGGCTCCCTGCTCCTTAGGAAGCCTGCTTCTCCCTCTCCCTCTGCCTGCCGCTCTGCCTACTTGTGCTCTCTCTCTGTCTCTCTCTCTCTGTCAAATAAATAAATAAAATCTTTTTTTTTTTTATTTACTGAGAGCATATTATGTACAGGGTAATGAGCTGGATGCTTAGTATGCATTCTCTCTAATATCTACTCTGTCTAGCACATAGGGATGCTGTGAAGGTCAAATAAAAATGTATGTCCTTAAAAAGTGAAACATAGAGTTACCATATGACCCAGCAATTCCACCCCTAGGGATTTTCTCCAAAGAACTGAAAACAGGTACTCAAACAAAAACTCACTCACAAATGTTCACAGCTATCCACAATAGCTAAAAGGTGGAAACGGTACATCCATACAACGCAATGTCATTCGGCCATAAAAAGAAATGAAGTCCTGGCCCGCGCTACAACACAGATGTGCCGTGAGGGCGTGGTGCTAAGTGAAGGCCAGACACAGGGTCACATATTGTATCATTTCTTCTATATGAAATATTCAGACTAGGCAAATCTGCAGAGATAGAAAGCAGATCTGTGGTTGCCAGGGAATGGGAGGAAGGGGGAGGGGGGAGTGATCGCTTAATGGGTGAAGGGTGTTCTTCTGGGGGAAAAAATCTTTTTGAGACCAGAGCGTGGTGGCTGCACAATATTTGGAATGCACAACGACCCTGAAATGTCCACATGAGGACGGCTACTTGTGTACCAGGTGACTTTCATCTAATAAAACACACACATTCGGGCGCCTGGGTGGCTCAGTTGGTTAAGCGACTGCCTTCGGCTCAGGTCATGATCCTGGAGTCCCTGGATCGAGTCCCGCATCGGGCTCCCTGCTCGGCAGGGAGTCTGCTTCTCCCTCTGACCCTCCCCCCTCTCATGTTCACTCTCTCTCTAATAAATAAATAAAATCTTTAAAAAAAAACAAACAAACACACACATTCATATACAGGGAAGTCGCTGCCACGTGTGAAGTCGCTGGTGTGCGTACCTCTAGCTAGCTGACTCCTCTAAAACGAGGAGGGACCAGGGCGGCTTGCCGTGGCTCTCCTCCGAAGCACAAGGCAGCCACGCTTCTCTGCATGTGGCTGAATTCAGCCTCCCCGGGCGAGCGGCACCGCCAGACTGCACAGGCATGTGTGATCCACGCGGGCCCTGATGCGCCCACGGGCTTGCGGCTCCCTGGAGGACACAGTTCCCACGGGCAGCATCCCTCCCTCTGCAGGCGGCGACTGTGCCTGGAGCTCCCCACGTACCCATCGCAGGCGGCAGAGCATTACCGGCAAAGACAATGGGTTTCTATTAGCACCGAGAGAGCCTCTTCCCGCACAGCAGTGTCCGTCAGAAAGGTGAGCCGGGCTCCAGCCCCAGAGACGGTAGCAAGCGGCGGGGCCGGCGGGATGGGGGAGGCTGCAGGGGTGATGGCAGGAATGCAGTGCGCAGGCAGGGTTCGCTTTTAGCTCATGAACAACGCTCCACACTCCCCTAGTGCCTCCTTCCCCGCTGATCTCCAAGCACCTAAGGGCACTGCTTTCCTTGCGGAGAGTCCCCAGGAGGCAGAGGCCACGAGGGGAGGTGGGGCTGGATGTGTACCGTAGGGAAGGAGGGGGCAGCACTCCAGATGGGTACCCAGGTCTCCTCTGCTGATTGTCCTGGGTTCCTTCCTTCGCATAAAGATCGCAGAAGGCCTGGGTGGACAGAGCAGTATGTGTGTGCTGGGAAGAGAACAGTCTCAGGTGCTACGAGCTCACCAGGAAAAGGCTACTTTCTTAGACGGCCAAGCAGGAGGGACACGCCCTCATCCATGCCCTGCTCTGACCCCCAGAGGATGCCGAGGTCCAGCAGGCCCCTTGTCACCAACCTCTGGCTGAGCAGCCTGCTGCCCTTGGGGCCATGACCCTAGGCGACCGGGGCCAGGTGACCTCTCTGAGCCGCAAAATGTAAAGTGGAAGCGAGTTGCAGCCGCTGGGCTCCTTGGCCCTGGGTTGGTGCTGCTGTTACCCTGCCAGCCGTGCTCAAGGTTCCCTGTACCTGGCAGCCAAGTTCACTCGAGTCCCGGATGCTGGAGGCCTCGGGTAATGGCTCCTTAGTGTCCCCTTGCATTTCCCTCCTGGCCTGGGAGGGACTGGTGCTTCCGGAGTCCCAAGGACTGTGTCTGACCCTCCGTTGGGGTGCAGACGGCAGGCTGAAGAAGGTTTCGTGGGAAGGGAGAGGGGGCCGGCCCACACCAACCCCACAGCCTGCACCCACCACGCTCCCGGATGCACGCACGCACACTGGCACCAGGAGAGGTGACCCCCGGTGCTCCACAGAGGAGGCAGAATAACGCAGCAGGGGTAGGGCTTCCCGGAGGCGGGCCTCTGTCCCTGGCAGAGCAACAGAAGCTGAATCCCCTTGACCTACAAGCCGCCCGCGCGTCCTCTCCCCGCCGCCCTCCTGCTGCGGTCAGTTAGCAGAGCGCCTCCCACAGCGGAGAAGAAGGACGCTTATTAAAGCATCAGCTTTGGGACGCCTGGGTGGCTCAGTCGTTAAGCGTCTGCCTTCGGCTCAGGTCATGATCCCAGGGTCCCGGGATCGGGCTCCCTGCTCAGCAGGAAGCCTGCTTCTCCCTCTGCCTGCCACTCCCCCTACTTGTGCTCTCTCTCTCTCTCTCTGACAAATAAATAAAATCTTTAAAAAAAAAAATAAAAATAAAGCATCAACTTTGGGTCTGAACCCCAGTCACTTTTCCCACTCGCTTAAAATGCCACCTGGTGACACCCCCACAAAGCTCTGAGCCTCCAGGGGCTCCCAGGCCGGGGGCTGCTGACACGGGGCTCTAAGAACCACAGCAAGACTAGACAAGAACTTCTCTCAGCTCCTAACCTTTCAATTCTTCCTTCCCTGCCCAAGAACGGCATGCGTTCGAGTCAAACCCCAGTCACCGGTGAAGCTGGTGCCTCTCCACACGGCGGCCAAGGAAGACCAGGCCTTCTACCTCGGGGCCTCCTCCCGCTTCCCTCCCCGCCTCCTGCCCCCCTCGGCTTCCCCCTCCGTTGGAGGCAAGATGCTGTCTGGCAGCTGTCAACTCTGTGCAAGGTAGCAAACCTGAGCGAATATCCACGACGTCCCAGGCATGGGTGTGGGCTTGAGGGGCAGCTATGTCTCCGACAACGTCAGTACACACCAGGGCCAAGGTCAGAGAAACCTAGGCAAGAACACAGAAAAAGGAAGAAAGAATAAAAGAAGGCCCCATTCACCTCCATACCTTGCGGGCTTGGTTCTCATGGAAGCCTGGTTCTGGAAAAGAACAAACAGGGTCAGGAGGGCCTTCTGCAGGTTAGGTGATGTCCCACCCCAGACTCCAGGGCGGAGACCCCAGGAGCAGATCTTCCAGAGCGGGGGGCCTTCCAAGAGAGCTTTTTTCCTCACTCCCCGGTGGGCACAGAAGCCTGCTTTAGACCAGTGGGGGTTGTCCTACAGGCTTTGAGTGTCTCTACGGCTGCCCTTGTCTGCCATTGATGGGAGACCCTCCACAGCAAGAGAAAGGAGGATGGTGAGAGTTGGCTTTGCCCGGGAGAAGCCCAGAGAATCCCGGTCAGTCTATTTCTCTGGGGCGGGGGGGGGGGGGGGGGGGTCTGCTGACAACAGTGATTGCTGGTGACCCTGGGGCACACTTTGCTTCCCAGTTGACTTGATCTACTCATTCATCCGCTCCCCTAGGCAAACTTTCCTTCACACCCTGCACAAGCTGGGCTTGTGTTAAAATCTCAGTTCACCTCTTTGAGCCTCAGTTTACCTTCCTTGTTAAATGGAAATAATTGTAACTATGTTTCAGGGTTTTATGAAGATTAAATGTTGTAGGTAGAGGACCCAGCCTAGAGCCTTCAAAAATATCAATTCCCTTCGTCTTCCTTTTTCTGGTTCTCCAGAAAGAAGGCACTCTCTTCTGACCCTGCACCCCATACCCCAGTTCTCCCCTCAAAGCCCAACACACTGGCTCCTGGAAGATGCTGTTTTGTTGAAGTGGATGAAGAGGGAGCTGGAGGCAGAGAGGGGCAGGTCACAAGGAAACATCAGGGGCTTCAGGGGGCAAAGCTGGAGAACAGGCTGCCCTGGGAGGCTGGCTGCTGGCCGGCGGGGCAGGGGGAGCAAACTCTCCCACAGGGGGGTGTTACTTAACATGGCTGGGGATTTAAGAAGTGGGAGGCAGGAGGAGGGAGTGAATCTTTCTGTATCTTGAGTGAAGATCAAAACAATTTCTATTCTTGCAAATTCCCTTAGAAATATAGCCTCATGGGGATTGGAAAAGGAATTCAGCTCTTCGCAAAGCTTACCAAGCGGCTTGGCTGGGAGCCATTTGGCAGTTTCTCCAACAGGAAAAGTGGTGAAGAAGCAACAGTTCTTCCTCTTCATGCTCCAGCAACAGACGGAGGGAGCTGGTCTGTGAACTCCAGAGCCGTGGTGCATCCCTGAGATGCGAGATGCATAGGGGCAGCTCGCCCAGGTGTCCCTGCAGTGACCAGGAAGCTCACCAGCCAAGGTGAATGGCTGCTCAGGCTGTGATTCCCCGGGCCCACAGAGCCTCTGGAGAAGCATGGTGTATATCTAGAGCACCATTTATTCCCCAGGAGTTTTCGTGGGGGAGGAGGGAGATTGCTATGGAAATAAACATGAATGTTTTATGGACCAAAATGCAAAAATCACATGACTTTTTAACATCAAATGTGAGATTTCAGCTTGAGGGGGCTGCTTTGAATGGTGCCCTTTGATTACTGGATTCTTCTTGCATTCTTTGCTCCTTTTCTGGGCACTTCATGAAGAAATGTTTAAAAAGCCCCTCTTTTTAGAGACAGAGGTTTCAGCAATAGCCTCTATTTTAGAGGTCATCACGTCAATCTCCCTGCCTCCAGAGAGCACTCTCAAACCTGGCTAAACACTAAAGTCATCTGTCAATCAATAAGAAAATGCCGGGTCCCATCTGCATAGATCCTACTTCATTCATCTGGAGTGGGGCCTGGACCTGGGTGTTCTGGAAAGCCTCCCCACTGGCTCCCCTGTGCAGCCAGAGCTAAGAACCGGTCCCCTCAAATGGAGGGCTGTGCTGCCAGAATCCTAGACCCTTTGGGCCTGTGAACCTCCAGTTCTGTTTCTTCCTTACAAGTGTCAAGTACGTCGTCCATTTCCTTCCCAAGCTGCCGCCCCCCATATTCCTCCCCAAATCATCTCTCTGACCTTTCCTTAGATTAGGACACCAGGTCTTCCTTTCTATACCCCAGCCCCAGCCTGTTCCTGGAAAATACCCAAGGTGAGGAAAAGAAGTGACATTTTTCTAAGTGTCTTCCGTGCGCCTGGCGCTGTGCTAGACACTTCCAATTGCTTTAAAACCACCTAATGAAAAAGATTTTTAAATAAAAATAAAACCACCTGATGAGCTAGGTGGTAATCATTCCCATTCTACAGATAAGGAACCTGAAGACCAAGGAAATTAAGGAACACACTCTAAGTTTCTGGGATTCAAAGCCATTCTGTCTGACTCAAAATCCATGCCCTTTCCGAGACAATGATAACACGTTGCTTTTCTTAAACCCCTTTTTGTTTTTAAGGAGTTTTCCTTATTTTTTAAAATTTCATTGTTAAGCTATTACTTTACTACAGGGACCGTACAGAGGTAAGCAGATGATGGAATGAACCAGAGTTCAAGACATCACACACATTACTAGGGATCATTATTCTCCATTATTCTCCGAACTCCAGTAGAACTAGATCCAAGTCCTTAGACCTTTGCATGGGCCCAGGTCACTAGTTCTTGCTTTGAAGAACTAGCCCTGTCCATCCTCAGGTAGGAGCCAATTTCTTTCTTCAGCCCAAAGGGATTCAGAATGGTGCTACTGGCTAGGTAGTATTCTTGTTCTACCCTCTCACCACCCTAAACCTGACTCTTAAACGCCGTCTGAGAAGGAGCCGGGGCATCTCCTCTTCTGGGCTGTTCTGTACTTGGCTCTTAGATCCTGACCTTTTCCATGACCCCCTCCCCAAGATATTTCTCCATGTCTGTAGAGTGTCCTACACTGACCTTGCAGTCACTTCTCTTGTCCTTCCTTGGCAGGGTGGGGGAGGAGAGGCAAAAATTCTAGGCACTGAAAGTCCCACCTCTAACCTTAACTAGCTTTTCTCTGATTGGTTTAAGTTACCAAAGTAGATTTACTACCCTTTAGTAAAATCCAGCTTCTACACGTTTCATTTATTCAACCAACATTTAGAAAGGGCCTAATAAATGCCAGGCACTTGGCCAAGCATTATGCCGACTAATGAGATTGCTCCCCATCCCCCCAGGGAACTTGCAATCTACTAAAATAACCAAAGGCAGCTGCCATTTATTGAAGGACCACCACATGACAGGTTCCCCACCAGGAGCCTCTATTTTTTATCTCATTTAGTCTTCCCAAGATCTCACAAAGTTAGGGTTATTGCCGCCATTTTATAAATGAAGTCTCATTGATGCGTAAGCAAGTAGCCCAATGTCATGGAGACAATAAGTGGTCAAGATGGAATCTGAATACATGTGTTCCAAACCTACGCTTATTCCTTTACACTGGAGATTCTATGTGCATAGTGGTCAGGAACTCAGTCTCTAGAAGCAGACAGACAAGTTTAAAATCCCAGCTCTGCCACTTGATTGTTAGCAATCTTGAACAAATTGATAGCCTTCCTAAATTTCCATTTCTTCATCTGTAAAAATAAGGTATGATAATACTTATTTGATAAGGTTGTGGTAAGAATTTCAGAAATGGTAGCTGGTATTTTAGAGCTAATATCTAGTCCTGTTCTTACCTACAGCCAGGTAATCCTAGCTGGTGCCAGAATCCTGGGAACTGGTCCATCTTACATCAGTTCTCTCCCCCAGCACAGTCTCAGGAACATCATTAGTTCTAGCTCATTTGCAAAACAAAGAAGGATGCCCTACACTGAGTGGCCTCCAGACTTCAGATTTCAGGTTATCTCCTTTGCCTCCTTCCTCATTTAGGTATCTTTCCCTGAACCAACCCTGGTTTCTCAATTCAAGTGCATTCACACTTTCTAGAAGGTGATCTTCTGGAATCCATCATGTCATCAAGTTGTAGTACCAAGCATGCTGTAAATACACAGTCAAAATAAGAGATTCTATCCATTAAAAAAGAGAAAAGATGTTCTCTATCTTATTTTTAAGGAGATTAGAAGAAAATTCTGAAGCCCTCAATGCATTTCCCAGAACTTCAAACTCAAGGTCTTCCTCCTATCGCATTTGAAAGAAAACAAGTCTCTCCCCCAGCTCCATCATCTTTGTCTCGTCCTTCTGGAAAAAGGAGACTATCCATGATGAGGACTTCAAATAGCCCCTCAATGCCAAAAGAATAAGGAGAAAAAACTCCCTTGGAAACTTTGGGACACTACGACTGGGTGCCAGGGTAGCCCAGACTTTTCTATTGAAACATCAGACTAATAAATAATCCCTCTCTGGCATCAAGAGTTTTCAGGATGGGCCAGAAGTGGAGCCTGGATTGTATCACCATGATCATCTTTCTACTGACCTCTTTATATTCAACTCACTAATTTTGTTTGGGTGGATTTCCATTCTTATCCCACCACCTCCACCCCATCCCCTGGTTGTTTGGGATCAGAGGCTGTGTTATAAAAACAAGAAGTATTGGGTCCTATGGGGGAGAAAGAGGAAGGGGTTGGTGGCCACCAAAGCCACTGTGTCTTTGAATTCCAGTAGGAATTTGAATCAGAACACATTTCATCCCTTCCAGACAGTGTGGATCCAATATCAGAGACAATCAGCTGTGCCTAGTGGTTGTGGCTTAACCTGTACTTTTCTGGGTGGAGAGGAAATAGCAGTGGCTTGAACCCCTGGAAAGTCAAATAGGCCTGAAGGCCAAACGGTTTTCCTGGCCTTGGTAGTGGTGATTATTCTACCCGGCTTTGGGTACTGAAGACAGGCAGACTCTGTAGGGAGCCAAAAATACAATTCATTCCACAATTCTTTACTGATTACCTACTAAGTGCCAGGCATTGTATGCCTGGCTGGGGATGGGGCTACATAAATGTGTAACATAGCCTCTCTTTTTAGTTTGCTTGCAGTCTGGTGACTGGGCAATGCTGGCTTGACCTCCCAGAGAACACCAGCGTCCCAAATGAACCCCTTCCAATGTGGACTCCCTCGGCAATCTGGAGGACATCAGTACCCCCTACTTGGTTTCCCATATTGAAGCCAAGCTCAGAAGGCCTAGATCCAGGACCCAGGCAAACAGAGCAATGGGGGTCAAAATGGAGACTAGAGCCCATTGACAGTGGAACTTCTGAACTGTGGATGGTCCCCCTGGAATGTGCCTCCTGATTTTGTCCTAGTCATCCTCTCGTCTTTCTTCCTCCCAAGCCTACCTCGGAAGAGGATAGATTACGAAAGATCTGGTACAAATCTTACCATTTTAGAAATGGTCAACAAAACACATGGAGGTACTGCTTTTTTGGGGGGAGCTTGGTTGGGAAGGATCCCAGTCAATGGATGTCCCCCTGGCTCCCCTGACTTTCACTGTTAGTAAATGCAGTATTGCTGCAATTAAAAAAAAAAATAATAAACCTCTGTACTCAGTGGGCGGATGTGCCTGGCTATCTAGGCCCATCTAAGAAGTAACTCTTGGGCCCTGTTACCAAAACCAGTGTCTTCCGTTGAAAAGTGACTGCTTTCTGGACTCAAAATGATGAGAAGGTTACCTGTGCATTATTGATAACCATCTTCACATTAAGGCCACTCTGCCTCCCTCGTGGAGTTGGAGTTTGCTGCAAAGCCTCCTGCTTTATTTGGAGCAAGCATTATATTACAACCTTCTTTGCATCCCCAACATTTAAGACCATGCCAGGCACAGAGTAGAGGCTCATATTTATTAATTGAAAGGAAATATGTCTGGACTTGGAAAGAGAAGCCCTGTATCCCAGCCCCCTCTCCCTGCTACCCTCCCCTGGGATTCCAGAAGATTGGGCCACTGTAATTAGTTGGGCTCCATATGAATTGAGTCCAACCGGGACAGCAGGGTGGTCATCGCCCCTACCACTCCATCAGTCCTCTGGCCTTTTGGTGTGGGAAAGCCTGTGGGCTTTGGAATCACGCAGATCTAGGTTCAGATCCTTGTTTTACCACTTTCTAGCTAGTCACACCACATCTTTGCACCTCTATTTTCAACACAAAATACCTTCTGTGATCATTAAGTGAGATAACATCAGTGGACCACTTAGTTTATAGCAGGTGATCAACAAATACCCATTCGTTATGTTTACTCTTAAAAAAAAACTCTTCATAAGCCCTGAGAAGAGTGGATTCCTGACAAGGACCTTTCTGATGGCCTACACAGTTTAGACCTATTAGAGCAGCCAAAAATTGCATCTGCCTCGACACCTCTAAAGTCTTCAAATTCAAATCTGAAGCTTTCTCAATTGGTATTTCTTAAAAAATAAGGAGTGTTTCAAACTTGAACCTTTGTGCCCTGTTGGCATTCCCATCTACTATGGGAAATAGTATGGTGGTTTAAAAAATTAAAAATAGAATCACCATATGGTTCCACTTCTGAGCATCTATCTAAATTAATTAAGAGCAGGGTCTCAAAAAGATATTTGTACACGCACGTTCACAGCAGCGTTATTTACGAGAGCCAAGAGGCAAAAGCAACCCAAATGTCCATCAATGGATGAACAGATAAACAAAATGTGGTCTACACATACAAGAGAATGTTGTAGGAAGGGAATTCTGCCACATGCTACGACAGATGAATTTTAAGAACATGATGCTAAGTGAAATAAGCCAGTCACAGAAAGACAACTGTTGTACGATTCCACTTATGTGAGGTTTCTAGAGTAGTCAAGTTCGTAGAGACAGAAAGTTGAATGGTTGCCAGGGGATTAAATGAAATTTGTGATGCTGGTGCCCAGTAAGTGATCCACAAAGGTGAGCTCCCATTCTTTTCCATTAATTCCAGTGGAGGAGAGAAACCCTGCAGCCCAGGCGAGTCTACACTGCTAAGGGATAGAAGTGGAGCCAGAACCAGCTCTCCTGTGTCATGCCAGCTCGTGTACTAGTCTAAGCACCTGCATGGAGGGGGAGGCAAGAAGGCTGAGTAGTCCTGGCTCTCTGGGGTGACCCATGGGTTGCTGAAAGAGTTAAGATGGCCTCTTCCCCAGTCCTGGCCCTCCCCAGCCCTGCATCTGCCCTTGTGGGTTTAATGAGAAAGCCAGGCACTTGGTAAGAGACTATACAAATACCTTCCAGGGTGCCACTAACTCATTCAGCAGAAAGAGACTCAGAGCTGCCAATGCTTTAGGGAAGATAAGTGAGTGGAAAGAAGGTGGTTTTTCTAACGTCAAGCGGACGGAAGGATTTTGCTTGGTTGAGTGTGAGCTCCGCCCCTGCAGCGGAGCCGAAAAAGCCAGGATCCGGCCTCCTCAGTCCCTTTCTTCACAATATTTGATTAGGAATTTGGGGGCGGGACCCTGGCCTGGCACAGGCCCGCACACTCTCAGTAGACACTCTGTCTGTCTCTCTCTCTCACACGTTCTCCAACCCAAGGAGGCCAGACAGAAGGACGTGGTCACTCTCTGAAAGGTTCAACTGGAGGTAAGTTTAGTCATTTTACTTCAGTTTTTGTCCCTTGTAGTTCCATAGCGGGAGTAAAGGAAAGGGCTGGGGCTTGGGGAGAGGGGCTGACAGGGGGCAACCATTCCTCATTCTCCCATCCGGCCCATGACCCCAGGATGCTGGAGAGGGGCAAGGGGGAGTAGAGGGAACGTGTTATCTCTGTCCTACAGTTCCTTTCTGGTTGTTGGGGGGGGACCTCCCCTTCTCAAGCATGAAAAAGGGAAGGACCAGGTATCTAAAGAAGCCAACTCTGTCCTGCTAGTGCTCATAATCCCACCACCCCAGCCCTGCAGTCTGTCCTATAGGCAGATGATGGTACCTGAGTGCTGTTATAGGGGAAGGATGGGGGTGTGTGTGTGTGTGTGTGTGTGTGTGTGTGTGTGTGTGTTGCTGGGGTGAAAGGGAAAGAATAAAGAGAAGTGTTGAGAATCAACCATGTTCAGGGAGCCATGAAGGAGGGTCCAATCCAGCAGAGGAGACAAATTTTGGTCTGACCTCTTCAACCCTGATAGGAGGGAAAGATCATTCCCTAGAGTGGAGAAATGAGAGAAGAGCATTAACTCCTGAGTCAGCTCCCCACAACTCAGAGAGCACCCATCCCAGAAACTTTCTACCTCACGAAACTCTGAGCACAGGAAGGTCTCTGTCATTAGGGTGGGCAGAGAGATTTAAAAGTATATGACCCTGGGCGCCTGGGTGGCTCAGTTGGTTAAGCGACTGCCTTCGGCTCAGGTCGTGATCCTGGAGTCCCGGGATCGAGTCCCGCATCGGGCTCCCTGCTCGGCCCGGAGTCTGCTTCTCCCTCTGACCCTAACCCCTCTCATGTGCTCTCTCTCATTCTCTCTCTCAAATAAATAAATAAAATCTTAAAAAAAAAAAAGTATATGACCCTGGAGCAGCACTGCTAAGAGATGGAGCAGAGGAGAGGCAGAAGCTCCCCACCCAGCCCTCTTAGCAGTCATGGCTCCTAAGGAGAGGCCCGAGTGGGCAGGATGCACAGCCCCTGGAAAGCTGGGTCTTGAAGAGAAAGGTGGCTCTCATCTGCCAACATGCCCAGTCTGGAAGGAGAAATGGAGACAGAGGCTCACTGTGGCAGCCTCCAGACAGCTACCTTGGTCCTGCAGCAGCCCAGGGCTGTGCATGGAAAAATGCGCTGTTGGCAGTGGGCCGCTCCATCCATCTTCTCTCCTGGCCGGAGCCAGGGCCCAGCCAGCGTGCCCAGGCAGTGGGCAGTTGGGTTGGCTTCTCAGAAACACTGTGGGTTCTTTGTCTGAGGCCTGAGGCTGTTTGAGGATGAGCCAGGTGTCTCTCTTCTGCAGCCCAGAGGCTAACGGAATAAGGGGGCCAATGGGAATCACTTTCAGGAAACAGAGAGGTCTGGGGCCTGGGAGGAACGGTGGCAGAGGTGACCAGATTGAGTGTCACAGTCAGGGTCTTTCCCATCATTGGATTTGATGCTGACTCCTAGATTCCTTTCTTTCTTCTGTCTCCAGTTGCCAACCCCAGGAGGCCTAACAGCAATGTAAGGGATATATGCAACCCTTCCGGGACCAGGAAATGTTCTAAGGTTCCTCTGTCCAAGGGTGACCCTCACACCTCTGGAAGGTTCCCATTGCTCACAAAGGCTATCCAGGGCATTGGCTACAGGTACTCAGGGTAGGGTGACCAGTAAGCTTCCTCATCTTCCATACCTTCAGCTTCCCTCCCAGAATGCACCAAACCCACCTTTCTCTCCAAGCCTGCCCTGTTCTCATCTCACTAACATACGAGCTCAAGGTAACAGGTTGCCTGGCTATGGGGGGAGGGGAGGGCTAGTCATGGAGGCTGGCAATCCAGATGTCATCACAGGTAGCCCAGGATGGGAGAGGGGGATGCCAGAATCCCATTCCAAAGCCACATTCTCTTGGGTATAACACAGGTGTCCTCAATTCCTATTCCATTTCTCAGTGTCCCTCATTCATTTCTCTGCACCCTGAGGCTCTAGCATAATGTCCATGGTGGAGCATGAGGGGGCTAACTCTTTACTTGATACCACAGAAGCCAAGTGCACTGACTCAGGCTCCACACACTCAGTACCCACCCTAGAAGACACCACCACACCTGCTGCCAGGGTCCCCAGTCTGCGGGGGACTGTCGCTGTTGCACGAAGACGCTGTGTCAGCCAGGTGGCGTGCGTAGCCGCAGACTGCCGACCAGAGAGCGTTCTCACCCAGCAAACTGCTACAGACATTGACACTTTGGAAGGCAGCCCAAGCCTTGCGGTGACTGCAGACGGACCACACCCCTCCCCAAAGACTAGAAACCAGAAACCCCCACCCAAGAGACCAAAAAATCTTCCAGGAGTAGTTCAGATCTCCCCCTTCGAGGTCTCAAGATGCTTCTGAAGGTTTCCCAGAGACAGGGAAAGAACCAGAGGGCTTTTTTCTTGGAAAATATTATATCCCCGGGGAGTCCAAACTGAATGGGAATTCAGGCCTGAAGAGCAACCCCACCCACCCACCCACCCCGCGCACAGGGATGACTGCTGGGGCTTTCCAGCTCTCCCAACAGAACTTTCAGGTTGCTGGAGGCTCCTAAGGACCGGCCCCTTGAAAAAAAAAAATGCAGTGCCCCCCATTCAAGTTCCTTCTAATCTCGAAGGCTCTGCTTCTGTGACTCTGTGAGCCGGGTAAAGTGTACCCAGCTCCCGCAGGTAGCCATGGTCCAGCTGGACCAGGTGTGCAGAGCCGGCCCTGGGGGGAGGCGTGTGGGAAGTGAGGGCGAGGCTCCCAGTCCCAGGGGCCTGCTGCAGAAGTCAGATCCGATCATTCACAGCCCAAGGCTCGCCTGCCCGCCTCCCTGCTGTCTCACTCATGCCTGCTTTCTCTGTTCTCTCCTGGCTCTTGCAGAGAGACAAAATGCAGTGGGCCTCCCTCCTGCTGCTGGCCGGGCTCTGCTCCCTCTCCCGGGCCCAGTACGACGAAGATCCTCACTGGTGGTTCCACTACCTCCGCAGCCAGCAGTCCACCTACTACGATCCCTATGACCCCTACCCGTATGAGCCCTACGAGCCCTACCCCTATGGGGTGGAGGAGGGCCCAGCCTATGCCTACGGCTCTCCGCCCCCTCCAGAGCCCCGTGACTGCCCTCAGGAGTGCGACTGCCCACCCAACTTCCCCACGGCCATGTACTGTGACAACCGCAACCTCAAGTATCTGCCCTTCGTCCCTTCCCGCATGAAGTACGTCTACTTCCAGAACAACCAGATCTCGTCCATCCAGGAAGGTGTCTTCGACAATGCCACCGGGCTGCTCTGGATTGCTCTCCATGGCAACCAGATCACTAGCGATAAGGTGGGCAGGAAGATCTTCTCCAAGCTGAGGCACCTGGAGAGGCTATACCTGGACCACAACAACCTGACCCGCATTCCCGGCCCGCTGCCTCGATCCCTGAGGGAGCTCCATCTCGACCACAACCAGATCTCGAGGGTCCCCAACAACGCTCTGGAGGGGCTGGAGAACCTCACAGCCTTGTACCTCCAGCACAACGAGATCCAGGAAGTGGGCAGTGCGATGAGGGGCCTCCGGTCACTGATCTTGCTGGACCTGAGTTACAACCACCTGCGGAAGGTGCCTGATGGACTGCCCATAGCCCTCGAGCAGCTGTACCTGGAGCACAACAATGTCTACTCCGTCCCCGATAGCTACTTCCGGGGGTCGCCCAAGCTGCTGTACGTGCGGCTGTCCCACAACAGTCTCACCAACAATGGCTTGGCCTCCAACACCTTCAACTCCAGCAGCCTCCTTGAGCTTGACCTCTCCTACAACCAGCTGCAGAAGATCCCCCCAGTCAACACCAACCTGGAGAATCTCTACCTCCAAGGCAATAGGATCAATGGTGAGACACTGACAAAGGGGAGTGGGGAGTGGCTGGCTGTCTCATTGGAAAACACCCTCTTGTGAGTGCTAGCAGCAATGAAGTAGGGGAACCAGAGAGCACAAATGAAGCCACCTGCAATCCACGCTCTACCCCTGTCCAGGAGGTCCAAAATGGCACGCCCCTAGACCAAACAGCAGTGCTGGGAAAATTCGGGGTGGGGGGTGGGTTGGCTTGGAAGAAGACTTCCCAGAGGAGGTAAGCTTCCATCTAAGTCTTGAGAGCTAAGTGAGCTCGGGCTGGAGGGAAGGGGCAAAGCCGTTCTGGGAAGTGGGAGTGCCGCAGAGGAACCAGTCATTTAATGGGTCACCTGTAGGGGACAGCCAGGAAATCTGTGTGTCTGAGAGGAAGGGCTCACGTGTTGAGGAGCAAGGAGAGATGAGTTTGTGGAGGTTTGGATGAGAGCAGTTCCTAGAGAGGGGGATTTAAGCTGAACTTCCAGGGTCCATCTTGGGAGGAAGGTGGACTGTTAAGAAACCATGGCATTCATTCTTACTCACTGACCCAGAAGAGGATGAGCTCTCTGTTTCCACATGCCCTACCCCTGCCTCTACAGCCGGCCGTGTGTTTGGCTGTTTGTCTTTTAAACATAACAGCTGTTGGATAAGAATGTGCAGCCTCTCGAAGCTGAATGAGGTACTTGTTCTGGTCCGTTCTCCCTGGAGTGCAAGGAGCCCCTGGTGGCGGGGCAGAGGTCCCCCTAGAGTAACAGGGGCCCTATCACCACAAAGCCCTGGGGCAACAGGCAAGGACACAGGCCTCTTGTTTTCCAAGCACTTCCCGGCGAATGCCTCAAGGAATCAAAAGGGCTGCCTTTCTGCCTCTTAGAACTAAAATACTCATTTTGGGTAGAATGATCTAGTTGCTTTTCAGCTCCATGTCAGGATCTTGTGTTCAGAATGTGCTTACATTACCCCAGGGCCTCTGATGTTGGAATCCCAGCTGGAAGGTACTGAGCCTTCCTCCGTCAGCAAAGTCCCCCTTTCCCTGGGAAAGGACTCACTACCTGGCAAAGGGCTTTGAAGCGGAGCCTGCTGTGAGCAAACCACACCATCAAAGCATAGATAGGGACTGAGCCTTCATCCCCTCCTGCTCTGTTCTTTCTCTCCCAGTGCTCAGGGAACAGATCAGTCATTTAGCAAGACATAAACGGGCTGGACAGCCCTCTGAGTGAGAGAGGCACCGAGTCCCAGAGGTCGACAGCAGGGCGGGTGAGGCAAGGAGGTGTCTGGTCCTCTGGTTCGAAGTGCAAGACACCATCATGGGCACCCAAACTGTTTTATATGTAAAGTCTCTCTTTTTTGGGGTGCGGGGAGGTCTTATTCCCAAGAGAATCTGAGATGTCTCTGAGATGTCTCAGGCTGCAAAGGGTTTGACATTTACTTGTGGCTGTCCATCATCCCATCCAGAAGTCACCTGCCACCCTACTCTGAACCCGGGGGGACTGTCACATCAGAAATGTCACATTATGTGCTGTGTTTGCCCCTGAAGATGTGACAGCAAAGAGCAGCTGTCGTGGGAGGGAGCCCATTGGTTACTGCCTGATGATACACAGTCAGAGAAAGTCGGGGTGGGAAGGGCTCCATGACGGCACCCTGTCACCGCCTGCCTCCGTGCGGAGCACGTCTGCCACTCAAATACAGGGTGGCCCGCCCCTTCGCAAACCTCTGCGGAAGATAAAACCACTTCAGTTAAGTGTCCCAAGGTCTTGCGAGAAAGTTCTCCAGTAAGTCAAACAACCGAAAAATGTTCAGTGTCTCCTCCAAGTCCCTTCTTGTGTCATTTAAGCCAAATCCCCTGACCTAGTTATCATTTAGTCTCTCTGCCAGTCTTCTTCTGAGGCAAAATAACACCAGTTCTTACATTTACTTTGTCTTAAATTAGAGAATCAAGACACAGGAGGTGCTTGGTCCGGGGCCTGGCACATAGCTGAGAAGCAATACACGATAACTAGGACTAACTTCTGCTCTCCTTGCCACTTGGGAGTTGACAGGCAGAGTTCTGTTTTGTTTGACTTCTTGCATTGTGAAGACGGGGGCACTGAGAAGAAGCAGCCATCTCTCCAGGCCACCCAAGGCTATGTAGGTAAAACCCTGAAGGCCAGCCTTCAACATCCAAGGACCTGGCGCCAGGCGTCTTTGACTGAGAACGTGAGGATAGCTCTCTGATTCAGACCACCGGCAGGAAAGACAGTGCCTCAAGCTCGGGCCCCTCTCCTAGGGTGTCCTCCCACAGCCAGTGGGGGTGGTGGTGGAGGTGGGACTGAAGCAATCCTCTGGGGAGGAGCTAAATGGAGGGCAGGAACTAAAGGGTGTGCAGGGGAATCAAGCCAGTCCCTTCCCTCCCCCTTGCCTCTTCTATTAGCATCTCCCTCAGATTTTCCAGCCTGGCAACAGCAAGGGAACACAGCTCGGAATGTTATTCAGTAGCTGTGGGATCCAAGGGAGCAGGGTGGGTACCCCGGGAGGAATTTGGAAAGACTTATGTCAGTATTTAATCTGGGCTGGAAAATGTCCTCCAGAGTCTCCAAGCAAAAGCCCTGTCCTCTTTGTAAGCATGGGGAAGGCAAACAGAGGGGCACAGGGCATCTGCAGCCCTTAAGTATCCCCCATATTCACATACATGTGGAGGGATCCAAGATTTTAGCGGATGGTCTGAGGGCCCAAGGCTGGGGTAGAGAATCCATCTAGTGCAGTAGATTTGGAAGTGATCTATAAGCCAACCCAACTGACTTCTCCCCAGCCCACCCCCACTCTACCCTCCTCCGTGGCTACCACAGGCGCAGCCCCTGGCCTAAGCTCTGCCCCGAACCTGCCCACTCAGAGGCCACTTAATCTACTTCCTGAGACCAGAAAGGAGACATCCAAAAATATCCAAAAGATCTCCATCTTCCCCACACCCCTCCCATCCCCACCCATTCCCCTCCTCATACCCCCCCACCCTGCCACTGAATGCTGTCCACAGAAGGGCACTCCCCTTCTTCCCAGTCCAGTGTCCCATTATTCTTTGGGGCTGGATTTTCTGTCTTATGTTTGCAATACAAGTTAATGAGTTGTAGCCTGCCCCCATCTCCTCTTGGTCAGTTCTTAAGAGGGAGTGCTACTTGAAAAGCCTATTTAAGCCCCCCACACTGTCTTCCTCACAGCCTTCCCTTTCACACCCATGACCCCCCCTCCATGAGGCCATCCTCCTCCGAGTCCTCCCATGCCTCCCGACCACAGTGGCAAGCTGAGCAATGCCTCTGGTGGAAGCAAAGGCAAGCTCTGGGGCTGCCCCATGTTAGTGACAGCCCTGGAGATGTATCCCACTGAGACCCGACAGGTAACTTCATTGGGAGCCCCTCTGGCAGGAGCCAGCTTCCGGAGGCCCTCAGGCACGGCATGGAAGGCAGCTCTTCACGGTGATTTGTGCTGGCTCTCCTGGAGTTGTGCTGAGTTCTTGGCGTCTTCCCTTCAAGTTCCTAACCCAGGAGACTTGGGACAGATGTGGCCGATATGTCCAAGAGGACAACGAGAGGGAAAACGGAAGGATTTATGTTAAACCCAAACAGAACGATTGTATCTATTAAGATTATGTGGTTTGGGGGGGGAGGGGAATATCTCCAAAAAGGAGACTTCTTTTGAGATTAAAAAAAAGGGGGGGTAAACCATATCATATTAAATGCAGGAGGCAAGGGCATTATTTATTTGACTTTTGAGGTCCACGACAGCCCTATTCGTCTATGAATTTCCGCCTTCTTGAACCTCAGGGCCTTGCTCATTCCTTTGGTGGTGCTGGGAATGGAAACATGCACCCCCTCAAAGCTCCTGCACGCAAGGACACTTGTCTCCCTGCCCAGGATTTCTCTAATTTCCTGCCCCCTCTCTCTATCTGCAAAGTGTCAGGAGATATTCCAGCTTTAAGCCCATCCATTTCCCCAGTCTTCCTTCTCAGAGCCCTTCAGCAAAGTCCTTCGACGCTGCTAAGGTTGGTCTTTGACTACCTTCTGCTTCCCCCTGCTGTCCACAAATGGGAAAAGATCAGGTCTCGGCGGGAAGGACACTCAAGGACATTCCAGGGACTGCAGAGTACTGTGCAGATTAGGGGTGGTTAGGAAGCGCAGCCGCCGACAGGGGCGGAGACCCCACCCCGGGCCTGGTGCTGCCCCCTAGCGGGGCCAGTCGCTATGACTCCGATCCGGGAAGACGCCGCCCCACCCAGCCAAGTCCCACTCCTCCCCTCAGAAGTGTTGGAATCGCTTCACAGAGGCTGAGCGGCCTCCCTGTGGATCCGGGTCCCTGATCCGGGCTTCGCCCACCCACCCCGCCCCTCTTGTCCCCACAGAGTTCTCCATCAGCAGCTTCTGCACCGTGGTGGACGTCATGAACTTCTCCAAGCTGCAGGTGCTTCGCCTGGACGGCAACGAGATTAAGCGCAGCGCAATGCCAGTCGATGCGCCCCTCTGCCTGCGCCTCGCCAGCCTCATCGAGATCTGAGTGGCCCTTGCACGGGGCACGGGGCCTAAGGCCCCCACGCCCCACTGCATCTGGCTGGATGGTTTGGTTTGGCTTTTGCTGGAAGGTCTGGGACAGACCATGTGACAGAACCCCATGGGCTCCCTCTGTAGTCTTCTTCCCTGTAGGCAGGGTCAGGTGGGATCAGGGGACAGGCAGCCTTTTACTGAGGGACATGGCTGCAGCTCTCTTTCCAGGACAGACGTGGTAGCAGAGGAAGTAATCCCTGGAAGTCCCAACCCCAGACACCTCACTACCCCCCAGGTTCTTCCCAATGATCTGGCGTCATGAACTTAACAAGTCGCCTGGGCAAGCGCACGGCCGCACAGAGCGCGCTTTTGCCACAATCCCTGGCTCTCTCTGTGAGCAGCGCTTGACCGCTCTCCTGCGTGCCAGGCGGGTGGTGCAGTTACTCTGGGCTCCCTCTCAGTGCTCCTCGGAATATACCTCTTGCCCAACTGCCTCCTCCTTCACCCTCCTCATCCACTCAGCCTTGCTGCACACACACCTCTTCTGTGCCTTAGGCAGAGGCATGAGAGCCCAAGGTGCGTGGGCACCAGCCCCGTGGCCTGTGCGGAGAAGTCACACTAGTGTCTGGGGCGGAAGGAAACCAAGAGTCACCTCTACACCTCCCTAACCTCACTCCTTGAAAGCCACCAGATTGGAGGGCACCAGCATGATCACAATATTCGGGGACTGATATGGGAGGAGACATCCAACCTGAGGCTTTGGTAAACGGAGGGGTTGTATTTTAGCAGCTGGGCAGTGCTTTGAAGGTGGATCAGATTTCTACCCAGGAAAGGCCAGATCTTGCTTACATCAGCATCCCTAATAGGGGCAAACGTCCCGATTCGGCTGAATTGAGGAAGCAGGCCCCCGAGTTCCACCCTTGCCCAACACCCTCTGTGTTCCCAGCCGCTCCTTACTCGGGTCTTTATCCTCCATGGCACGTGGTTCTCAAAGCATGAGAAAGGTAGTGTGCCCTCTTCCTTTATCCAAGCAGAAAAGTCTACATCCTGATGGGAGAAACAGACTCCAGCCAGCACTGGACGTAACTGGCTAGCCCAAAGGAGGATGCTGTGGTTCAGCTGTGTTAACTGATTTATCCTGAGGCCACAGTGCATAGTGAAAACTCTGGCTGGAGATGCTTGTTGGGTCTGCGAAGCCTGGGCCAGGCAGCCAAATCTAGCCTGTGCCAAGGATGAAACCCTCTGCTTTCACATCTCTGAGCTACACCCTCATTACTGAAGATATCTTTTGCTTTATAGCTTGGCTAGAGAGCAATTCCTTCTTCCCATGTCTGAAAGGTAATGTTGCCTGGGGCCTCACCATCCCGCCCCTTTGAGCACCACTGGGATGGAGCCATCTGGGCATTCAGGGACAGGGCTGCCTGAGGACAGCTAGCCCTAGCCTGGCCCCTGCTCAGATGCCATTACATCCCTGATACTGGGTACGCTTTGCTGCGAAGTGGAGGGGAGGATCCCTGGACTCTGTGCTTGGCTCCAGCCTCAAAAATCCACAAAAGCCAAACCAGCTCATTTCAACAAAGGAGCTCTGACGTGGGGGGCAAGGCTGCCCCTGCCCCAGGCTCTTCAGAAAGCGTCTGCATGTGAACACCATCATGCCTCTATAAAGGGTCCTTATTACAGGAAAAGCATGACTGGTGGCTAACCTGACCAATAAAGTTATTTTATGATTGCATCTGCAAGAATGGAGTCATTTAAGGCACACTCAGAAGGGTTACTTTAAGGGGACCTGGTGGGTCACATAGGCCTTGGACTGGAAGAGCTCCCTTTCTCATCTTTTCTGCTTGCACAGTTGTACCTAGGGGGTCACCTGTATAAAAGTTCTAGTTAACAAACTTTGTGTTCTGGAAGTTCTTCCTGAAGTCTAACTTTCATCCCGCTAGCTACACATTTCCTTCCATTTGGTCCCTAGGGGATAAAGAACAATTGGGTTTTTTCAGTCCTTGTTAACATTTTTCTCCCTCCACCATCCTCCCTCCTCAAGCCAGGAATTCTGGGGCTGGCGGGTCCTGAGTATTGTTGTCTTAACTGCTCCTGCCCTCTATTGGCCACTGTGCAGAACTGAGGGTAGTCAAAGGCAATGCAGCCTAGCTGGGGAAAAGCCGCAGCCTTCAGCCTCTTCTCTGCTCTTTCATCCAATCTCTCCGGAAAGCCTCGAAGTGCCAGGTGCTTAGCAGATAGTTATAGAAGTTAGGGGGGCAGACTAGACTGGCGCTGGGGACGGTCCACTATTTTCTAATAGGGAAATCACCACAACTGATATTTATTGAGCTGAATATATTACTTACCGAATATATTCACTAATATATTCTGTGAAATTCTGTGCCGAGATGGCTTCCAGAGTTATAACTCCATCTTTAGCCAGAGTAAACGAACTCAGTTCTTCTCTGGAGCAAGAATTAGGCGGGAATGGAAGGGGGTAAAAAGTTAGGAAGGAAATCTCAACTTCAACCACTGTTCAGGGACAGTAAGTCCAGCACACGTGCACAGAGATGCTGAGTGAAGCAGGTGGAGAAACCGACACATAGCCGGGGATCCAGCCAAGCTGCAAGGAAGAATCCTCTGCCTCTCCGGAACATCCCAACCAAGACAGAGCAGGGGAAAGAATCCAGAGCTAGGCCCCACCCTGTTGCAAAGCTCCTCTGGTTTCTAAATCCGGTGCCTCTCAAGAGGGGAGCAAGAGTGGGCAATCCCTCAGGCTCAGCTGGCTTTCTTTTGGGTCACCATTTGGTCAGTTCTTATTATGTGCCCGGTACTGTACCTTCCTTCCTTCATTAGCATTCTTAACACTTCTATGTCCTAGGTACTAGTATTTTCACTATTTTACAGATAGGCAAACTGAGGCCCAGAGATACTGAGATCACCCCGGAAGGAAGCATCGAGGCCAGGATCTGACCTCTAGCCTGTCAGTTTTGCTATACTGTGTCTCCTGCGCTGGGCCTGAAGTCTCCATGTACTTGGAACACAGAGGGGCCTTGGTGGTAGCCGGGGTGCCATAGGTGGAGGAAGGCCATCTGACTCGACTGTTGATGTACCGAAATCCTAGCATTCTGCTAGCATTCACAGTCCCTTTATGAATTTTCCAACTGAAATGTACTCTTCCTCAATGCACGAGTGTCCTTGGGCAGACACTGAGGCTACTACAGAGAAGGAAAGCAGGCAGCCCCTGCCTCGCGGGCTTTACTGTCTAGTTCAATGACAAACATGGAACAAAAAAATTGAGGGGGGGGGAACCATGTCATTACAAACTGAGAGAGGGCTGTGAAGGACATGAGCACGGGTCTGCATGAGGATTATCAAGGAGGCTGACCTAGCCTGGCAGTTCAGGGGCAGATAGATAGTAGATAAGGAGGGAGAGCACCGTTACCTAGATGAAGAGGTGGGAGGGGTGGTGCAGGAGAGGTAACAGCGTGTGTAAATTCCTTAAGTGGGAGGAAGCTTCTGAGTCACTGAATGACAGCGAAGATGGCTGGAGCGGAGAATGAGGAATCCGATAGTGATATGTGGGCAGGGGTAAAACTGCCCACTGCCTCTGTGGCAAAGAAGAAGTCAAACTCTCTCTTTTCGCAGACGACATGATACTTTATGTGGAAAACCCAAAAGACTCTGCCCCCAAATTACTAGAACTCATACAGCAATTCAGTAATGTAGCAGGATACAAAAGCAATGCACAGAAATCAGTTGCTTTCTTATACACTAACAATGCAACTGTAGAAAGAAAAATTAGAGAAACTATTCCATTTATAATAGCACCAAAAACCATAAGATACCTCGGAATAAACCTAACCAAAGAGGTAATGGATCTATACTCTAGGAACTACAGAACACTCATGAAAGAAATTGAAGACACAAAAAGATGGAAAAACATTCCATGCTCACGGATCGAAAGAATAAACATTGTTAAAATGTCTATGCTGCCCAGCGCAATCTATACCTTCAATGTTTCTCTTATTTCAGACCCAAGTACCAAGAATCAGCACCCCAAACCTCTTAAAGGCGTGCCTTATATTCAATCTCGCAGTTCTGACTTCCAGCCACTAGTGGGCAGCATCTCACTTTGCACCATCAGAGCCT
The DNA here is from genome assembly GCF_011800145.1 of Mirounga leonina. Classification (NCBI taxonomy): domain Eukaryota; kingdom Metazoa; phylum Chordata; class Mammalia; order Carnivora; family Phocidae; genus Mirounga; species Mirounga leonina. Next base: position 26,562,449 of record NW_023270389.1, read on the forward strand.
TTTTCTGAAAACTTTAAGGCTTCAATTCACTCCTTTCTCCCCACTGCTCTGATCAGCTGGTCCTCGCCTCCACTGGACACTAAAAAAAAAAAAAAAAAAAAATCAAGGAACCAGAAGGCACTGTGTAACCAAGGAGTCTTGACCTTTGTGTGCTGTGGACCCCTTTGGCTGGCTAGTGAAACTATGGACCTCTTCTCAAGATGTTTCTAAGGACATAAAATACATAGGATTCCAAAGGAACCCAGTTGCACTGAATACAGTTATCAAAATAGAAAATATATATGTTTGTTTATTGATGCAACAAATGGCAAGATCTAGCAATAAGTCTAACTACAGTCATTTGGAAGTACTGATGAGCATAAATGGCATTTTGAATTCTTTTCAATAATTGCAATGTGACATAAAAATACCTGTGATTTCAGTTGGTGACAAAACCTCAGGGACCATTAATGCCTCAGTGGTTTGTTACCTTTGTAACTATGGGGAATGTTACATTTCGGTTAGCTGTGTGAAAAATCAAGATATAGTATTTTCTCATCCAAGTTCCCAGACCCCTTCTAAGTTAAGCCCTGCAAAGATAGGCAAAAGGATGGATCATAGAAGAAAGGCAAGAAAAGAAGGTATATGTGGTCTTCCATGAGCATAGCTCAATCACTCGAGAAATGTTTATTGTGTGCAAAACCTCGAGCCAGCGAAGGTCAATAGTTAGTGCATTTAATAACAAAAGAATGGATGCGAAGCTCTCCTCGTACTTGCTGTGGAGTTTAGTGAAGACAGCAGTAACTAACATGTATTTTCTTAGCCATTTAAAAGACAGTTAATTTGAGAACCCTTGAAACATTTTTTTTTTAAGATTTTATTTATTTATTTGAGACTTAAGTGCTGAATGAAGTGTATGGACAAAATGTCTCTTCATTTGTTTTAAGAGGAAGAAATGAGTAGGGTGTGTCTTCAGGAGATTCAGCATCCTGGGGAGACCTCAGACTCTCCCAGAAAGTCCTCTGCCTCAAACAGACGGATGGAAGCTGACAGACCTGGCTCCCACCACTGGCTGAGCCCTTGGGGTGCCCCGGGCCACCATGTTGTGCCCAACAAGAGCAAACACATTGATCAGTCCCATGGCAGCCTGAGTTTCCAGAGCAACAATCCTTCCTGGAAACCAGACAATGCCCTGGGGACAGAGCCCACGGGTGGTTTGAGAAGGATTGACACGAGAGACTGAACTAGGTCCCTGGCTGCCACATGTGGCCCAGAAAGGCTGAAATGGACAAAAGGATCAAGCAGACGCTGCCCGGTCATGCTGGGCTCCAACAGAAACTGCAAATGCTCCAGTTAAATGAGCAGTTCCATCTTGGTGTCTGGGTTGCCAGCTACTCTTAGAGGAGAAAGAACAGAATTACACTTGACCCAGTTTTAGAGATCATAACAGGAAATGGGGCAGAGTCCCAAGAGGAGGCAAGAAGACCTACCGACGTAAGCAAAAGCATCCGAAAGCAGGTAGGGTTAGTGCCGAATCCTCTTGCAACCCGGCAGCAGGAAACATTGTACTCCAATAGTCCCCACGCCTCCGGACATTGATCTGAGTCAGATACTAGGGCCAACAAGGGCAGTTTTTATAGGAAGGTGTAGGGAAAGCTATTCCAAGGAAGGAGCCACAAAACCCAAGTCCCAAAATAGAACCAGATTTATGTGGTCAGGGTGGCAGGGCACAAGCAGCTCGAAGCCCAGGAGTAAAGGTGACCCAGGAGGATGGGGGATGGCATTATGGCAAATGGGCCAGGGTTCAGTGCAGCCCTGGTGACTCCAGCTCAGTGCAAGTGTCGGGTGGTGTTTCCCGGCCCATCCTCACACGTGGAGGCTCTCAGCACGCAGGCACCTTGGAAGTAGGAAAAGCATTTCTCATTGGCCTCAATGATCACATTTTCTTTTATTTATTTATTTATTTATTTATCTGAGAAAGAGAGAGAGCAGAGTGAGTGAGAACACGAGTGGAGGGGAGGGGCGTCAGAGGAGCTCAATGCAGGAGATGCGGAACTCGATCCCAGGACCCTGAGATCATGACCTGAACCAAAGGCAGATGATTAACCAACTGAGCCACCCAGGCGCCCCGGTGTGAAACAATTTTTTAAAATTTATTCATTCTTTTGCATTTCAGGAGGCCAGAGGGCCAGGATCAAGGTGCCAGGAGGGCCAAGCTTCCTCTGACGGCTTTAGGGAAGAATCCTTCCTTGCCGCTTCCGGCTTCTGGTGGCTCCCCTGTTCCTTGGCTTATGGCAGCATCACTCCGATCTCTGCTTACCTCCATCCTCACATGTCCTTCTCCATATCTATCTCTTTTCCTCTTCTTATAAGGACATTAGTCATTGGATTTAATTCATAATGATCTCATCCTGATCCTTAACTAATTCCATGTTTCCAAATAAGACCATTTTCTAAGGTTCTGGACAGACATGAATAATTTGGGGGCCACACTATTCAATCCATTATTTCACCTAAAGGGGACTTCCTGAAGACAGACTAAAAGAGCTTCATAGAGGATGTCAGACAGATGTTTCCAGGGCCTTGGGGACGGACTACCAGACAAACACTAAGACCCAGGCACCACAGACCAGGTCCTGGGGATGACACCCTGATGACAGCAAAAACAATTCAAGGTAGACATCACATATGCACCAAACAACAGAGGAAAAGAAAGGGGACATATTTCTGGGTTGGTATAAATAGAAAACAAAGCAATCTAAAATGTCTCCGGGGTTGCCAAATATTCCCTGGGGGACGAAAGCACCACCAGTTAAGAACCACTGGTGTATACGCCCAGAAGGGAACTGCCGAGTGTGAAGTCTGAGCAGTTTACCTCGACTAGACTAGACGTTGTCAGCCTGCTCTCCAAAGTGGGTGTAAAATGTGCATTCTCACCAATGGTACATGACAGCCCCCATTTCCCCACATCCCACAGTGCCAAATACTGCTTCAGACTTGAGTCATTTTGACAGTCTGATGGGTGAGACTTGGTATCGATTTTTATTTTAATTAAGATACCCCAGCTTTGGGCGCCTGGGTGGCTCAGTCGGTTAAGCCACTGCCTTCGGCTCAGGTCACGATCCTGGAGTCCCGGGATCGAGTCCCACATCGGGCTCCCCACTCAGCAGGGAGTCTGCTTCTCCCTCTGACCCTCCTCCCTCTCATGCTCTCTGTCTCTCATTCTCTCTCTCGCAAATAAATAAAATCTAAAAAAAAAAAAAAAAAGAATTTAAAAAAGATACCCCAGCTTTTATTTTCAAAGATGATAGCAATTACACTGACCTATTCCTCCTCAGAAGTTATATTGAGCCTTTTTGGAGCAATCCCCAAATATGCTGGCCCAGCCCTGGAAATCTGGAGCTGGAATCTGCCTGCCAAGCATGAACAACAGAACCGGTCCTTCACCCCGTTGCAGACCAGCATCCCCAACCAAGAAGGCTGGGAGCAGTCCCCGAAGGGGACACAGCCCTCAGTGCTGGGGGAAAAGGCGAGCACTTTGCATCTTTTCTAGGCTATCTGGGGCAAATGTAGGGATTAGAAGGGGTACACTAGCACCCTTCTTCCTCCTGTGGAAGGGGGAAGGGAGGTGGCCTGTCTTGGCCTTCAAAGAAGGCATGGGGACAAGAGCACCCCAGTGTCCCACCCCGGGTCCACCCTGGAGCAGCTGCTGCAGTTACAGTAGCTGTGATGGCATTTGTAACCAGCGGCAGTGGAAGGGTAGAAGTGAGGAAGTATCAGGAACAGGAACCTCCGTGACTAGGTGAAGGGTGGTATCAAAGGTGAGCCGGCGAGCAGACCCCGGTGAATGCACGGGCATCTCCGGAAGCCCGTCACACTCATGAGGCCATGACTCACCAGCACTCGTGAAAGCGGCGGTGAGGATGGTCTGTGAGACCCCCGTGCCCTGCCAAGGACAGAAAGGCAACAGTAAGAGGCCAGGAGCTGTGCTGGTCCAAGCAGGGCACCCCTCACCTACTGGCTCCCTGGTCACATCATCAGATAATCCTTTCCTTGTAGCGTCGAATACACTGGGGTCAGGAAGCTGCACTGCAAACCCACAGTCAGTAACACATACCAGTGTTTCATGTGTTAGTGGAGCGACCTTGTTAGATGGTAAATTCTTTATAAGTAGAGATCGTGGGGTATGATTCCTTCACATGCCCCACAAGAGTTAGCACAGAGCTGGTTTCCAAGTTTTTCAATAGCACCTGTTGGGTCATATTCTTTGGGGCCCAGTGAAAACAGTGACATGAAATGGATTTATCAGCCTATTACCCCCCCACACACACACACACCTTTTTTCCTTTTCCAAAAATATAAAGTGCTTTCAACTGCGTGACTTTATTTCTTTTCCTAAAATATCTACCCAGTAAGGAGGCAAGTATGATTCTCTCCATTTTACAGATAGGGTAACTGAGACCTCCCACTTTTGACTGATTTGGCCCTGGTGACATAGACCGGACACTGTGACCCGGGTCTACTACCTCCCATGGAACTGTACCTCAGCACTGTGCACTCCTTGCCCTCCTCCCTGTCCCCAACATCCTGCGCCAACGAGGTGCCCCCCACACATCATTGCCTTTGCATTTAACAATGCACAACATCCACAAAGGCCCCCTTCATACATCAACAGGGCCCAGCAGGTGTTAGAACTGGATGACCTCCAGGGGTCTGTGAGCACTGAATTTCCAATCTCTGTTCCCTGAAGAAAATCTGTGTACCAGTGTGTAGTATTTGAGGGGAGGCAAAGTCTGCAGAAGAGATGGGTCTCTGGGTGGCCTCAGGAGAGGGGTTTGAGAAAAACAATCATCTTGGTGTTAATGTAGGTATATGGGGAGAGGAGATAGGGCACTCCACAAATCCATAAAAAAAAACAAAGGACAGTGTCAAATCCTATTCAAATGACATGGATTGTAGATCCTCAGATGCTGTTTTGTAAAATTTTTGAAAGAGGAATTCAAAGAGAAGTCCCAGAAGAAAAGAGCAATTCTGTCTTGCCAAGACATCTCGCCCTTGCTAAAAATCCATGGGCTAAAAGCAGGACCCTATACTAAGTTTTAGTCTGTGTCTTATTTTGACTTATGGATAGGAACCTTTTTTAAATTTTATTTTAGGTAATTAACATACAGCGCAATATTGCTTTCAGGAGTAGAATTCAGTGATTCATCACTTACATACAACACCCACTGCTCAACACAACAAGTGCTCTCTTTAGTGCCCATCCCCCATCTAGCCCATGCCCCTCCCCACCTCCCTCCAGCAACCCTCAGTTTGTTGTCTATCATTAAGAATCTCTTATGGCTTATTTCCCTCTCTCTCTTTTTTCCCCCTTTTCCCTATGTTAACCTGTTTTCTTTCTTAAATTCCACATATGAGTGAGCTCATATGGTATTTGTCTTTCTCTGATTTATTTTACTTAACATTATACTCTCTAGCTCCATCCATGTCATTGCAATTGGCAAGGTCTCATTTTTGATGGCCAAGTAATATTCCATCATATATGTATCTACCACATCTTATTTATCTATTCATCAGTCAGTGGACATCTGGGCTCTCTCCATAATTTGGCTATTGTTGATAATGCAGCCATAAACATCGGGGTTCCTGTGTCCCTTCAAATCTGTATTTTTGTATTGTTTGGGTAAATACCTAGCAGTGCAATTGCTGGATCGAAGAGTAATTCTATTTTTAACTTTTTGAGGACCCTCCAAACTGTTCTCCAGAGTGGCTGTGCCAGTTTGCATTCCCACCAACAGTGCATGAGGGTTCCTTTTTCTCCACATCCTCACCAACACTTCTTGTTTCTTGTCTTCTTGATTTTAGCCATCCTGACAGGCATGAGGTCATATCTCATTGTGGTTTTGATTTTTATTTCCCTGATGATGAATGATGCTGGGTATTGTTTCATGTGTCTGTTAGCCATCTGGAAGTCCTTTTTGAAAAAGTGTCTATTCATGTCTTCTGCCCATTTCTTAACTGCACTATTCGTTTTTTGGTGTTGAGTTGGGTAAGTTCTTTATAGATTTTGGATAGTAGCCTTATAGATAGGAATCTTAAATGTCCCTAAAATCGAGAGCTCTCCATAGCAGCCAAGCCAAGAATGAAGGGCTGAGATTAAATGGGGGAAAGGAATACTCATTCCTTTGTTATCGCTACCTGACATAATAGCATCACCCGTAAACTTTCATGTGCCATGTATTTTGTCACAGTAATGCCAGGAGGCAGGTGTTATTATCATTAGCATTTTTCATGGAAGGAAACGGGTTCAGAGAGGTTGAGTAACGGCTCAAGATCCCACAGTCAGTAAGTGGAAGAGGCTGAAGTCAACCCCTCGTCACCTGTCTCTAGCCCTAATCTCGTTGCTACCATGCTAGGTCCTTTGAGTCTATATGCGTGTGTATGTTTGTGTAGGTTGGGATGGGGGAACAAAGTTATTCAAGATACTTTCTCTTACAGGGCGCCTGGGTGGCTCAGTTGGTTAGGCGACTGCCTTCGGCTCAGGTCATGATCCTGGAGTCCTGGGATCGAGTCCCGGGATCGAGTCCCGCATCGGGCTCCCTGCTCGGCGGGGAGTCTGCTTCTCCCTCAGACCCTCCCCCCTCTCATGTGCTCTCTTTCTCATTCTCTCTCTCAAATAAATAAATAAAATCTTAAAAAAAAAAAAAAGATACTTTCTCTTACAACACTTATAATGTGTCCTCAGAAAATATGTACTGTATTAGAGCGCATGAGGCTGGTGCAATAGGTACAATATAATGAAGCGATGGTCAATTTGGTTTAAAGGGTGGGTGAGCGCGTGCAGACATACAGGAAGAAAACGAAGAGGGCCCAGGGAACGAACTTGGGGAAATAAATGCCCCCATCTACAGGGACTTTGGAAAGAGGACTGGGAAAGAGTAGAGGTTCAGAAACCCAGAATCTCTAGACTTGCTCAAGAATGGCTGCGTGGGTGTCGGGGAAATAGGGACAGGACGGTAGCTTTAGGGACCCGAGGCACTCGGGCAGCAGGTGGCGGGCGGGAGGGCCTCCGGGCACCGCAGCGACCGCGCCGGGCCGCCCAGTGCCTTTCCGCCTCTTGCTGAAAGGCCTCATTCTGCGCAGCCAACCTGCGGAACAACTGAGCTCGGCAACCACCTAGTGCCCCCGTCCCTACTCCCCGTTTTGGAAACCTCTCGGCCGAACCTCGAGCGTCAGGGAAGCCTTTGATTGGCCCGCTCTGCGCCCCCGCCAGCCAATCAGCAGCTTGTTGCCAAGGTGGGGCTTCCCAGAGCGAGAGGCCGCTGCGGCGCCCGCGGCGTAGCGGAGCGAGGGGAGCAGGAGCGAGCGCGTTTGGTCAAGTTTCAAGGTCCCAGGCAGCTGCTCGGTGGAGGATTGAGGGACGTGGGTGGGTGGCCCAGGGCTCCTCCCTCGGCCCACATCCGGGGGGAAGGGGGCCAGACACCTGCTTGCCTTCACGCCCGCAGCCTGCCCTCTCTCCCTCCTCCCCCGGCTCCACCCTCGCTGGGCAGGTCCGGTTCCAGGCCGTCCCGGGTGGGATCCTCCGCTGTCCCGGGCTGAAAGGCATCGCCACTGCACCCCCGCCCGCCCGAGAGGATGAGGACGAGAGAACTGCCTCCGCTGGAAGGTGCAGAAAACACACCCCACCTGACACGGGGAGGGCCAGACTAAGCCATGAAGACGCGCTAACAAAGATGCTGTCTTGCAGCGTGTGCCCCACAGTGACGCAGTGACCGCCCCATGCCGGTGACCTTGCAGTCTGGGAGGGGCTGAGGAGAGTGACAAAGCCCCGGGAAGCAGAGGAATCAAATCTCAAGCGCCCCAACCCTTTGTATTGGTTATTGCGCGCGTACCATGGGGCTAACCATAATGCCCAGACTGCCCCACAGCAAGGGCCTGGACCAGAGGGTCTCAGAGCCTGAGGATCTGGAGCTGTTGGCTCAGCCAGGTGAAGGTGGAAGAGGGGTGCAGGTGGGAAAGGGGGTTACCGAGCAGCACTATGATTTTAGGAAGAGTGAAGACCTCATTTCCAACGATAGCTCGTTACAATGGGAGAAAGGGTGGAAGCAAATTGTTCCCCTCGCCAAATTCTCCTTTGGCCTCCTACTCAGTTCCCAAATTCCCCGTTTCTCTCAGTTTCCATTGTGTAGCCTATATAAAGGCCTCCTGGGCTAGGAAGGGTAATAATAATATTTAATAAAACTGTGCTTACTAAGAGCCAGGCACTCTTCTAGCTCTTCTCATATATTAATTCCCTCAGCAACACAGAATGGGCAGTATATCTGATGCTTGTTTTAAAGGTGAGGAAACTGAGGCACTGAGAAGTACCTTGCCTGTGGTCACAGAACCAGTAGATGGCAGAGCCTAGGTCGTATGTTTCCACCTAAGGGCCCCGTCTGACCTTGCTCGCCATGCTGTAGCCCTTACTGCAGTGTCGTCAGAGAAAAAGGCTGGGATGGGTTGCCTTTTGAAGCAGGGTGCGCCCCCAAGAGCAGGAACTCCAGTTATCTGCCTTGTCAGTACCTCCGCAGACTCACTGATGGTCTCACCACATAAGATGAAACCAGATAAAATGGTGAATTTTATGGTATATGAGTTTTACCTCAAAGAAGAAAGAGAAAGAAAGAAAGAAAGAAAGAGAGAAAGGAAGAAGAAAGAAAGAAAGAAAGGAAGAAGAAAGAAAGAAAGAAAGAAAGAAAGAAAGAGAAGGAAGGAAGGAAGGAAGGAAGGAAAAAGAAAGAAAGAAAGAAGAAAGGAAGGAAGAAGTAAGAAGAAAGAAAGAAAGAAGAAAGGAAGGAAGGAAGAAGAAAGAAAGAAAGAAAGAAGAAAGGAAGGAAGGAAGGAAGAAAAAAGAAAGAAAGAAAGAAGAAAGGAAGGAAGGAAGAAGAAAGAAGAAAGAAAGAAAGAAAGAAAGAAAGAAAGAAGAAAGGAAGGAAGGAAGAAGAAAGAAAGAGAAGGAAGGAAGGAAAGAAAAAGAAAGAAAGAAAGAAAGAAAAGAAAGAAGAAAGGAAGGAAGGAAGGAAGAAGAAAGAAAGAAAGAAAAAGAAAGAAAGAAGGAAAGAAGGAAAGAAGGAAAGAAAGAAAGGAAGGAAGGAAGGAAGGAAGAAGAAAGAAAGAAAGAAAGAGAAGGAAGGAAGGAGAAAGAAAGAAAGAAAGAAAGAAAGAAAGAAGAAAGGAAGGAAGGAAGAAGAAAGAAAGAAAGAAAGAAAGAAAGAAAGAAAGAAGGAAGGAAGGAAAGAAAAAAAGAAAGAAAGAAAAGAAAGAAGAAAGGAAGGAAGGAAGAAGAAAGAAAGAAAGAAAGAAAGAAAGAAAGAAAGAAAAAGAAAGAAGGAAAGAAAGAAAGAAGGAAAGAAGGAAAGAAAGAAAGAAAAAGAAAGAAAGAAAGAAAGAAAAGAAAGAAAGAAAGAAAGAAAGAAAGAAAGAAAGAAAGAAAGAAAGAGGAGAAAATTTTACCACCCATCTGCCCAGTCCTGATCACCACCGTTGAATCAATCTGAACCATCCCTAAGTGCCAGAAGAGAGGTGAAGGGGCGATCCCCACACTTCACAGCTTTGTGTATGTTTCCAAAATGGACCTCACTTAGGGCAGACCGTGAACTCTGAGGTTGGAGAGTGGGGGTGGGGGGAAGACTTTAGGAAGGAGAGGCTGAGCCCCTGCTCCCACCTGGTATAGGGAAAGGCTACTTGCAGGGCACTGCTGGGGTCTGGAGAGCAATCTCTGACTCACTTCCCACCGGCCCTCCTCTTGGGGCCTGAGCTCTGACCTCTGGCTCAGCACTCCCTACCTCCCCACCCCCATCTTGGCTCACCCTGCACCCGCTTCCCAGCTCCTTGGGCACACCATCTGCCTAGGCTCCCCCTTCCCCAGGGACTGAACTCCTGTTATTGAGACTTTTAAATAATTAAATGCTCCAAAGCCTCCCCCACTCTGATCCCAGTCCCTGGCCTGGGGTGTTATTCAAAGACCAGGAGCTGGGTTGGAGGGCTGCCAACCCCACTGGCTCTATTCAGCTCCTTTCTTTTCCTACTCAGCTGCCGGGCTAATGGGCCTTTTCTCCTGCTCTGGCCCTTCTGCCTGCCAGGCCGCAGAAACCAAACAAAAAGCGAGGAACTCTAAGGGCTTGATGGGGGCAGGGAGAGAGGAAGACACCAGACCCACATAGAACTGGGAAAGGGATGGGGCAGAGGGTGAAGAGAGAGGACCAGAGTGGCTTTTCTGGCTCCCATCCCTGCGGAGGAACTGGGGCCACTCCCTCCAACCCCCGGGAGCTATAGGCAGAAGGGGGAGGTGGAGGGGTGTGAAATGGGGAGAGGGCTGGAGGTTGTCAATCACTTGAGCGGTCTGGAGCTTGGACAGCGTCCTCATGCAAATTATCTTAGTGAGTCACTGAAAGTTTGGTCCAGACACAAAGAAGCTGCTTCTCTCACCCCCTGCCTCCCTTCACTGCCCTACAGAAGCCCCCCCAAAGCCAGCCAACCAAACAAAAGGCCTGAGCCCAGCGGTGCGTGAAGGAGTGAATGGGCGAGAACCTCCCTGGTGACGTCCCACCAGACAGATGGCAACAGTTGCCAGCCTTCTTTCATCGGCTCCCAGTCATAAAGAACAGCCCCCATCTCTCCAGAGCCCATCAGCTCCTCAGGGCCGCCCAAAGACACACGTTGGCGGGGCTGGGGGTGGGAGGCTGCCAGGGAGTGGGCGGTGGGGGTGGGTACTGACGCGGGATGTTTGGCTGGAAAACAAAAAGGTTGTTCAAAGCCCTGGCGCTGGGGCCAGCCTGCCCATCTGTCCTCCTTTGGGGAGGCTCTTCCCCCATGCTCCTCCTCGGCTTCTGGCCAGCTCTGTGCAGAGCCAGGGGCCCCGGGAAAGGAGACCTCAATGTGGAGCAGCAATAGCTCGGGGCTTTGCGCTCTGAGGCTTTGGTGACACAGAATCCCTTGACTGGGCATTGTTTCGCCTCTTCATAAATGGAGTTCAGTGGAAAATCCAAGGCCTTGGGGACAGGTGGAGAACAGTGGGATCTGGGTCCTCCGTCATTAAATAATCGAGTTTGACTTGTTCTGGAACGGGATCCCATCAAAATAATCCGCACATGCCCTCAAACGTCAGAAGCTCGTGGAGAGGAGTGGACCAGGAATCAGAGGACCCGGCTGCACTCAGCTCACCATCTGGTTGTTGTGTAATTCGGGCAGGTCATCCCAGCTGTTGGAATCCCAGTTTCCTCTCTGTCGGTTGAGGGTAAAATCACCTGTTGCTTCTGCCTCCCAGCACTGTGGAAAATAAGCGGATGTGCAATCGAATGTTCTATAAACAGGAGAGGCTGTGCGAATATAAGGCTTTACTCTTAATTTCCCCGCACCCATACCACCCGGGAGGTGGGGTAGGCATGGCACTTTCAACATTTTCAAAGTACTTCTTACCTATTCCTTTGTGAGGCAGTTGAAAGCAGAAAGGTCTAGGGCGATTCAAAGATCTTTTTTTTGTACCATAAGGATGGAGGCTCCCCCTGCTTACTCCATCCACCTGCCAGTCTCTTGAATCTCCGAATTTTGTCTCCCTTCTCACTCTGCCTTCCAACATCAGCCCGATTAAGGAGGCTTAGTGGGCAGTCTAGGTTAAGGGGCTAAGAGATTTCAAAAAATTCAGAATGAAGGGGAACCATTCCTTGGGTCTTAAAACAATAAAAGTATAGCAGATGCAAAATTATGATTCTGAGGCCACAGGCCTGCCTCTAGGCTAAACTGCACCCCACCCCCTGCATTTTCTGCAGAAAGTCTGGTCTGGTGGTGCTGGGGGGCTGGGTTGGGAGATGGGGCGGGGGGGGGGGGTTGGGGAGCAGAGTGCCTGCCCAGGGACACAGGGGACAGAGCTCTTCGCTCTCCTGTTCCGTGGCTTCATGACCCTGCCCTTCCATCCATCCACCTGATGTCCTGTTGTTTGTGTTGGCCAAGGTGACTGTGCTCAGCTGGTTTGGGTTTCTTCTCTCTGGCAGAAGATAGTAAAGGCATTTCTCAAAACATTTCTCTTTCCCAACCCTCGCTCAAGCTAACCTAACTTATCTCTGACCATTTCCATTTGTCTAACAACCATCTAAGCACGAACTTCTGGGTAATGTATCACTCTGTGTCATTTCCATTTAATCCCTGCCTCAGTCTGTCCTGTCCTCTCCTATGTAACCATCCCATCACCTCCTTTGGACTGGCAATGCCCTGAGGACAAAAACCCCATTTCCTCATCTCTACCTCCCCCTCCCCCTTCCTGCCATGCTTCTCCCAAGGACCCATCTCAGGGCATCAAAGGGCAGACGGAAAGCTGAAACTCAACCCAGAGAAAAGGTCTTACAAGTTGTCATGTGCAGCTGGCCCTGGGCTAGACTCCAGATACAGACCCTGGACTCCAAGGCCATTGATCCACTCTAATCCCTCATTTTCCAATAACACTATAATTTTAACAAGTGTATGTACGTCCTGTTCCGCCCTTGTGAGTGTCTTCGAATCTCATCCCACGACGCCCTCAGTGTTCCATTTTTTGTTTTCCCCACTTGGGAGGTGACATGGGAAAAGTCTCTTGGTCAAGCAGTGATGATGACAGGGAGGTTATTTTCCTCTTGGGAAACAAGAGAAGCCATTGGGACCTAAGCCTCCACCCTGACAGGCCCAGGGAAGAAAGGAAGTGGGTCACAATGAACACAAGGAGTTCCTGTGTTTTGCACTGGGGCTGGGAAATCAGCAGCTGAGGGTGAAGCAATCCATCTGGCTGCTCCTTCCCTACTGGACTGAGATGTCCTCCAATTGGAAAGACACAAAGGGCACAGGAGGGGTTGGTCATGGGAGTGCCTAGACCAGACGACCTGGTCCCCCAGCCCTCTTGTTGTCAGATTCAGACCCAGGTACTGTATTAGATCCAGATGCTATCCAGAGGTGATCTCTAGGGCCTTATATTCAATTGGAAATATGATACATAAACAAAAAAGAAATCCGTGGAAGATCTATGTACACAAAACACCATCCGCCTGAGTGAGGGAGGGGGCAGCAGCTCCTTCCTTTGAGAGTTCAGAAGGTTTTCTATAAAATCACTTCAGGACAAATGGCAAGGATTTCACGGAGGAGAGACAACCCGAGCTTGAACTTAAAAGATGTGTAAGATTGAGATCCCAGACTTCCTATCTTTTTTGACTATCTGCAACGTGAACTGCGGCCTGGTGTAAAAGTTCCTGGAATCCAGCAGACCGGAGCGCTAAGGGAGGGCAGGAAGAATTAGAAGAAGCAATGGGTCCAGTTGTGTCTTCATTTCTCTTGTTATTTCTCTCTGTTTATTCAGCCCATCCTGGATTGGAGCTCAGCTCAGCCGCTCACTGGTGGTGCTCCTGTAGATCACCTGCTTCACCTTCCAGAGCTTCGGTCTCCTCTTCTCTAGTCGAATGGTAATAATATCAATGCCTAGTGTTCTGAGGATTTAACGAGATTATGCACACTGGTGAATGTTCACCAGTGCTATTTATTATTGTGCTATTCTGTTGGCCCACCACAAACATAAAGGCAGAAAAGGATTAAAAAGGTAACACCCCTTCATTCATTTACAGTTTGTTGCGGGCCCATGATGGGCCAGGCCCCGTGCAAGCACTGGAGATAAAAATGTAGCATCCAAACAGCCTGGCTCCCCAGGAGCCAACAGCCTGACGGAGACGTAAATGAAATAATCATCCAGATGAGTGGATCATTTTGACTGAAATTGAAAAACCTGAACTACAGATACTGCCTACGTTCCTGGGAAGAGTGGCCAGCAAGAAACCCAAAACAGCAGGTGGCTTTGCACCAACTGGCTGGGGCTGGCGGGGAGGGGGCTTGGTGAAGATGGGGCGTGCAGTTATTTCAGGTCTGAGGTAAGGACACGGAGGCTCTACCTGGCCACTCTTGGCTTTCGCCTCGAGAAGCAATGCCATCCACTTTGTGGCAGGTGGACAGCGGAGGGTAACCCAGCACCACCCGGGCTTGTCCCGTAGGGATTAGAGTCCTTTGGCCTGAGGTTCCTGGGGTGACCCACACTCTAGGCCTTGACCCCCTCCTCTGGGGAAAGGGGAATTAGGGTGGGGAGCTTCTGGACATTTTACTTGGGAAATGACCCCCTTTGGTCTGACCCAACAGAAGCCCTTGCCCTGCTCTGCTGAGGAAGCCTTCTTGGGCCCGTCCCTGCTTACAGGCTCCAGGAAGGCAGGTGTTGGGGGGCAGCTGCTGCTTGTGGTCGGTTCTCCCCAGATACAGGCGCCCGGCCTCCCCCACACGGGCTGCCCTTGGCTCCCAGGAGGCCCCAACAGACTCCTCCCCCGCCCTCAGCCACTCCGCCCCAAACAGAGAGCTTGCAGGAAACACCTGGACGAGAGGGCCCCTCAGCTGGCAGGGGGACCGCCTCTGAAAGAAGAAAGAGTTTGCAGGAGGAATTGGGCCAGCGAGGAGCTGGGGGTGGGGAGTGCTCGGGTGCTCAGTTGCACTTCTCCTGGCCCCCACCAGCTGCTGAGAATGAGCCCCTGAGTTGCTCAAATGCACCCTCACAGCCGCCCCCTCCCCCTCCCTGTAAAGGGCTCATCCCCTCCAGCGCCAGGATTCCTAGAACCAGGACAAGAACACCTATAAACGAAAAGACAGCTCAGAGGGTTTTGCCTCTGCTCTTCTCCTCCCTCTCGTGGTCTCCTCCCTCTCAAACAGAGCCTGATCCTCTTCGGACCATGTAAGTTTTTAAAACCGTGGTCCAGGCTTGACGATAGAATCCCTTAACCGAGGTAGCAGCCCATGTCATGCGAAAGTCTTTCCAAAGAAAAGTCTCCATTTATTTCCAAATTTATCTAGATCTGCATCCATCTCTGCCTACTCATTACTCATGATTTCAAGTGGTTGTGGTTCTGGGTGGGACGGACTGAACTGAGGAGAGTCAGGGAAGCCCTAGCATCAGCATCCACCCAAGAACACGTTTGCTGGCATGGAGACCATGTGCTGGGAACCGTGTGTGTCCACAGGGGCGCCAGACCACAGGGCTCCCTCACCCCCTCTTGGGAAATTCCCAGAGCAGGCACCTTCCTTTCTGCGTCTGGAGTGGGAAGAGTGGAAGGGGGCCGTGAGGGGAAAGCACATGCCCCACGGCCACCAGAGGGTAGGACACAGTTTACTCAACCACAGATTTTCATTCAACAGCCGTGGGCCGCACACGGGGGTGTGAGGAGACATGGAAGGCGACAGCCTTGCCCAGGGGGGTGCGTGTGGTAACAGTCAGAGAGGCACATGAGCTCAAAGCCTCCAGACATCAACCCAAAGGGATACATGGAGATGTGCTGACTGTCTTTGTTATACAAATGTAAACAGTAATAAACGATGTGTATACATCATTAAGAGGCCCTGGAATAAGGAATTATGAAAGTGTAAGCAGTTTTAAACCATAGGTATCAATGTTGAAAAGCCTTGAGGTGAGAATGTTTTTCAAGAGCACAAGGGGTCTCCCGGAATTATTCAGGGAAGGCATCCTGGAGAGGCGGCCGGTGAAGGGAAAAAAAGCATGGACCCTGGAGACAGACACATCCAGATTCTGAATCTGTTTCCACCACCGCCCCCTCTCCTTACTGGTGCTTTGCTTCCTTCATCTGTGATCCTGAGGTGACAGTATCTCCCAGGGTGCTTGTGGAGATTACGGGAGAGAGGCTCTGTGGAAGGCACCCCGCAGGGCGCCTCGTAACAGTGGGTGTTCAGCACCCAGTAGCAGCTCCTGTCCTCGAATACTTAGACAAGTGGGTTGCGGCCACGATAACTGGCAGGGTAGAGAGATTTGCAGATGTGGTCATGGCTGCAAGGAAAGTGAGCAGGAGAGAATTGAGAAGGTGGGGGGTCTTGGCGTGGTGAGGCCATTTCACAGGGTGCCTTGTATCCCCATCTTGGACACTCAGAACAGCAAAGGACAGCAGCAGAAAGGGAATGGCACGAGGAAAATGAAGTTTGCGGTGGCCCCAGGCTGCTGGCCAGGCCCCATAGGCAGGCAGGTGGAAGGCTGTTGTGTTATTTCAAGTGTGACACGGAAGGACCAGGGCTTATACGGCACAGAAGAATCAAGATTTTCCTGTTTTGTCTGGAAATGGAAATGGGATGGTGAGAGGTGATTTAGCACGAGTGACTCATTTTACAGATGAGAAAACAGAGGCTCAGAAGGAGGAAGAGACCAGTCTAAGATGTCAAAGACTAATCTAGTACTAGTTTTTGTCAGACCTGAAGCTGGGGCCCTTACTCCCCAACTCTTATGCTTGGAGGTATTTCTACCACCTGGCAGCTGGTCTCCAAAGTAGACACTGGGAAGGATTTCTGTGGACAGGAGTGGTATTCAGTATCTCTGGAGTGTGTTCTCCCTCTCCTGCTACTGTGGTCAGAATTCCTTCCAAACATGTCGTAGCCCAGCCTTCTGTCCAGGTGATTACCTTCTGGGTAAACCCACTTTAGGGAGTTAATTGATAACTGAGGTTCCCCTACATTATGATTTAAAGTGTGTCCACCCCTCACTAAGTAACATTTACATTTCAATAGCAGGTGCTTAGAGACCTAAGAGCCTGCAAGATTCCAAGGATTGTTTTCTTAAGAAGGTGCAATCACGGGTTAGCTATCCTGAGCAGGGACCCCTCACTGGCAGACCCTGAAGGGACTTGATTCTTTTCTTCCACCCCTTATCTAAATTCCTTTCATCTATTAGCCTCTCCTCTTGGTGACTTTAACATTCATCTGTTCAACCAATATTCACTAACACCTACTAAGTGCCAGACACTGCTCAGGTAAGGTCTCTGGCCTGCATTCTAGCTGTAAATTCAGGGTTATAAGGACTAGGACCGAGGGAAAAACTGGGCAGCATGGGAAGGGACAATGTCACTGAAAAGCTGGAAGAGAAGATCTGAAGCTTGAGAGACAAGAGTTAACCAGACAAAAGTGGGTAGGTAGGAGGAGGCAGAACATTCCTTGAGCCAAGACTCAGAGGCTACAGTCCCAGGCATGAGTTAATGGTCACCAGTTGAGGGTGAGCTGAGCTGCTTCTGATCTAATCCTTGGAGGGGAAGCAGAGGCCCCATGTGTGCCCTCGGTCCTATCAAGAACATGCTAGAATGTTCCTTCAAGAGATCACGGCCATGGTGACAGAGTGCCGTCAATGTCCTCAAAGCACCGTCTCATCCTAGTTTGGGGGATGGGGTCAGAAAGCCCTACATCCCCACTCCCAGGTGGTCCAAGGCGCATCACAAGTCACAAACGGGAAGCCTACGCAAATAAGTACTTAAAAGCAGTTTACCCCTAAAAAAAAAAAAAAAAAAAAAAATAGTTGCCATCGTTAGAACTTAGGGAGATGTGAAATAAAAGTCTAGATTTCAGGTTTCTCTTGAAAAAACACAATATCTGGTATCACTGGTCTCCCAGGAGGACAGCAGACTACACCTAAAGAGCAGGGTCCTTTTTAGACAAAGCCTGAGCTCGCTCTCCGAGTTCCCTGCAGCCTCTGTCTGGCCGTCCTCCTTCACTGCCCGCCTGGCCCTCCCTTCGCTCCTCTGGTGCCCACCTAACTTTAAATGGCCCCTCCCTGCTGGTGCTGGTAAAGAAAGTTGCCCTTGCTCCAACCTGCCCAGCTATAACCTCCTCTTATCTGATGTGCTCTGGGCAGCCCAACAGGTTTGCTGGACAAGGGTTGAGTAAAGGCCTGTCCTTGTTTATGGGAACAGGGGTGGAGAGTGGTAGAGCCACTTCAACTGGGAGCAAAATGACTTGGAGCTGTGGGTGCCCAGAGAAGCCGGCCCCTCTCAAAGCAGGGAAAAGGACAGGCAACACATCTCAGTGTGCTTGTTTGTGTAAGATCATTATCCAGGGCCCTGATAGCCTCTTAAACCGAGTTCAAATGTTTTTCATGCCAGCTCTGCAAAGAAGTGGTGCAGAGGGAAAACCAGAACTCTCCAGAACTCACCAGGCTTGCCCTTCTCAGCTTCCCCATTTCTCTCTCTTCCTGGAAGGAACGCGTGGGTTGATTCCACCCGTGGGCAGGATGGAGATAAGCAAAGTTGTTGTTGGAAAATCCGTTTCCCCACCCACTCTGTGTGTGAATGAGCACATAGCCCAGTTTGGTATTAATCCACAAGCAGCTGACGGAGCCAAGAGGTCAGAGCTCCCCTCCAGCCAGTGAGGTCGAATGTCTGGCAAGGAGGACATGGTACATTTCAGCAAGAATGGCAAAGATCAGACATGAGTGCATTCATTCATTCTGTGGAGACTTATGGAGTACCTCCTCCAGGCTACCTGACATCAGGAAGGGCTCTTGGACTGTGAAGACTTTCTGTTTGTTAGTTTTGTTTTTATTTTAAGTGGGCTCCACGCCCATTGTGGGACTTCAACTCACAACTCTGAGATCAAGAGTCACATGCTTTACCGATTGAACCAGCCAGACGCCCTAGGGCTGTGAAGATTTTTTTTTTTTTTAAGATTTTTATTTATTTGTCAGAGAGAGAGAGAGCACAAGCAGGGGGAGCAGCAGAGGGGAGAGGGAGAAGCAGGATCCTCACTGAGCAAGGAGCCCGATGTGGGACTCGATCCCAGGACCCTGGGATCATGACCTGAGCTGAAGGCAGACGCTTAATGACTGAGCCACCCAGGCGTCCGGGCTGTGAAGAATTTTAAGCAAAGGATTGAAAATCATCTTTCAATGGGGGAGGACACAGGCTGCTCAGATGTTGTTAACTGCCGCTATCCCGGAGGCTCTAGTAGAAATACTCCTTAAATAATGGTTTCCTCCCAGTTACCAGAATGTCAGAGTGTCCTTATTCATCTCACGACCATTTCAGATTAACTTCTACTTAAAACTCCAATTCTCCTTTGTAGAGTATTTAAATATGCCAAGGGCTATTCTAAGTGGTTTAGATCTCATTTAAATCGTCCTCAACATTTTGAGATGGGTTCTATCCTTAGTCCCATTTTACAAATGGGGAAATGGGGGCGTGGTTGAAGTAACTTGCTCCAGGTGGCAGAGCCAGAAGGTAGGTGGTAGAGGCGAGATCAGACCCCCAGATGGCCTAACCCCAGAGCCTGAGCCGCTAACCTCCGCAGCACGGCCTCACTGTCTGTGGAAATTGAAACCTTATCATAGGCCGGAGTCAGATTCAAGCAAGGGGAAGACTATTTCTCCACTTCCCAACCCAAATGACCTTCTGGTTCATCTAATTGAAAATAATGATAATAATTGTGCTAATTTGCCCTCCGTGATTGCCAGGATAATGGAGATGATTTAGAATCAAAAGCCAAAGAAAGGAACAGAGGTCATTTAATCTAACTCCCTAATTTCTGAGACAGGAAAATTGAGGGGCTTGTCCAAACTCACACAGCTAGTTAGGAAGAAGCTGGACTACAACCCATATATCCTCCCTCCCAGCCCAGAACTCCTTCCACTGCATCATGCTTTGCTGGGCCTTGGTGCCAGTATGGGCCTGGAAGCCAGGAGTCCTCACTGTCCTGGCTTACGTAAGGCTGTTAGAAGGCTGATGTCAGACTCACAGGGGAAGGTTTCTTCCCCCTGGGCTTGCTTGTTGAAGCATCAAGGCCTCCCCCACCCAAACGTCCTTATCAGAAGCTGGGATGGGCTCTTAATCGGCAGCTCCCAGGCCACGTCTACACTCTCTGGACAGTGCGTTATCATCCACAAACAGCTGACCGAGCGCAGGTCTCCTAGGCTGGCACGGTGTTCCAAGCGGGGAGGCTGGGAGCAGAATGGACCAACCAACACCCAGTCCCTGAACACATGAAAGCCACCAGCTGCAAATCCTCAAACTGTTTGGGTTCACAGCCCCTGTACCCCAGCTGGCCAAGGGGTACTCGCCGCCGCTGCTGAAATGGGTCAGACCTAAAGTAAATGACACCCTGCTCGGTCACAGAACACTCCCGTGTCAATTGAGGGACTATCAGGCTACCAGGAGCCGAGAACAATCCCCAAATCAATCTGCCATTTTGCAGTCACCCTGGCTTAGAGACAGAGGTGGGTGATGATGTCCCCTTGATCTCCAGATAACCCTCCCTTTCGGGCTTTCTGCCAGACAGTAGGAACATAACGAAATCTCCTTCATGAGTGGAGCCTGTTAGGAAACAAGAAGATAGGTGCTGACAAGAATAACACACCCGGAGGGGCAAAAATGCAACCTTAACCCCATCCTTACATCCCCAAAGGCGGGTCCTTACAAATGAGTGCCTAGGACATTTGTTAGAAGCTACAGACAAAAATGGGACCATTCCTTCAAATAACCTCTTGACACAAGTGGGTCCTTATAACCAAGTCTATTTGTGAGACAGATGACCTGGCTCCCCCCGGCCCCATCTCCTGCCTCTTCTACCCTCCCATTGTACCATCACAGCCTCTCTGGTCTCCCTGCCACCTGGGACACCTAGGCCAACCGCAGGTTTGTTGAGGAGGGTCATGGAGGTGTGAAATGAAGTGTGTTTTGATGGGGGGTGGTTCTGTTCATGAATCAATGTGTTCAAAATTTAAATACAGCCCACCTCTGGCCGGGGAAAAAAAACTAGCCCAGGTCCATGATGTCCTTGTGACCTCCGTGGGAACTGCTGAGCTTGTTAAGTGGGGTTGGGGTGCAGAAGCCTTGTTAAAGCCTCATGGACAGAGCACAAGAGTCCGGGATGATGAAGACTATTCTCATTTCCTTGCATATATGTGATCCATACAGCCAGAGGGAGTAATACATTGGTAACAGACCTTTGGCTCTCAAACCTTTGCTGTCACAAGTAGATGCTCTTTAGCTCACTGGTAGTCTTGGTCTCCGGTGCCCAGATCCGGAGGCCCAACCGCTCTTGTCTAATAGGAGTGGAGGTACCAAATGGCAGTCCCAGGAGATAACGGAGAGCCTGGACCTGGAACTTTCCCACAATTCTGTCCCAACCTGGGAAGGGGTTCAGTGTCCTCGCCTCACCACCTCAGTCTGAGACTTGAGCTATGAGTCTTATAATCATGTGTAATAATTATCAGTGCCTCATGCGGACAGACAGTACACACGTGCTGAATGAGCAAATGAGCACAGCCGAGGTCTAGTAAGAACAGATGCATGAGACCTGGCCAGACTCAGGAGTGCTCAGTCTAGAACCCTGTCCTGTCCAGCATTGTCACAGGGAAGTGATAACATTCATTAAAGGATGAAGAAAGGAGTCACACAACTAGATTTTTCTTTTGTACCAGCACATGCTATATAGGTCTTCGGAATATCACCAAAGAGAAATACCGAGACACCAAGAAAGGATTTGGATCCAAGGGAAAGGCTGATGTGGGAATGTGCCCTTTTCTATACCACACGGCTTCATCTGCTACATTTTTATTAAAGTAACAACAAAAAAAAAGCATACATTTGTCCATAAAGCTGTACATTCTTCCATATAAAAACACTATTATACAATTAGTAACCTGTCTTTTCTGTCAGAATAGCTTACAAACATAGGACTATTATTTTTACTTAATAGGAGAAACAGACCTGCTCAACAGTCCAGCTCTGGGTGTTTTGCTGTTTTTAAAGTGAACATCAGAAAAACAAGAGCAGATCAAGCACGAGACCATGAGGCTGCTTCTAAAAAGGCAGGGACCTGTTTGCAGACAAGATGCAACACCACAATCTGTGGGGATTCACAGCTTTGTTTCCACCCACAGGCCAGAAAAGGAGCTCTTGGGTCTGTGGGCCTGAAGTTATCTTTAAAGCAAGAAAGGCTGGAAGCAGGGTCTGGGAAGGCAGCTCGGAGTCTAGAGTTGAAAAGGAGGCAGAACTGGCAGGAATCGGTAGGTGGGGAGAGTGGTAAATAGCACCTTTGTGTCAGAACGGAGTAGTTCAGGAATCCAGGGAAGGGGACTGGCAGTGGAGCAGGGACCCTGGGGGGGGGGGGGGAGGGGGGAGAGAAAGGTTTCTTACTACGCTGGACAGAAGGGGAGCCAAGTCGACCAGATGCTCTAGCTATGTCCTTCTAAAGTGATTCGGGGTTGGGAAACTCAAGGCCTTCTGAGGGAATCCTCACTAATGTCACTGAAAAACCGAAGGAAGGGGATTTCTTCCCAGTATGGATTTCCATGGGCTCCAACCCAGAACAGTAAATATTGCACAAGTCTACAAACTTGGATTGTACTGAGACAGCAAGTTCCCCACAGGTGCTCTGAGCACCAGGGAGGAAAAACAAAAACAAAAACAAAAACAATGCCCAGGATTGTGGCTTTTAGTGTCAGCCCTACAAGAATACCAAGTAGTCCTGCAGAACTTGGGGCATTCTCCCATTCAGCCAAGGAATACCTGCAAGGCTGACCAGCCAGCCAGAGTCCCGAGGACGGAGGGAGAGTTCCCTAAGCCCTCCAGGGCACCAGGAGGTTCTGAGAGCCAGGGCTCCTTCTTCAGACTCTCCTGGGACCCAGGAGGCCATATTGCACAGTGAGTGAGAGCTCTTGTTCTGGAAAACTGGGTGGCTCTATGACCCAACCCGAAGGGGACAAGTGTGGGAGAGTCAGGGAGGAGTGTTGTGCTTTGAAAAAGAAGGCAGTACTCAAGAACCTGGAGTTCCCCGTAGCTTTTGGGCCAACTCTCGAAGGGATAATGGCAGCAGCATCAGGACTTCATGTGGTTCCAAAAAGAAGGGTTTTGGCCAAAAACAAATATCCCCAAGTGGATACTCTTTGGGTCCCAAAATTCCGTTGCACATCACCCAAGTTATTCACCACACATACTCACACAAAGAGCAGCACAAAGCAAAGCAAAGGTTTTGTGCAGAGTACCCTTCCGTCCCAACCCCAATAACCTCTAACGCCTGCCTTACTCCCCCGACCCCCCCAAAACAAAAAGCTTTTGTTTCCTGCCTGGGAAGCAACACCTACAGGCCCCTGAGCACAGAATCAGAAATAAGTCATGATTTCAAGAAAAGCCACTTAGGACAGAAGCAATTGGGAGAGGCCTTTTTCACTCTCTGCCCTGGATCTCACCGGAAAAGTAGAAGATTAGGCAACATAGCATCACTGAAGTCCAGGCTTGAATGCCCCTGAGGAGGAGAGGGGCCAGGGATGCGGGTGCCCTGCTCCGGAGAGCGAGAGGTCTGAACTCGGCCTCTCTTCTCCCCGCCGCACGGCAGATCCCGACCGCTCTCATTCACAGTTGCTGACCTTGCTTGCTCCCTCTCACATCTTCCTGGGGGGCCAGCCAAGCTTTCCCCACCTCACCCCTGCCAGGCCCGCCCCCTCTCTCCTCCCCACTCCCGTGAGGCGGGCACTGGCTCCCAGACTCAAGCGCACCACAGCTCTCTCCAAAGGCACCTGGGGAGGCCACTTCCAAGCAGCTCCCTTTAAGGATTTTTCTTTAAAAAAATTCTTTTGGTTTTTTTTCTCCCCTTTTCTTAAAAAAAAAATAATATATATATAAATAGCTCTTCATTTAAAATACAGTTCCCCAGGTTGAGGTATGCAGTGGCCTGTTGTCACGGCAGAATGAGTACAGTAGAGTGCCTGGTGGGGGTGGCCGGGGATCTAACTGGAGACCGCCATCACGTAGCTCTTCGAGGGGCTGCTCCGGCCCAGCATCATTTGGTTCTTGCAGGTGAGGAGCCCATAGGAGGCAGCCACCGGGGCCTCCTCGTACAGGACGCAGATGGAGCCATCCTCCCCGATGCGGTAGGATACTTCGTAGGGGTCCACCCACAGGGTCAGCTCGCTGGGCAGCAGCTGGTGCAGCTGGGGCTGGCCGAGGCCGATCTGGCTGGCCACCTTGCTGATGATGGGGTCCATCTTGTGGTTGATGCGGATGCAGCGGTAGCCGGAGCCCTTGGACGGCTTTTCAGGAAACCAATGGTGTTTGTAGTGCTCTGTGGGGACGGAACACGAGGGAGATGCCCTGGTTAGAGCAGCTGGGATGTGAAGGCCACCACAAGGGGGGATGGGGATGAAGGGATAGGAGTAGAGGGAGGAACCCAGAGATTTTAAGTAAGCCATGTGGTTTCTCAGAAGTTGCAGGACCCTCCTGAAACCCTCCTGTCACTGAAGCAGAGAACACTTTATGAGATTCCCCCCTCACTCCTAGGACAAGGATGTTGAGTGTGTATGGGGAGGGAGGGAGTCGCATAGCTCTGGGGCAATCCCAAGTAGCTGGTGTATTGCTTCCGGCATACTGTTTAAGAAGGATGGGTGAGACTGGGGAGGACGTGTCCAGGCGGGGCCTCTGGAGACCTGTGAGCTGAAGCTGCAAGGCGAGCAAGGCTGCCATCACTGTCAGACCCACAGCAAGTCACTGTCTCCCACCCTGGGCCCCAGAGGCTCCCTCTGCCTCCTTCAAAAGCCAGAGGGACCTTCTGCAGTGGCGAGAGGAGTCAAAACCGGGTTCTTTTTGATGAAACGTATGTTGCTCCTCAGAAGGCAGGATCTGTGTGGGCACGCTTGGAGATGGCTATCGCTGCTTGAGACCGGCGGCCGACCGGCTCGAAACAGCTGGGAGGTAGGTCTCTCCCCTGGCAGCCGCGGCTTATCTCTTGTCAACCTCCCGTTTCACGCCGCCCCCGCCCCCAGCACACAGGCCAGCAGAGCGCAGGTACTACCCACCCACAAGGCTTTCTCAGTACCATAATGGGTGGCAGATGGCTAAGGGGGGGGCCAAAGCACACAAAGGGGGCCGGGATCCCAACTCCGAACGAGTCAACAACGGGCCCGGGCACAGCACAGCCCCGCGCCGCCAGAAGAACCACGGCCAAGGATCCAAGTTGTTGAGAAGGCTCAACTGCGCCTTCTTCCCCCATGACGACCCGTTGGCTGGCCGGGCTGCCTCGCGCCCAGCGCCCCCGGGAGTCTCAGTAAGGGGAATGAGCTCGCACTCGGGCCCGCAGGTGCCTCCTCTCCCCGGACAGAAGCCGGCGCCTGGGCACGCACTCCAGGACAAGGGTCTGCGTCCGCGACAGTGTGGAGGCTCGCGCCCGACCAGAACCGTCACGGACAGAGACCCGAGCGCGGGGCCGCGCACGGGAGACACGACCCGGGGGAATGGGGGGATGCGGGCTGGAGGGAAACCGAGTCCCGGAGCTGCTCGCGAGGGGAGCCCTGCCCTAAGAGGAGACGAAAGACGGCCCAGGCAGGAAGGGGGGCCCAGCCCCAGCGGCGGGGCTCGACGGAAGCCAGGATCCTCGGCGGTGCTCACCGGTTAGTGCCTCCTGGAGAGCCCCGCTGAAAACCTTTAGTCTCTGCTCGCTCACGCAGCCCCGGGTCCTCAAGAGGCTGGAGAGGAAGCCCACGGCGGCGGCGATCTCCGGGAGCATGTCTGTTCTCTTCCCGGTCCAGCGGGCCTGGCTCATGTCTTGCGCGGCTCGGGCGGCGGTGGCAGCGGCGGGGAGCAGTGAGAGGGCTCCGGTGGGACGTGCTGGCTTGCAGGGCTCCTCCGTTCGCTCGGCCGCTGCTCGGGCTCTGCCCGGACTTTACCCGGGACGCGCCTTTCATACTGTTCCGACAGGAGGGGGAGCCCGCGGCGTCACCCATTGGCCACCGCCAGCGGATGGGGGCGTGGCCATATGCCCGCCCCGCCCCGCGCGCTTCCCCTGCCGGGCCAGGCCGCTAGCCCCCGCCCCCGCCCCCGCCGCCTTGTCGGCGCTGAGGTCATCGCCCGCTGACGTCAGTGCTGGGAACCCAAGCGGGGCTTGCGGGCCGAGGTGGCGCGGGGAGAAAAAGGGGAACCGGGGAGGGGCCGAAGCCGCTCGGCCGGGGAGAGCTGCGCCCAGTTCGCTCCACGCTGGGAACGTCTGGACCTCTCCTCTCCGCCAGTCCTTCAAGACTTAGGTCACCGGCCACCTCCTCCAAGAAGCCTTCCTTTGCTGATACCACCTCTCCCTCGCGGCTCCCACATTTTCCAATCCCCACTGTCAGAACCACTCACCTGGACGCTTTGTCACCATGTTACCGCTTTGCCGTCTTTGTTAAACAGGTTTCTCTAGGCTCTTCGGAACTGTGGACTACATCTTCTATTTACTTCAACAGTAATCTCACCTTCCCCAAACAAGTTCTGCCCTTCCTCTACACCAATGCCTTTTCTCCTGCCTAGTAGCATCCAAGTCTTACCTATTTGACGGGGCAGTGTTGTAAGGCTTTTCTGTCCCCTCAAGTTGTTTTTCTAGCTCTCACTCTCCTTTAAACGCCAAAAATTTTTAATAAGTGGTTTGCTCTCAACTGCACACATTTTCCCATCTACTCCCTGTTCCTCCTCTTCCCTTCGTGCCCCAGCCCTCTCTCTCCTGTCCTTCCTCCTTGTGGATTGAAGCTTTTGTAAACACGGGCTTCTGGGCGAAAGAACCCAGCCTCAGTCTCCAGGGTCCACAGGCGGGACTGTGCTCAGGGCCCGGCACCATCACAGGGGCTCAGCAGATGTCCCCTCAATGGGGCTAACTTCTAACCCACATCATCAGGCATCTGGCATAGGAGGTGCTCCGTATATATTTGTTAAGTGATTCAAACCCAATGGCCTCTGTCAATTCTTATTCTTCTTGAACTCTGGGCCCTGCTGGCCACCTCTGGAGGCAGTCCCTCCTGCTTTTCCTGGGCCCCTGACGCCAGGCTTCTCAGCCTCCTTCCCCAGCTGTGTCAGCCCTGGATCCCCTCCCGCCCCTGTTCCCTCTCTGGGTCCCCTCACTCCTCTCCCTCTTCTCTCCACTTGCCTTCCTCAGAGAAACCCTATTCACATTGTCCACTCTGATGTTTACTTTTTCACAACTGACTTTCTCGGCTGCATAGTCTGTGTCCTTCCGTCCTGCCACTCCCATCACCTGCTCTGTCCCGCCACCACCTCAGTGTCAGTCCAAGCCCACTGTCTTCTCCTGTCCTGGAGATGTCCTGATGTCCATTTCTGTCAGAGATACCATCACTTCCCCAGGCACTCCAGCCTGAAAACTCACACTCACTTTTGACTTCTCCTTGTACTTTGCTCCTAAGATCCAGCCGCAAGACCTGTTGCTTCTTCATTATCTAGATGATTGCAGTAGACTTGTCAAATCCCATCCCCAAGTTACCCTTCCCACTGTTAGGAGAGCTGCATTCCCAAAAGTCTGCATTCACTTGCTCTCTTGCTCAGATCGTTCTGAAACACCCTCCACCGCCATTTGTCTACTGCTTTAAGTCTGGACTCCTTTGCCTGCTATTCAGATCTTTCATAATGTGGCCCCATCCACTTTTTTAGGTTTCTGCCACTTTGTGCTCCAGCGTCATTCTCCTCACTGTTCTCTAAGCATCAGAGCAGCTCTGCAGCCCAGAGCCCTCAACATTTTGCCCATGATCCCCATCCCTGCTCTGTAATATGGCCCCCATTCCAGGTATGCCTGAAGATGTCTGGCTCTGCTGAACAAGGGCTCATGCCGTTATGTCCTGGACACCTCACTGCCTCCTTCCCACCTCTCCCAATCTCCCTCCCACACTCCTGAAGGCACAGCTGAAGCTGGGTCTTCCACCCTGAAAACCTGCACTGACCATTCTCCCTCTACAGAATTAATGGTTATCTGTACCATTTATGTGGCATTTATAATCTATTGTTTGGTATTATTAGGGATATTTTTAGAGGTTGACATTTTATCTCAACAACAGTCTGCAGGCTGCTTGAAAACAGGTTACCATGCTCATTTGCCCTACATTTGTCCAGGACAGTTTAGATTTCAAATATTTTGCTCCACGGCTTCATCTAGCTCATTGAGATGCCCTGGAACACATCTCTTAGATGGCCTCTTCACCAGCTCCTCCCCAAAGCTGGACCAGGCCAGATGAGACTCTTCCCTCTGCTTGCTGAGAGGAAAATGATTTGTTACAGAAAGCAGGCTTGGGAGTGGAAACAGGAAGACCTACAGTGCATTATCCAGGGAGACCAGGTGTTGCCCAGACCAGAACTGACCGAGGGCAACTACCAAGGAAGTCAGGGAAACAGATCAAAGTATAGATAAGTATACAGGGCGGTTCAGCACTTAAATCGGAAAATACTTAACATCTGCCTGGGTGTGTCTTTGACAAGGGTTGGGTGTTCTGGGCCTTGCTTTTGTCCAGAACTGATTAAAAAAAAAAGTCTTTTGACAGACCATCACCTGTTTTTTGCCTTAGGAAACAGAACTCTGTCATTATGTAGATTTTTGTATCACTCAGCAGGTCACATGTCATTTGTATCTTCTCAACAGAGCCAGGACCACATCTGCCGACTTCAAATTTGGCGCCCTTTTCATTGGCCCCTGGAGTCTCTGTGCTGTTGTTAAAATGGCATGGCCCACAGTTCCACGTGGTCCCACAGAGCTGTTCTTCCAGGTGATGGTGCGACAAACTGGGGGCAAACAGGGTGCATTTGGGGGGAGGAACGAGGTCTTATCCCTGACCCTCCTCCATTACCCAGATGTGTCTTCGCCTCCTCATTGGTGATTAGTTCCTGAACTCTGTATAGGGCATCCGTAGGAACCGGAAGGCACTCCCCCTACTTCCCCATCCTCTTTCCTTTCTACTCACAAGCCTAGGGAGAGGAGGCTTAATTTATGCCACACTCAAAGTTCCCAAGTCACTATGCAGTGTAATTGTACCCAACTCAGGATTTGCATTCTCAATCCGTTTCTTATGAGGGCAAATATATGATAGCTGTCCAAATTATTTTTTGAAATTTCCTGAAACTGCCCTTCAGTTGCTAGGACCAGATCCTTAAAAGCTCAAAAGTCCAAGTTTCACTTCTTCCCTTTGCATGTTGCGCGCTGCCTCCCGTTCCTTGGCCTTGTCAAGGTGTAATTGGAGCACAGGGTAAGGACGGTGGGTTCCCCCTCCCCCCTCTCCTCTTCTTCCTGCTCCTCTTCCTCCTCATTCATTTCTCCCCCCTCCGCCCAAGGGACCTTGAGTTGACTTCTGAACACGCACTGCCCTGACACACGGTGCTGACCTGTGACCCCAGCCATTGCCAAGGGGGCAGCAGTGGGGGGGGTTGGGGGTGGACGTCAACCTGTGCCTCTTCTGTGCCCTGGGATCCTGACCCGCTGACTCCCCTGGTCCTGGATGCCCAGCTCGCCCATTTGTCTGGCCCACCCGTGTGGCCCACTGTAGAGTGACATGCAGCGTCCCACGCTGCCCTCCTCAGACCAAACCCCACCCCCAGAACAGGGTCCCTCTCCTCGGGCCTCAGCTCTGGCCTCGTCTGTGGGGTCATCACACAGGCCTTGCTCTCTACTCCCCGGACCATTGGGTGCGACTCTTGTCTTTCCTGGTGTCCTGTTAGGCCTCCAAGGTCTTGGCTTGGTCGCCAAGGGTATCTCTCAGTTTCCTGACCACATGTGGAACCCTGAGGTTGAGCGAAGCTGATCTGCTGGCAGAGGCTGGACTGAGGTATTCTAGAAAGATGACGTCAGCTCACTCCCACACTGTGCAGTGTGTAGTTCTTGTGGGTCTGTGTGTGTGCATGTGTGTGTGTACCAGCGTGGGGAGGGAGGGCAGCATATATATATCTGAGTGAGTACACACTTCAGTGTGTTGTGTGCTCTGATGTTTGAGGGTAGGAGGGAATACAACTATGTGTTTATAGGTGTTAAATGTACTTATGGGGCGCCTGGGTGGCTCAGTCGGTTAAGCATCTGCCTTCGGCTCAGGTCATGATCCCGGTGTGCTGGGATGGAGTCCCTGCATCGGGCTCCCTGCTCAGCGGAAAGCCTGCTTCTCCCTCTCCCACTCCCCCTGCTTGTGTTCCCTCTCTCGCTGTCTCTCTCTGTCAAATAAATAAATAAAATCATTTTTTTTAAGATTTTATTTATTTGACAGAGACACAGTGAGAGAGGGAACACAAGCAGGGGGAGTGGGAGAGGGAGAAGCAGGCTTCCCGCGGAGCAGGGAGCCCGATGCGGGGCTCAATCCCAGGACCCCGGGACCACGACCTGAGCCGAAGGCAGACGCTTAACGACTGAGCCACCCAGGCACCCCATAAAATCATTTTTAAAAAATGTACTTATACTAGTATATATTGAGGAATGTCATTTCGTGAAGTATGGAT
Organism: Mirounga leonina; assembly: GCF_011800145.1. Classification (NCBI taxonomy): domain Eukaryota; kingdom Metazoa; phylum Chordata; class Mammalia; order Carnivora; family Phocidae; genus Mirounga; species Mirounga leonina. The sequence continues at coordinate 26,592,490 of NW_023270389.1, forward strand.
GCTTTGGTGGAGTGTGTGTTTTGGCGGGCAGAGTGGACCTGGCGGGGTATGTCTGAGTGCAGCTGATACAGATGCCAATTTGATCTTTCCTCTTTTCAGACCCCACTGGTGACAACCTCACTCTGCTGCCCAGGGCTGATAAGAAACACCACCCGGAAGGACCAGATGCCTCTTCCTCACTTCCTAATCAGGCTGGAAATACTGCCCAATATAGTCATCACTCTTTGCGAGCGTGGCTGGGTCATGCCCAGGACATCTTTTGGGGTCCCCTGTCATCTCACAAAGTCATACCTCTCAAGAGCAGCCCTAGGCCAGCCCGTCTGGGAGTTATTCTTTACAATCAGAGACAGGAATGAAAGAAGAAACTGACATTGTCCTTCAAACCTGTTCATGAAGCCTATATGAAACTGAGGATGTTAGCTCTTTTAAAAATTTCTGTCTTTAAACCCCTTCACCTGCCCCAAAGTGAACCGAGAACAGGAACAGAAATAGCTAATGCAAAGATGATTAGGGTTGAGGGTAAGTGGAAAACTACCCATCTGGCCTGAAGGAAGGCTTGGTAAAATATAAATATGTGAAGGGCTTCCTAATCCCTGGGTCACAACAGTTTCCAAGTCCCTCAGGACCATTTCTGAGAACCTGTGGAGAAGTGGAGAAGAGTCTGAAAGCTAAAAAAGTAACACTTCCTCCACTTGCTCTGAAGATACAGGAGCAAAAGAAGACTTAGTGGTCCCGAAAGCAGCTAAGTTCGACCACAGAGTCACTTCCTGTTAGGAAGGTAAGCCTTACCTAGGATGTGCTCGCCCAGACGCCTGCTCCAGCCAGGACTCAGACGCTCTGGGGTACAGGGCATCTTTCCAGGGTGGGATGAGATGGCCACAGGGCGTGGCCGGGTGAAGGCTGCGGGCTCCTCCCCAAAGTGGCATCTAAGCTGGAAAGTATCAGAACCTCAGCGGCTGCCACCCAACTTCCAGATAATGAACAGAGACATCCGTGGCAGACGCCAGCTTCCATTTGCTGCCACTAACCTGGGAGCCCACCAGACGCCCAGTGGCTAAAGAACTCAGGACCTCTCTAAGCCCCGGGCATACCCACAGGTGAGCTTGGGAGCCCGGGAGGCTCATGTTCCCCACAGCACAGTCCCTGATTTCTTCCCAATCTCCTCAACTCTCTCTCCCAAATGCCACCTGTGTGGCTCAGAAGCCACAAACTGGTAGCCCCTGAGGCAGAGCTGACCGCAGAGATATTCTGTCTGGCCCGTAGAGGGTTTTAAGTGCTTTAAAAATTAGTTGTCAACATTTGACTATTCGGAAGTGTTTTTAAACCCTAGAATTGTGATTTCTCTTTAAAAACCTGAATCTGTTAACACTGGTCCCACATTCCTGCTCAGTGGTGACTGGCACCTAAGACCAGTTCACCGTGGTCCCTTCCCCTCGCTGTCACGTCCTTCCGAGGCCACCCGATGGTTACCATTTCTCAAGGAGATATGCTGGGTTTTAAAAAATTATACTGTCTCCCGATATAGAATAAATCCCAAACCATCATCTCTAACCCCAACTTGACAACTGAGCTCCCAACTACTGGTTGGTTTGTTTTTTTTTTTTTCTGACTGAGAACTGGACATCTCTGAAATATTTTTCCGGTATTGTAACCTCAACATGTAACAAATAAAGATCCTTTTCTCCCTTCTTCCCCACTTCTGATTTCTTTCTCTCTCTCAATGGCATTATGATTCTTTTTCTAGTCACCAGTCTCACAGTCTGGCCGACATCTTTAACCCGACCCTGGATAATCAGTTGCCCAGGCTTACTAAGTCTCTATCAGCAACGCCTGGGTGCCAGGCTCTGGAGATTCAGGGGAGTGGTGGGTGTTGGGGCCTGACAGCAGGACATGGTCACTTGGCAACATGGAGTCGGGAGAGTGAGAGCCCAGGGACAGAGTGAGTTCAGCTGTTCACACAGATGTTGAAGCTTCCTTGGGCAGTGGCAGGAGACTGGGGTGGAGAGAAAAGCTGGGAGGCTTGCAGATGCAAGATCTTGGCTCAATGAGGAGTGAGCAGGAGGGCAAAGATGATGTTCCAGGGGGACAGAATAGACCTCAGAGAAGGTGATGGGGAACGATGGCCAGGAAAAGGTAATGCAGAGCGAGGAGGACTCTGCCCCCCTGTATGAGCCTGAGGGGTGCGGGGTGTGACACAGAGACAAGCTCCCCTGAGGGGGCCTTCGGGGTATAGCTGGCTTCAGTTAAGGTCACGAGGTAACAAAAATGTTCAGAGGGGTTGAGGATATGGGGGAACTTGCTGGACCAAAGGGGGCCTGGTGAAGGGGTCCGGAGGGGAGGCTGTGGGAGTCAGAGTATTGGAGGGCATGTACATAGTGGTATGTGGATGACAGTGTTTGCCCTCCAGACAGTAACCAGCGCCAGGAGGAGTGGGGATTTAGTCCTGACTGGGCTTTGGGAGAAAAGCGAACCCAGGGCCCCGGAGAGCCAGGCTCAGCCAGGAGACCTGAGACCCAGAGTGCTGGGCAGGGAACTGCCCCTTCTGCTCTGGGGGGAGGGGGGAGGACCTGAGAGACCACAGGGTTACCTTCATGGCTTGGAGGGGTGAGGCCTCCAGGTTCTTGGACTTGGGCTCTTAGGGCCTGCTTTGTGCTCCCCAAATTCACCCCTTCATGCCCCCCTACGTCATCATGCATCACGTTGGCTCCTGCAGACTCACTCTCCTCCCTCTAGGAGAGAGCTGGAAAGTGTTATTAATTCATCAAACTTGTAACTGAGGCTGACGGTACGCCAGGCCCCATGGAGGGAGGGAATCTGCTTCCCCAAAGATAGCTTTTTCCCTGAGGGCTGCTCCTCAGCTGCTGTACCCTACTGACCCACTAGCATCCACAGGCAAAGGGACGCTCTGCTTTCCTCCCCTCCTTCGCCAGCCTGGCCGGCAGCAGGGGAAAGGCAAAGCAAGGCAAGGATGGCTGAGGGTGTGAGAGAGAGAGTGAGTGAGAGACGAGGTAGGAGCTGGGGGGGGGGGGGCGTTGGCGGGGGGGGAGATGTGGACAGATGGCCAGACCAGTATGTGGCTGGAAAGGTCCCCAGTGATGTGTTTTTGCTTCTGTGACTCCTCCCTAGGTGTATCATCCGAGCAAAAGGATGGAAACTATCTGTTAAAAGTCTATTATCCTGGAGGTCCCCCAAGAATGTGACCTCCCACACCTTCATCCTCTGGGTCTTCTCCAATGGTACTAGAAGGTGTGACTGAAAGTGCCGGAAACCCGCCAGGGGAACACATGGACTTGGGGGCAGAGGCAGATCTGAAGCTGAATTTATTGCCTCTTTCCCAAACTTAGAGGACAGACATGTTGTAAATCCTCCTCATCCTCACTCCCAGGGGCCCAGGATAAACCCCCTTCATCTCCAGACAGAAAACAAGAGGCCCTGAGACGATAGGAGCTTCCCCAGATGTTGTTTTGGCAGAACCATAATGGGGCCGGGCCTCCCGGGGCTGGGTGTCTGGGGCAGGCAGGAATCACAGCTGTGACAGCCAGAGACCACCCCCCGGGGTGGGGCCTGAAGTGTGGAGAGAGGCAGACTCAAGAAAGAGGGACACAAGGAAGAATCTGCAGAAGAGGGCCTGCAGCGTCCTGCCCCTGGCCTCCTGGCTCGGGGTCCATGGTATCTGTCAACTATCCTGCGGCTCAGCCCCAGCTCTTGATCATATGGTTCCAGGGAAGGGGCCGGGTGGCCAGACTGGGAGCCACTGCCCTGAGCCTGTTTGCTTATCTGCGGCAAGAGAGCATGGCTAGGAGATCCACCCTGTCTCTCCCTTCATCTGCGATCTGTGCTCCACACTGCTGACTCCTTGGGGCCCAGTAGGATATGTGATCACCAGATCTCCTGATTCGGTGACACATCTCCAGGGGGCTTACTGCCTGAGCCGATACCCCATATCCAGTTAGGGACCCAGCCCTGCTGATCATCCGTTTGGAACAGCTGCTACTCCGCATCACTAAAGCTTCTGCCATCAGATCTCGCCGGGACAATCACAACAGTTTCCTACACGGTCTGTCTGCCTGGAGTGCTCCCCTTCACGCCCTTTTCTCAGTCTGTCTATCCTCTGCCGTAAAAACTCCTTCTAACCACAGATTTATCTTTCTCTTCTGTTTAAAAGCCTTTGAAGCCTCCTCACAGGAAGTTCAAACTCGAAGCTGGGCCTTCAAGGCCTTTATAATCCGGGCCAGCCTCTAAGCTCAGTTAACCTCCTCCTCAGTGTTTCTTAAACACACACTTGCACTTTGATCCCACTGTGCCTTTGCTCATATTATGGGCTCAGCCTAGAATTCTCTTTGTTCACGTCTTTGTCCATCAAAAAGGCTATTCATTCCTTCAAGACCTAGCTTCGGTGCCACCTCCTATGTGAAGCCTTTCTGGATTCACCACAACCTCCCACTCCCCATTGCAATGAGTCACTTCCTCCTTTCTTTTTTTTTCTTTTTTAAAGATTTTATTTATTTATTTGAGACAGAGAGAATGAGAGACAGAGAGCATGAGAGGGAGGAGGGTCAGAGGGAGAAGCAGACTCCCCGCCGAGCAGGGAGCCCGACGCGGGACTCGATCCTGGGACTCCAGGATCATGACCTGAGCCGAAGGCAGTCGCTTAACCAACTGAGCCACCCAGGCGCCCCTCACTTCCTCCTTTCTTTATAACTCCATAGCTCATAGGCTGGTGTTATAGTTCATTGTGTAGCCCTGTGAGACTGCGGTCCCTTGAAGGCGGGGTCTGGCTTATACTGTACTTCAATGCCTGACACACACCTCGGCCTTCGGCACACAGTAGGAACTTGGTGAATCTGGTTGAATTCGTATCTCCATGCAAGTGATAGAGAGAGAACACTATTCTTCCCATACTAGTAGATAGGATGATGGACATGTCAGAAAAGACACTAAAAGGGGCTGGGGTGGGGGGTGTGTGTGTGGGCCTGGGAAGGGGTGGGAAGGGATTCTAAATCTTACTGCCTCCCCCCAACCCCAGCACCAAGAATAAGGTCGGTGGGGAGGAATCTCTGCAGATTAAGAATGGGTGGTCTCCGCTGCTTAGGATACCAGCCCTGTTCTGATGAGGACTGACCCTCATGGTTCATAATTAAACTTCTGAACTAGCTTGTATTTATTCTAGTGTGGTGGTTAGCGTCCCTGCCCTGGAGCCACACTGCCCAGATCCTAGCTGTGCCATCTAAAGCAAGTTATTAAACCTCTCTGTGCTCAGGGGGCGCCTGGGTGACTCAGTCGTTAAGCGTCTGCCTTTGGCTCAGGTCATGATCCCAGGGTCCTGGGATCGAGCCCCGCATCGGGCTCCCTGCTCGGCGGGAAGCCTGCTTCTCCCTCTCCCACTCCCCCTGCTTGTGTTCCCTCTCTCGCTGTGTCTCTCTCTGTCAAATAAATAAAAATCTTTAAAAAAAAAAAAACAAACCTCTCTGTGCTCAGTTTCTTTTCTTTTCTTTTTTTTCCGTTTCTTTATCTATAATATGAGGTCAACAGTTCTTACCTCATACAGCTGTTGCCTTAAATGAGTTTACAGTACTTAGATTTGTGCCTGGCATATGATAGTGGTCAGTATATGTTAATTATTATTACTTATAATTTATATTTTGCTTCCTTCCAAGACGAATTTGAGACACCTTAAAATATTGAACCACACATATAAAAGAGGATAATTATATGTATATATTTATATTATATTAAAGATCAGAAACCGGGGCGCCTGGGTGGCTCAGTGGTTAAGCGTCTGCCTTCGGCTCAGGTCCTAATCTCAGGGTCCTGGGATCGAGCCCCGCATCGGGCTCCCTGCTCGGCGGGAAGCCTGCTTCTCCCTCTCCCACTCTCCCTGCTTGTGTTCCCTCTCTCACTGTGTCTCTCTCTGTCAAATAAATAAATAAAAAATCTTTAAAGATCAGAAACCAATTAGTAGCATGAGGGAGAGAGATAAAGTTAGGTATTTGCTAATGTGTCTGAATTAGTTCCTTTATTGACCCCTTAATTATCTGAGAGATTCCAGGAAGCCAAGGCAAGAAAGGAATACATGCATTGTATAGTTTTCAACGTAAAACGTAAGAAAGCATCCAAGTTGGCCTGTTAAAGTAACACCCCTTCCCAACACACACACACACACACACACACACACTGAACTCGAGAAGGAACTTATGGGGACGCCTGGCTGGCTCAGTCGGTTAGGCGTCTGCCTTTGTCTCTGACAAATAAATAAATTAATTAAAATCTTTAAAATAAAATTTAAAAAAAGAAGGAATTTATGGTATGAATGCCTATGTTGGACTATTGGAGCCAAGGGATCTGAAGTTATTCTCAGTTGGCACTTACTATCATTCTCAATTGGGCTTTAATAACAGCCCATGATGACAGTGGGAGTAATCAGAGTCAGGATAAATGGCCAGGAAAATAGCAATCAACATCCTTTCCATGTTTCCGTCTGTGCTCAGCTCATGGATTCCTTCCCTCCCGCCCTCCGTCTTGGCTCTGGAAACTCCCTTGAGGTCAGGGGTTGAGTCCTCTGAGTCACGCAAATGGCCAGGTGGCCGCAGGTGCTTTCTGCTGCCTCCCCCCAGCACTGGAGTTGTGTGGAAGTGAGGTGGGTCCCCTGGCAGCAACTCCCGAGGTGAGTGGAGAGAGGAATGCTATGAGATAAGGCTAAGAGCGTTTTGAGAAGGAGGAGCCCCCAGTTTGAACAGAATGATGATCTTAGTGGGAATGGGTAAGCTCCTATCAAGGTAACAACTCCCTGCCCCCCAGGTTTTGAATTCAAAGAAGAATCTATGATAAGTAAGCATCCTTATATAAAAATCCAGGAAGGCCACCACTCCTGTCCAGCCTGGCCTGGCTGAGGAGGAGGGACTCTGCTTAAGAACTGAAACACATAAAGGCTTTGAACCTATCTTGCTGAATTCATAGAGAGGTGCAGAGGTGTAGGTAGGGGTTAGGAACAGCTGAATTACTCTGCAAAAGAAAACAGGAGGAATCTGCAAGGAAAAGGGCTGAAACCCATAGCTCACAACAGTGAAAACACTCATGGACCAGCAAGATGATTCTTAACCTGATCTGACTGGAGAAAAATAGGAGCTCAAAGCCAGAAGCAATGATGAGAAGGAAAAGTCTTCCCCACTCTCCATCCCCACTCCTAGAGGAATCAGGAATATTTTGAGGAAGAGCATCGGATCTCCCATAGATCTTGGAATGCATCTTTGAACAACTCTCAGCCAGCACCTAAAGAGCATCTGACCTCAGCTGACCTCAGTTGGGAGCATGGCCATAGGTGTTGGCCCCAAGTTCCTTGGCTTTAATGAGGACAACCACTGCCCAAAGAGGGTTCCTCCCTGCCCACTGTGCAGTCTACTTCTCAGCAACCCAGCCTGGTCCTCCTTGGCAGGGAGGGGGTTCCGTGGGGATCACTGAAGTCAGGGGGTGGCGAGGAAGAGTGGGAGAGTAAGCACTGTAGAGATTCATTCGCCCTGTCTGGCTCTCACCATGACTCACTGCCATTTACTTATCGGTCATAAATCAGCCACTTGACTCCAGGATCCGAACACCTTTTGTCCTTTTTTGTCTTAGAGCGAGCGATCAAAGGAAGGACACGTGGTGCCCACTCTCAGGGCTGGAGAGTGGGGACTCTTCTGTCTGGTTTGGGGAGAAATGGTTCCTGCCCTCAGGAAACTCCGAGTTCCCAAGGACGAGGAAGCGTGCACATGGAGGATGCTGCATGCCAAGCAGCCAGTGGACAGAGACATGTGGGCAGACGAGCACTGCACAAACACAGCCCACAATTAAACGGAAGGGGCTGGAGGGGAGGTGCCAGCAGTCAGCTGGGGTCCAGCAGAAACCAGCTGGGAATTCTGAGCCTGAACTGGATTTGGAGGTCAGACAAGCCAGTCCTGTACACTGTCTAGTACTACACGACTGCTGGCCTGCTGGCTCTTGGCCATTCCGGTTTCCCTCCCAGGTTTAACTGGAAGGGTCAGCTCGAGCAGGCTCACCACTTGCTTACAGACCAGAGGCCCAAAACAGCCGTTCACAGCCTTGGGAGCCAGGAGGCAAACACCAGATGACTCTGTTTACAAAGCTTCCACTTTTCAACAGGGTCAAAGGGCATTCCCAGAGCAGCGGGGGGAGGCCCCAGAGAGGCAGGTTCTGGAGGCTGAGTCAGCATGTGGGCCTCTGCTGCTGCCTTCTTCCGAAGGGGCACCCGAACAGGTTCTTCCAGGGCACAAAGTGACCACCCAGGATTTTGCACAACGCTTCCCAGTTTACAAAGCTGTTTTGCATCAACAAGTGGAAGGCTCATCTGATCCATAAGACAAGTATCCTCTATACTTTATGAGTAAGGAAACTGAGGCCCAAAGGCATTAGGAAGGAGGCTTAAGGTCAGCCAGCGGAGGCAAGGAGGTCCTTCCCACTACAGCACCCAGGCCTCCACATCACAGCCCTGGGCTTTGGGGACGTGGGGGAATTAAGGAACGGAGTGCATCCGTTACAGGCCAAGTCCTCATCTGCATTTCAATCTCGCTCTGCACATGGCACCTTGCAAAGCCCCAAAGAGGGAGGGTGCAGGGAGATAAAGCCTGGGAGGGAAGGCGGCCGCCTGGGTGCCCCAGGCCTCGGCTCTCCAACGACATGGAAAAGCCAGATCCTCTCTCCACACTGGCTCACCTTTGCCCCTTCCTGGGAACGGCCTGGAAGACGAGCGCGGGGCTGGGGACGCGGACAGCTGTCGCCCGGCCCCTCCGGAGTCCGCGCCCATATAAGGGCAGCGCTTCCCGTGGGCCGGGCGGTGACGAGCCGGGAACCACGTCAGCGGGTGGCGGGGAGGGGCGGGCGCCGGGTCCCGAAAACAAGTGACGTCGCTCGGGACCCAGGCGCGGGGGGGCGGGGGGGCGGCGGGGGCGGGAAGGCGGAGGGGCGGCGGCCGCCGTTGGGGTCAATGTGGGTGCGACGCGGGGGTCGCGCGCGTGGGCACTTTCTGTGCCCGGGGCTTGGGACGGCCAAGGGCGTCTGCAGTCTGTTTTGTCTCCGAGTGTCGGGGCTGTGTACTTCACTGACGGCGACGGTGCGCGTTCTTACCCTGGGAGCCAGAAGAGGAGCTTTGCCGTGGGGTGTTTGGGGACCGTCGCGTCTCCAGCTTCTTAAAATGACTCACGGCCCTTGTGCCCCCGGAGACCCCCAGAACGTCTCCCTAGGGGCGCCACTGTAAGGGACGGGCTTCCCTTTTCCCGAGCCGCCTCCCACCCACCCCTGCCCAAGCCGAGTCAAATAAAAAGAGGTCTGGCTTAGGAGCTGACGGAGGAGAAGGGTGGCTCAGTCGTTAAGCCTCTGCCTTCGGCTCAGGTCGTGATCCCTGGGTCCTGGGATCGAGCCCCGCATCAGGCTCCCTGCTCCGCGGGAAGCCTGCTTCTCCAGCTCTGCCACTCCCCCTGCTTGTGTTCCCTCTCTCGCTGTGTCTCTCTCTTCAAATAAATAAATAAAATCTTTAAAAAAAATAAAATAAAAAGGAAGTTTTAGGGATGGCTAGTGCCAGGCGGAGGCCTGGAAACAGAAGAGACACCAAAGGACAGAGATTCAGGGCTCACATTTCCACCAGCCTTCTTTATGGAGCCTTGGGGGGGGGGGGTCGTTTCTAAGTCCAGCTGTGTTCCAGTGAAGCCTGTCGGAGTGTGGCCCTTGTAGTCCTGCCTGTGTCACTTGAAATTGTGAGGGGGCTTGGAGGGCAGTGATGAGGAAAGAGTGCAAAGAGGGAGGGGATGCGTGGCAGAGGGGGTGTAAGAGAAGTAGGACGCAGATGGGAAGGGCCAGAAAGGAGCAGAGGCTCAGCCTGTGGTTGAGTAACTTGGCTGGCCCTTCTGGGGGTGGGGCTCAGGCATAGGGGAAAGTCCCCAGGGCCTCCCAAACTGTCCCTTCACACCCACAGTGCCCACCCACCCCCTCTCCCTCCCCTATCTAAGGCCTACTTCCTCTCTTTACTTCCCCTGGTAGAGAGTGGGCTGGTGGAGCCTCCCGGGCTCCAAACTCCCAGCACAGAGAGAAGACGGGAGTCCAGGGCAGGGGCAGAGATAGTGGCCCTCCTCTGGGGCATCTGCCCAGATTTGGCCAGTTCGCCTTGACTGCCCAGGCCTAAGCTCAGGGGGTTAGTCGAAAATGGTTTTAAGGCTGGGAATTGAAGAGACTGCAGAGCAGAGGTCTTGCTTCCTTGGGGGGCTAGCATCCCCCCCGGGCTGGATCATGCCAAGGTGTCCTCACACTGGTCCTGAGGGTGGGCTTTCAGGTCTTAGCTCTGCCACTCTCCGTGAGGTCTTGGGCACGTTCCTAACCTCCCCAAACCTCAAGACAAGGCGTTGTCTGAAAAATAAGAATACGAGTATCTTATTGGTTCTTTTGAGGATTTAAAAGTGATCATGCCTACAAAGCATGTCATACATATTAATCCCTTGTGCAATATTTATGCATCTGGCATGTAGAAAACAATAAATAGTAGCTGTTATTACTATTAGTAGCAGTAGCAGTGACTGAAGAAGGCCTCTCTAGGTCGCCTACAAGGAAAGTTAGCCCAGGGGCGGCTGGGTGGCTCAGTCGTTAAGCGTCTGCCTTCGGCTCAGGTCATGATCCCAGAGTTCTGGGATCGAGTCCCACATCGGGCTTCCTGCTCGGCGGGAAGCCTGCTTCTCCCTCTCTCACTCCCCCTGCTTGTGTTCCCTCTCTCGCTGTGTCTCTCTCTGTCAAATAAATAAATAAAATCTTTGAAAAAAAAAAAAAAAGGAAAGTTAGCATGAATTGTCAGGAGTTCAGGGGTCCCCCGCCCCTCATCTTCCTTCTACCTCTAGTACCTCATCACCCAGACCACCTCTTCCTCCGTCTGGGTCGAAAGGGCCGTGAGCATGGAAACACCATAGGTGTTCACATCTCGGCTGTGCCTCAATTTCCTTATCCCTGAAATAAGAAGTATACTTTCTGGCTGGCTTCTCTTATTGTGAGAGTCAAGGGAGTCAAAGTGTGTGCACATACTTTGAAGACTGTCCCCACCTACCAATTCTCCACTTGGCGACTTCTCTCTCCTTAGCCTCAGCTCCCCTTGCGTTCCTATTTCTCCAGACCTAAGTTTCCCTCTTTTCATAGCCCTGGCCATTTTGGGCTCGGCCCGATGGATGGCTTTCCCTTCAGACCTCAGAATGCTCACAGTTGTTTAAACCTGACGGGAGGACACCTCCGCAGGGCAGGAGATAGGTCTTCTTTGTTTCATTTGGTGACACAGGGCCAAGCCCAGGGCAGGGCACACAGTAGGGGCTCAGTAAAAGCTAGTGTCCTTTCGTCTATCAGCAAATCCTAGGGAGGGAGGCCAAGAGAGGTGGCCCCCGCAGAATTTGGGGGAGCAGGCTTCTGTCCTCTGGGAGGGAGGGGTTGGGGAAGAGAGGAGGACAGAGGAAGGAAGGCGCCATCCCGACTCAAGGATTCCTGCCTGCCCTTCCCAAAGCCCAAGGTCACCGCCATCAGTCCAAGGCCACATCTTCGTTGTGCTGACTGGTTTTACTCTAGGTTCCCAGGGCGGAAAGCCTCTTGCCCCTGCACTCCGTTCCTGTTGGGGAGGAGAGCAGACGTCAGGCTGAAAGGGAAGTGCTTGGGCAACAGGTTCCATTTACTCACAGCTGCAGCACTACCCCAAACTCCTCCGCACCCCCCAGCTGCCCCCACCTCCCCAAGTCACCAGGTTCCTCGGGTTCCTGGGTGCAGGCTCCGGAAACAGGAAACAGCTGTCCTCCCGCTGATGGGTTTAAAGTGAGATTGGCTTTACCTCACCCTTACCTCTGGCCACCAAAGGCCTTGGCCCCGCCCCGCTTCCCTCAGGCTAGACCCTGGCCCTGGGCATGGCGGCGATTGCCGCCCCCCCCCCCCCCCGGGCTAGCTGTCTCCCCACCCTTCTCCCGGGGCGCTCTGCCTGCCGCTGAGCCCGACCTGTCCTCACTGGGTGATCGGATCGCTCCCGGCTCAGGCCCAGAGTGCTCGGGGCTGTTCCTGTGCCGTCTGGCCACGGACTCTCATCAGTGTGGCCCCCTGCACACTCACTTCTGAGCGCCAGGACTTTGCATCTGCAGGGGGCCTTGCCCAAGGCCGGGAGGAAGCTGCTTCTATAGAAGCCAAGAGGTCACGCTGCGGGAGGGCTGGCCCTCCACGTAGGGGAAAGGGTGTGAGTCAGAAGGCCTGCGTTCACTGCCTCTCAGAAGCCTCTCCGAGCTTCCTCTCCTCCTCTGAGGGCGACGAAGCTTGCTTGCTGCTTACAGTGGCCCACGGATCAGACGAGATGCAGCTGTGAAGGCGGCTAGTGAACAGTGCTGTCACATGCCTTATTTCTGCCTGTCACCCCCCACCTCACCCCCTGCCACCCAGAGGCCTGGTCACTGCCAGCCGTCATCTCTAGAAGGGGCCCTCCTTCCCTCAAACCCAAATCAAGTCTCCCCTCCTTGGGCAGCTGAGTGCATCTCACTACGTCTCCTCAGGGCTCATGTACTCAAATCATGCCACCGATGGGTACACCTGTTGCTTGTGGGGTGCGGAAAATATCCTCAAGTTTTCTTCCATGGTCTGTGTGCTTGTCTTATCTGCTCCTGCCGGTCCTAGCATCAGGAGAATAAAAGCTTGTTCCTTGTTGATCCACGGCTACGCGGTACGTCTTTGCTCCCCACAGCACAGGGTCACAATAAGTGTAGTGGATCGAAGTGTGTCGTTTGGAGAGGGCACACAGCCAGACAGCTCCTTGGGGCAAAACTTTATTTCTACCACTTAGGACTTTGTAGACAAATCACTCTCTGGCTGTAGAGGGGTTTTGTGTATTTATTTTCCTCATGAATTAGGCTAATTTGTGATTCACTGGGCATTCAAGAAGGCAGCTGCCTGCCCGAGGAGCCCAGAAAACCAAGCAGAGCCAGGCCTTCAGCAGAGGGGCTGGGGAAATCCCTCCTGTTAGAGAAGGACAAAGGTCTCAGGTTTTCAGCACGCAGTGGGCTGTCCTGCCCAGCTGGTCATGCATCTCGGAGGTGTGGCAGAGGGCAAGCGCCCCAGCAGCTCCCCGTCTGAAAGCTATCACTGCCTGTGTCCATGAGCTGCCCATGTTTCTGGGGCAGATGAGCCTTTGAGGTGGGAAGAAGCCCTTTTCAAATAAATGCCCTACTGCCCCAGGGAGCAGAAGTTTCTAGAAGATACAGCATAGTTTTATTCCTAGTTTATCAAGCAGACGTAGAGCTGGGTGGGACGGAGAGGTGTTTTGAATCTCCCTCCAAAGGTCCAGAGAAATTTCTTTGGGGTTGATCATTGTAACAAGAGTTGCCCCTCACCCAGCAGGCTCACCAGAGTCATCGAATAGAATCAAAATTGTGTGATGAGGGGCGCCTGGGTGGCTCAGTTGGTTAAGCGACTGCCTTCGGCTCAGGTCATGATCCTGGAGTCCCGGGATCGAGTCCCGCATCGGGCTCCCTGCTCAGCAGGGGGTCTGCTTCTCCCTCTGCCCTCTTCCCTCTCGTGGTCTCTGTCTCTCATTCTCTCTCTCAAATAAATAAATAAAATCTTTTAAAAAAAAAATTGTGTGATGAGGAGTCAAGGGCTTGGGCTGCTCTGTCAAACTGCCTGGGTTCAAACCTTAGCTTGAGCAAGTTACTTAATATTCTCTGTGCCTCAGTTTCCTCATCTGTAAGGTGGGAATTACAAGAGTATCATGTAGGATTCTTTGTGACTAATGAGGTAATAGCACTCAATAACACTCAGGGCTCAATAAATACTGTCATTATAGGACCTTATTCAAGAGGCCTGCTAATCTATTTCTCTGCTATTATGAAATGAAGTTCTCTCCCCAATTCTGATGCCATTGAATCAGGCCAGCATTTATATAGGTATTTCTTCTGGCCTCTGAACTCCAGGTTCAGCAAGAAAACAATGCTCAGCCCCTTCCTATTGACTACGGAGACCACGGGAGTGTCCACCACCAACAATGGGGGGATAACAGCCACTCTGGGGGACTGGGAAGTAGAAGCTCGGAGGATTTTTTCAGTGTAAGAAATCTTCCTGGCCAGGATGCCTGGGTGGCTCAGTCAGTTAAGTGACTGCCTTCAGCTCGGGTCATGATCCCAGGGCCCTGGGATCAAGCCCTGTGTCGGGCTCCCTGCTCCACATGGAAGCCTGCTTCTCCCTCTCCCACTCCCCCTGCTTGTGTTCCCTCTCTTGCTGTCTCTCTCTCTCTCTGTCAAATAAATAAATAAAATCTTAAAAAAAAAAAAAGAAAGAAAGAAAAAAAGAAATCTGCCTGGCCAAGTGTCCCTGACTTGATTCAGTTCCTCATTAGCCAAATATTTTTTATATTGATAGTGTTTATCTCCCAGAACTTTCACATTTATGGTATTACGTAATCTTCATGATGATCTCACAGAATAGGCTGTAAAGAACTTATCAGAGAAGCTGGCTGGGACTGGATCTCCCACCCCCGACCTCTGCTCTAGCAGGCCACTCAGGGGCAAGGAGGGGCCCACCCAGCCCGGCCCCCGGGTCACCCCACTGAGGAGGCTGCGAGGTGGCTCCATGGGGGTAGAGTTCAGGGTCCCACAGTAACAGGGTGACTCAATAACAGATGGATTCAGTGGGTTCTTTGGGGGCAATGTGTAGGGAAAGCGTTCATCCTCTCCCCTCTTCAAACACTCCCACTTAACCCCTGACCTCCCAGAGTCCAGGAAGTACCGTGGTGCAATTGCTAGAACCAAGATTGAAGAGCCGAGTACGCTTTTATCCTGCAAACAAGGAATTCTGGGTGCTCCGGGGGCTACGGCGCGGGCCTGGACAGCCGGAGAGCTGCCTGGGTCCAGGTTCACCCTGAGCTGATTCTGTGTCAGTCACGTAACCCCTCCAGGTCCCTGGGCGAGGAACAGGGTCCTCCCCTGCTCACAGGGGATGGGTGCAGACCCTCCTGGTCCCAGCCCCAGTTCTCCAGCGAGGAGCCAGGAGTCGGGAGCCCAGTGAAATGTTGGGCTCTGCCACCGACTCGCTGGGCCTCCATCCCCTCCATTATACAGTGAGGGTGTTGGACCATCCGTGAGCCTGGGCAGCCTGTAATGACCTTCTCTGGGCAAAAGAGGCTCAGTTCCCTCCATCTGTCATTTTGTCAACAAACCTTCAGTTTGTTGGTCTCATGTGAATCCTTTTAAAGGTTTTTCTTTTTTCTAATTTCATTTGATTCCACATTCTCCAAGCAACTGGTATATGCCAGACTGAGCTGGCGGCTGGGAGATCAGTAGTGGTCAAGATAGCTGTTGTCGAGGTTCTTCCTGTTTAGTGGGGGAAGACAGACAAGCAAACCTATAATGAGGCCAGGGTCTCTGGAAGCTCCGGGGGCAGGGAAAGGATCCCGCCCAGCCAAGAGACGGTCTCCCTGAGGACACTCAAGTCTGGGAAGAAAGTCACTCCCTTCCAGGAGGAAGGAGAGAGGGGATTAAGCTTTGGTAATCAGCTCTCTTGGCCAAACACTGTGCTGGATAACTTATATGTGCGATTTCATTCCATCCTTATAACAATCTTTAGATAAGGATTAAGCCCATTTTACAGATGAACAGACGAAGGTTCAGGGTGCTGAAAGCCATGCTATGGGGTGCAGCTGAGACAAACAAGGCTGCCTGACCCTGGAGCCAACGCTCTTTGCACCCAACAGAAGGGAAAGGGCAGGAAAAACCGAGACTTAGAAACTGGCTCAGGATCTGGGCCCTGCTGGCCTCTTCTGTGTCCTCCCGGTGGCCCCTCCCTCTCTGGCTAACAAGAGAACTGCCACTTTAAGAGACACAGCCCTTCTGAAAGGGGCTGGTTTCCATCCATTTTTAATGGCCCAGCTGCTGTGGTCTCTCTCTCTCTCTGCCTCCCTGTGGACTAACCCAGGAGTTTCTCTGCAACTGAGCACCACGCTCAGGCCTGTCAATGTTTAATTGCAGCGAGATGCTTATCTTGGTTACCCGAGTCGTTTAGATTACCCCGGCAGAGACCTGGGCATCGAGGGAGGTGGCAGATGGCAGATTCGGGGTCACCCCTCTGCCCTGCAGAGGGAGGAGGAGAGATTATTGGAGCAAGAAGGGCAAGAAGGAGGGAGACGTGGAGGGTGGCTGGGGAGACACTGCACTGGGGACTGGACAGCCGCTGCATGTTTGTGTGGCTCTGGCCATGTCCTCCTCCACCCTGCCTCTTCTCTGCCACCTCCAGCAGCAAGTACTGGGGGTCTGCCCACTGCATGCTCTCAGAACCTTCCACAGGGACCCGGAACATAGGGGTGGGAGTGGATGAATGTCTGAGGGCTTAGACGCGGACTTCCTTTGAGCCCACTGTGGTGGCTCCTGGGCACCTGAACCTCTGCTTATGTTCAGGGGAAAACACAGCTGTATTTGTCACTCTTACGAACTGGTGAAAACAGGGACTTTGAGTGCTCCCAGGACACCGGCATGCAACAGATGTGAGGCTTACCATACCCTCAGCAGAGCCCTGCCGTAAAGCCATGAGCTGGCGGTCCCCGTGCCCTGGGTCCTGGCTCTAGAGTACCCTGAGGGAGAGGGACAGGTTCTCACGCCTCCCCAGGGTCCACGGAATGCCTGGGGCACAGAGTCAAGGTCTATTTGGGGAGTAGAACGTCATGGTTGAGACACAGCCCCAGAGACCATTCAGATGTTATTTACAGACCTTGTCTAATGACCCAGCCTCCAAGCTGGGAGGGAGGACCTGGCCTTGCTGCCTTCTCCAATTTCTCCTGCCCTCTGATTTTCTCACACCCTGTCACAATCCTTCTCCCTGCCACCTTCGCTCTAGCCAGGAGTGCCTGGTGCCTCTGTATGTGATGTGTTACTCACATCTGGGAGCTGGAGAAAGTGCTCTCAGGACAGAGGTCGGGCCTGGGAGCAGGGTGGAGGGCCCACCACCAGGGCCAGAGGACCAAGAGAAGTTCCTAGTCATGGGGCTGGCTTGGCAGGGAGGGTGGAGAGGTCCCTCTGAGTGGCATTGACCTAGCCCTGCCCCCTGTGGGAGACCTCTGTGGGGGGCGGTAGGGAATAGCGACAGGGAAGGGAGATTTCCGAAATTACTGCGCTCCTAATTCAAACAAGAAGCTAACTGGATGAATGGGTCAAGAATGGCCAGCGTATGAGGCAAACATTCACAAGCCTAGACCCTTGACTCCTGGGTTGGGTTTTTGAAGGCTGAGCTTATAGAGACTGGGGAACCCTGAAGGACATTCCAGAGACCCTGTGGTATCAGGATCGAAGCCACAACAGAGATGGGGCTAAGTCTCTCTGCTCTGAAAAGCTCATGGGACCTCATGTGCAGTGGGGGTCTCTATGCTGACAGAGTCCCTCCTCCCCATCTCTTCCTTAACCCCCTCAGCATAACATGCTGGGGCTCTCACCAACCGCTTCACAGCCTTTACCCCCAAGACGGCACAGGCCCTGACAGGCATGTGATATGTATAATAATAACAATCCCTGCCTCAGAATGTTATGAGAATTAAATGAGATAATCCTTATGGAATGCTTAAAACAGCACTTAGCACGCAGTAAACACTCAATAAATGTTAGCTATTATTACCAGAGGTAGTAGTCAGAGGAAATAGGTGGATGACTTAGCTCCAGCATGGAGGCATGTTGCTGCAGACTCCCTTGCTCCACAGTTATTCCCTGTATGATACACAGAGCTTCCCACTAAGGAAAAGCCCTCTGTTGAGACCCCTCTGGGCCCTGGCATCCACTAAGCCCTGAACAGAACTGTGTTCCATATGCTCTTCTTCCCTAAAGCCACAGTCTCCCGACTTACTGAGTACCTACGGTGCTCCCCGTTCTGGCCGATGAAGGTGAGTAGGACGGGGTCAGTGCTATCAGCAAGCTCGAGGGGAGACCAGGAGGAGGCCTGGGAGGGGCCCACTGACAAGGCAGCAGACTGCTCGCCTCACAGGCCTGGGCCCTGGAGCTTCTTAGGGCCAGATGGAGGACAAGGCGTCCCAGAGCAGCCCAGGGAGGTCTACTGGCTGGAAGGGGCCTACAGGAGGGGTGGGAGTGGCGAAGGCAAAAGGGAGGGAGTCTTGGGAGAGGAAAAGCGCGTAGCTTGTTTCCAGGCCCATTGCTGTGTTCAGGTGGCTGATAGAAGATGACTCGACGTGAGCTCACGTGGGATTGTTGGATCTTGCTCTGCCTGGGGACTCTGAGAGTCCCCTGAGGGTAGGGACAATCTCACTGATCTTAAGAGGATCACTATCTCCCTCCCAGCATTCCCCCTCCCTCACCAGGGTTCTTATCAAGGAGGGCTTTGTTCATTCAACAGCTATTTGCTGAAGCACTTACTATGTGTTCGGCATTGTTCTAGGCACTGGAGATACAACAGTGACCGAAACAGACAAAATGTCCATTCTGGGTGTGGGGGGTGGGGGGTGGGGGTGGGGGAAGCTCAGATACTAAGCAGGATAAGCAAGGGGAATATACACATACCATATCAGATTGCGTTGTGAGAAGTGCTCAGGAGGAAAATGAAGCGGGGGCGGGGGTGAGATTGGAGCTAGGGTGGCTGGAGTGTGAGAAGGTCATGGTCCCTACCCCAGGAGGTCACCATCTGATGGGCGCCTCTCAAGTTTGAAGTTAATGAAGAATCTCCTAGTGGAGCCGTAGAATGCAGATGCCCAGGCCTCACCTCCGAGACTGATTTAGCAGGCCTGGGGTTGGGCCCAGACATGTGATGCCATGGACCCGCTCTGGGGAGCGTTGCTTCCTTAGGAAACCGAGTCCAAGAAGAATGGCACTGCGTTTTCCCCTAGGAAGGCCCTGTGGGAACCCTAAGAAAACTGGACAGGGGCAGCGACAACATTGCTAGGCCCCGTGGCTTTGATCTGTGGGGGATCTTCACGTGCCACGCCCTCTTCCTGGAGCCAAGGCCCAACACTCAGCCTCTCCAGAGAAAAGGATGAGTTTGGAGTTCCCAGCCAAACCCTCTACCAGATGCAGCTGGGTTGGGCTGGAAGAAGGGGAAAATCCAGTCTGAGGACAGAAGCCCAGTTTGGGGTTCTGCCTCCCGAGTCAGTTCTGACACCCCAGGGCAGTGAGGAGGGCCTCCGGCCCAGCCCAGATGCCACTGTCCCAGTATTTTACGGTAATCTCAGTTCTCATCTGTGCGGTCAGGACACCAAGCTCTGGTAACAGAGGGGAAATGGACTCTCACAAAACTTCCTGGAATGATCTATGTATTCCACAAAGTACTTACTGAGTACTTACTTTGTGTCAGACCCTGTTCTAGCGGCTGAGGATACAGCAGTGGGCAAGATAGGCAAATCCCTGCTCTCTTAGAGCTTATATTCTACTGGGGGAGACAGACACTGAACAAGATAATAAATAAAATCTATCTTTCTAGTCATGATAAAGGCTGAAAGAGAGAAGGGAGTTAGAAAGAGTTGATAGCGAACATATCGAAAATTAAATGGGATGGTCAGCAAGCACCCACGGAGAAGGTGACTTGAGTGAAGACTCTAAGTAAGCAAGGGAGTCATGAGGATTTCTGTGGGAATAGAATTCCAGGCTGAGGAAATGGCAGGTGCAAAGGCACTGGGGCAGGGCTGCGTGGGGGTAGGGCTAAGTTACAGTGCGTCGGCCAGTGTGGCTGGAGTGAGGAGAGAAAGAGGGAAAGCAAGGAGATGGAATCAGAGGTAGCATTGACTAATTATAAAGGGCCCTAGAGGCCCTACCAAGGACTTGGGCTTTTACTCTCAGTGAGGTAGGAAAACCAAAGGAGAATTTTGGCAGAAAAGTGACCTGACTTGATTTACATTTTTTTTTTTTAAAGATTTTATTTATTTGAGAGAGAGAGAATGAGAGAAAGAACACATGAGAGGGGATAGGGTCAGAGGGAGAAGCAGACTCCCTGCCGAGCAGGGAGCCCAATGCGGGACTCGTTCCTGGGACTCCAGGATCATAACCTGAGCCGAAGGCAGTCGCTTAACCAACTGAGCCACCCAGGCGCCCTTGATTTACATTTTTAAGAGATCACCTCTGGCAGCTGTGTTGAAAATCGATGATCTGGGACAAGAGTGGAAGCAAGACCAGGTAAGAGGCCATCGAAATATGTCCATGAGAAATAATGGTGGTTTGCTTTGGACCGTGAGCAATGGGAAGATAACAAGTGGCTGGATATGTTAAAGGAAGACCCTACTGGATTTGCTGACAGGCAAAACAGGGATTGTAAGAAGAAAATTACATGTGTATATATGCCAGGTGCTACATGAAATCCTTTATATGCAAATCATTCAAATTTTGTAACAATCATATAAGTGAGGTTCTACCATGTGTGTGTGTTTTAAGATTTATTTATTTTAGAGAACGTGCAAACAGGGGGAGGGACAGAAGGAGAGGGAAGAAGCAGACTCCCTGAAAAGCAGGGAGCCCGATGTCAGGGAGCCCCATCCCAGGACCCCGAGATCATGACTGGAGCCAAAATCAAGAGTCGGATGTTTAACGGGCTGTGCCACTCAGGCGCCCCATGAGGTTCTATTGTTCTATGCAATGAGGAAACCGGCGGAGAGCCTAAGTAACTTAAAAAATTTCTTGGCTAGCCAGTGGCAGAGCCGGTATTTAAACCCAGTCTTCCACCGAAAGCCAGCCCAGAGCCCTTCCTTAGCAGCTCCGCAGTGACAGTCGGACGCGCTAGCCCACATGCAGCTCTCCCTTGCATCAGGCACTGGACTAGATGCTGGGGAGGCAAAAAATGAGTAAGAGACAGTTCTTGACCTTGGACAATGCATGGTTTGGAGAGGGAGACAGACAGGAGTAGAAATAACTACAGTTTTAAGAGCTAAGCGTGCAGCCCTAAGCCCCGGGCCGAATGGGTAATTTTGCCCAGGGGGTAAGACGCTCGGAGGAGACAGTATGCGGCCGGGGCTCCACCCAAAGAACAGGGGATGGGAAAGCACTGCAGGCCGAGGGCCCGTGTGCGCCACGGCACAGAGGTGGAAAGGGGAGGTGGAAAGGGGTCTGGCGCACCCTGTACGATGCTTTGGTTTGGGAGGGGGTGTGGGGAGGCCTGGGGGTCAGAAGCCGAGCTGCAGTAGTTAGCAGGGCCTCAGGCACGTCGGGGAAAGAGCTTCTCCGGAGAGCAAGGAGAAATCACTGCCGGTTTCCAAGGGGGGAGAGAGTCAATGAGATCTGGTTTCCAAAGATGGCTCTTCATGTGGCGGGTGGACGCCAGGGAGGAGCGGACGTAGTTTTCCCTGCCTGAGGATGACGCGGCTCACCATAGCTGGTAAGACCGTGACCGCCAGCCCACGTTTCCAGGAAACAAGTAGTATTTTCCCGTGTGTGCGTGGCTCTGTGTGTGTGTCTATAAATAGACTCGTACTCAGCGCTTGGCTGGAGTCTCACACAGGGCCGTGACAGCATCTTGCCACACTCCCCGAGCTGCCTTTGCCACCTCCTGTCCTCCCCCTGGCAAGGCTCAGGCCTGTAAAGCACCAAATTCCAGCACGCAGCCGGCGGGGCCAGGGTCTGACCGGCCTTACCCTTTTCCCGCTGGGACATCAGACCCAGTGTCTGAACTGCAGAACGAAGGATGTGAGTTTGGCCAAAGGGGGAGATGGGGAGACTGTTTGACTCCCCAGTGACAAGAGTGAGAAGGGGAAGTCTGTTTGAAAACCTAACCCACCTCCAGGGGTCCAAGGACCATCCTGATCAGAGGTAGTGAGTGGATGAGGTGGCCCTGTGGCCCTTGTCCCATCCGTGGGCAGCTCCGTGATCTTGAAGTTAGATTAGTGAAGAGAGAGAACACAGAAACAGAGACAATATATATATATATGTATGTGTGTGGGTCTATCTAGAGATACACGCATTTATCTGTAGATAACAGCGTACATGGTATATGTTTGTAAATATACACATGTATACCCACATACCCACACGTGTCTATGTATGGAGAGAGAGACAAAGAAGACACAGGAAACAGGAACAAGGACAGCTAGACAGAGATAGACAGAGACAGAGAGACGGGGCGACCAAGCGTGGGTTTTAACCGTGACAATCTTCAAAGCCCCAGTTAGGGCAGACCTGCTCAAACAGGCAGAACTGATGTTGGTATGTAATGGAGTCCAGCCTGGTTCCCCGCCCAAATCCCTGGCTCAGAAATGTATACCAGCTTCTCCCTCTCTTGTCAGCTCTGGAAAAAAGCAAAAAACAGGGAAAACCCAGACTCAGGAATTTGCAGAGCGAAGCTCCCTCCTCAAGGGCTTACTGACTCCTTCTGTTCCGGGCTGGGCAGGAGGTAGGGGGGCTGGGTGGGTGGAGGGAGGTGAGGGCACGTTTTTGACAGCTCTTTGTGAGGCTGGGCCCCATCCCAGTGGTCAGGGCCTGGGTCAGGGAGGGCACTAGGTACCCGCCTCTCCTCTGGAGCACTAGGACTTGGCAAGTCTCACCAGGCAGCTAAGTGGAGCCGGGTGTCCGCCACGCTACCCTCCTAAGCCACCCATTTCATCAGGGGCCACAGGGACCTTGGGAGACTCACTCCCCTTGGGACACACCTAAGTCCGGGTCTCCACATGACTTTAAGGTGAGGGATATGGTCCTTTCCCTCTTGGGCCCTAGTCTTCTCGTCTGGAAAATGGGAAGAAAACATTTGCTACTGTGTGATCTCATTTATGGGGAACAACAATAAAACACCAAGCTCACAGATACGGAGAACAGACTGGTGGTTGCCAGAGGGGAAGGGGGTGGGGGTGGGTGAAATGGATGAAGGGAGTCAAAAAGTACTTCCAGTTACACAATAAATAAGCTATGGAGATGTAAGGTACAGCATGGGGACTATAGCTAAGGACAGCGTGTGGCATATTTGAAAGCTGCTGAGAGAGTGGATCTTTTTTTTTTTTTTTTTTGAGAGAGAGAGAATGAGAGAGAGCACATGAGAGGGGGGAGGGTCAGAGGGAGAAGCAGACTCTGCTGAGCAGGGAGCCCGATGCGGGACTCGATCCAGGGACTCGATCCAGGGACTCGATCCTGGGACTCCAGGATCATGACCTGAGCCGAAGGCAGTCGCTTAACCAACTGAGCCACCCAGGCGCCCCGAGAGAATGGATCTTAAGAGCCCTCATTAGAAGAAAAATAATTTCTTGGCAACTATATATGGTGACGGATGTTAACTAGATTTTGCGGTATATACAAATATCAAAATCATCATGTCACACACCTGACGTTCATATGGTATATGTCAATTACACCTCAATAAAATTTTTTTTTAATTTTAAAAAACTCTGCTGTCCCATTTTACAGATGATGAAGCTGAGACATGAAGAGGTTAGCTAACTGGTCCAAGGCACTACCTTCCCCGGGATTCAGGCCAGGCAGTCTGGCTCTGGATCCTATGCCTTTCGCCACATTTCTTTGCTGGCTCCTTGCATCACCAGCATCCCTGACATCCTGCTGAGGCGTAGTGAAAGCTTTTGTTCAAGAATGGGGGACTTCAATATCTGAATAGGATCATCCACTTGGACTTGAACCTTGAGTTCCAGTTCCTCATTTGCACTGACTTTGGGTTGAAAGGCGGTTGTGTATGTGTTGAGGCTGGTGTGGGGCAAATCTTTAGGTTGCCCAAATGTTTACGTGCAGGGTCCCCACCAGGGTATGGACTGCCCTTCCCCTGCACCTGGGAAAACAAAGACGGCAGTAAAACTCACAGCCTTAGCAAACTGAGATGGTGGAATACAAACCAGAATTCGGCAGAATTTTCATTAAATGCTCAAGATATAAATCATTATGCATTTAGCACCCTTCAAAAAACCCATCTGATTCTTGCGGTTTAGGGACTATTAATAAAAGTTTCTGAATGCAAAAAAACAAGAGCCAAACATCTGCTCTGCTCACCCCACAGGACTGCTGTGAGCAGGGATTATGGTGACAGCACTGGAGGAATTTTGTAAGCTCGTCCCATGTGCTCCAGGCTGGTGCACGCTTCCCTGGGCCCAGCAGGCTCCAAACCGCAGCGGGGATGGGGAGCTAGCCTGAGTGTGCTTTCTTAGAGGGTGTGCCTGAATCGGGTGTCCCCAGAAAGACCTGTCTGGGACTGCCTGTCTCCCTCAGGGGTTTGTGTACAGAATGTGGGGTAGGGGTAGCGGCTAGAGAGGAGAAGAAAAGCTCTTTAGGAAGGCCTGGGTCCCCCTGCCTAAGCAAACTACCCACAGCCTCTTTCCTACCTACCCAAATCTCCAGACTCCTCAGGGGCCCTCAGGTCTCCAGGCAAGAAGCACTCTGGGGGGCTGTCAGGGAGCAGACCACTCTGCAGGGTATCCTCCCCCTCTCCTATTCCCCAGCTCCTATATCCGGAGCGCCCAGAGTGGACACTTGGAAAGGTGGACCAGTGGGATTTGAGGGAGGGCCCAGGAGGGCCCAGGAGGGCCCAGGAGGGCAGAGGTGCAAGCGGACCTGGGTCCAACCCCTGTAGGAAGCCTCCCACATCGCCCTGTTTGTGACATTGGTCTTTCCCACCCATGGGCTATCACAGCAATCCATTTATGAGCTCTTGTCATCGTATAGCCTAGTTATGCCATAGTTATATAAATAACATCTCTGAACTTGACACATAAAACCCACATCACTACGATAACAAAACAGTTACCATTTATGGAGTCCTGTCAGCACACTGGGCAAGGTCAGACACCTGATGGCTCGAGTCTGACCCTCCCAACAGCCCTGTGTGTGTGTGGGGGGGTGCCCCAACGGAGGGGCCAGGAAGCTGGGGTCCCACAAGGGGAAGTCACATAGCTAAGGTCCCAGACGGTAGCATCATGAGGGTCCCAGACTTGGAAGCCAGTGTCCTTGGAAAATGACCTCTCCAGGGAGGCCATACGGTTGAGGGAAGTGAGGTACAGCATGTTCAGATGTCCCCGAAAAACAGAGCATGTCTCCAACAAGTTGAGTGGAGAGCACCCTCAGGAGCAGAATGTCACTAGATGAAGCTGCAGCCCAGCAAATTGTTCAGACGCCTGACTGGAGAGACCCCACGTAAGAGGAGGGCTCGGGGGTAGCCACAGTGTGTGAGTGGATCCAGCGGTGGGGACGGCTGTAAATACACCTTCTGCAGGGACAGGGAAGCTAACCCAGCTATTCTGGATTGTTCTATGATTATCTACATAGAGCAGACGAAGAAGCTCAGGCTTAAGTAACCTGCCAGGGACACACAGTCAGGAACAGGTAGCGCTAAGATTCCAACCCGGGTCAGCTCCAGAGCCACCGTTCCCCGACGCTTCTCAGCCTGTCGCGTGGTCGCATGTCTCTGTCTCCGGGTCTGACAGACCGGGAGTCCTTCACACTGGTGGGCTAGCTCCCTTTGTTCTGGTCCTGCACTCATGGGCACCACCAGGGGGGAAAGGGTGGCTCCTGCAAATTCCCAACACCAGCCTTACTGACAAAAACTCTTGCTCCCCTGTGAACGGACACACTGGCATTCATTCTCTTTGCCCATCCCCCTCCTGTGTGTTTGGGGATGTGAGCCAGGCCTCCTGACGTTCCCCAAATCCCGCACCTGAGAAATAAAACCGAAACAAGTTCTAGACCTGTCAAGCTAAGTCAGGCCCTGTTGTTTTCACCAAGGTCGCGCCTCAGGCTGTGGGGGTGGCGGTTGGGGGTCAGGGGCTACCTAAAGACCCAGCCAAGGCTTGGGGTGTGCAATCAGAGATCTCTGCGGCATATCCCGAGGCAAGTTACTTAGCTTTTTTTTTTTTTTTTTAGGTAAGTTACTAAACTTATCCAAGCTTCGTTTTCTGATCTACCTCACAGAATAAAGGTATGTAAAGTAACTCAGGAAACTAAAGTGCTTTGTGGTCTGCCCCGAGTCATCACTGGTCCCACGTCCCTCCAGGACAGGAATCGCAGTGGGGCCTTGTCCCTGTCACCTGCCTAGACAACGTCCCGGCTTCCTCCAGGTTTCCTTGTAGCTGGCCCTCCTGGGTACCTTTCCCGTCAGGAGGCTTCTTCAGGGCTTGTCACTCTGTGGTGATTGTCCAGCACCCACCCTGTTCTGTAAGCTCCTTATCCCTGCCCCCAGCTTGGGGAGGATGGTCACATGGTGGCCCTTCAGTGAGTGTTTAAAAGGCGACACTCTGAGGAGTCGGGAAGCCAGAGGAGAGCCGGCTGCTGACTGGGCAGTGGGAAGGGCCTCAGCACTTTGTCTACTTGGCAGGTTGAGTTCACCTTCTCTGGCCCCATATGGCCTCAGGCCTTTCTCGAAACAGCCTGCCTTGTCCTTGGTAGACTATCATCCGGCAAGCTGCTCTATCCTGCAGTTTCCTGAGGGGCGGACAGCATTCCCGCTCAGGCAGGAGCTCCGGGGCAGAGGCCCTGCTTCTGCTCCTGTCCCCATCAGACAGCCCACCTGGGCAGGGTCCACTCCCGGGGGCTCAGCAGGTGACAGAGCCCCGGCTGGCTGATTTGACTTGAGCAATTACTTCCCTCGGGGTAAGACAGTGATGTCGCTGAGCTTTTCATTTTGTGTTTTGCTTTGTTTTGTTTTGTTTTGCCTTCCTGTGCAGGAACTGAGCTGTTTTGCAACCATTTGCCCCTTTCCTCTGGCCAGAAAGCAAGGGAGACTTCCTTCATCCTGGGCCCAACTGACTGGACAGCAGGAGCAAGGGGTGGGGGGTGTGTGTGTGGGGGGGGGGGGCTGCCTCCAGGGGCTTCCTCTGGAGACCACTCACATGGGTCCTTCCCATTGCAGGGCCTACAGAGTGACTCC
Organism: Mirounga leonina; assembly: GCF_011800145.1. NCBI lineage: Eukaryota > Metazoa > Chordata > Mammalia > Carnivora > Phocidae > Mirounga > Mirounga leonina. Next base: position 26,619,283 of record NW_023270389.1, read on the forward strand.
TTTCTGGGCTTAACACAGAGGCCAGTGGTTCTGGACTCTTGTCCAGCACTAGGAGCGGCTCCCTCTCCAATTGTAGGAGACGTGTTGCCTGGCCACTGCCTGGAACCCAGGACACGGCTGAACAGGAGAAGCCCCTTCCCCCCACTCAGGACAAAGCCCGGAGGCCCACGCAGGCATTTCCCCCACACTCAGCCAGTCAAGCTCTTTGCACTCAAGCACTTCCATCAACACACACACCCAGAGGAAGTCAGTGGAAATGGTGACTGGCTTTAAATAAACACAATCAGCTATTTTAGACCTCTGGGGACCAGGTGCCTCTTCTGGGCTGCCAGACACACCTTGCCTGGGGCAACACCTGTTGAGACTTGTCCAGCTCCCAGACCAAAACAGAGGCCCGGCGCCCCCTGCTGGTGAGTCTGGACACCCACACCAGGTTGGATGATCCCAAATACACCAGGAAAACACGTCTCTCCTGGGTTTTGTGGGGATACAGAGACCAGCAAGCTAGAAGAGTTCCCATCTTCCTCTCTCCTTTTCTTCCAAGGAACCAGATGGATTTACTTCCATTCATTCTGCCAAAGGCGGGATTCACCTCCCTGTGGTGTGGAAGGAAAGATGAGGCTCAGAGAGTTCAAGTGACTCTCCCCAGATAACACAGCAAGCTGGAGCTTCCTACTTGGGAACCAGCGAGGAGGCAGACGAGCCCACTGAGTGTCACTAGGCCCACCTGACCCCGCAGGGAGACCTCACAGTGTCTTCTCATCTCCATCGGCCAAGGCCTCCTCCTTACCACGTTCTCCCTGGCTGGACAATGGCTAATGCTGCACCATCGACCCCATCGGGCTACATGCGACCTGTCTGAACAACAGCCCCTCATATTCTGTGGTGGCTGTGTGACACGGAAACCTTCTTTGGAGGAGGGCAAGGAGCCATTTCTGCATTCTGGGCCCACTTGGTGAGCGTCCAGGCCGAAGAAATCGCTGATGCTTTAACAGAGACGCGGTTGGACGGGCTGTGGGACAAGGCATCCACCGCTGTGGAGTAAGTGCCTAGAATGTAGGGGGTCCTGGTGTAGGAACTGGGGGTCCAGGAGAAGGAGCCCCCCATGGCCCTCCCGTGGGGGGAGCTCCCAGTCATGGGAAGGACGGGCCAGACGGAACTACCAAGAAGTCACATCCTCAAGCAGGGAGTTTACACGTGGAGGTGAATTGGGGGGCTCCTGAGGTTGAGGCCAGGCGGGCATCTCTGGCGGGGAACCAGCCTTACATCATTCCTGCCATGTCAGGAGTCTCCTGTAGCATCCTCTCCTCTACGCTCAGCATCTCCACGATGATAAGGGGGCACTCGGGCACTCGCTTGTCCTTCTAGCAAGGGCCCTTCTTCTGTCTTCTAGAGAACATACAAGTTGAGACAGTGTCCAAGTCCTGCTTTTCTTGGGCTCAGGCCATCTTGGTGTCACTTCTCCTGGACACCGCTGGACTAATGACTGACTGCAGCTCACAAGGGAGTTTTCTCTTTTCAGAGTTGCTGGCTCGGGATCCAAAGGGCTCTCGCTCCTACCGGGTCCTGGCTTTCTGCCCTGGAGGCCAGGGCAATATGAGGAGCGTGCAAGGAAGCCCCAAGCTGACCCCATGCTATTAGCCATAGCACCTCTCCAGCCTCTGGGCATCTTGCTAGGTTGATTTGGTGCTAACTACTGGGGTCAGTGACCCACAGTCCCCAAAGCTCAGTCTCCTCACCTGGGAGAGGCTTCCTTCATGGCCCTCCCTCCTCACCCATTCCCCTCTGCAACAGATTCCATTACTGGGCCACAGGTAACCCCTACTTACTGCAGCATAATAACAACAGGACAAGGATTTGGAACCAGATAGACTGGGATCCAAATCCCAGTTCAACCTGTTACTCTCTGCATTACCTCTCAGAATAATCTCAGTTTACAAATCTGTCAGCGAGGATAATACAGTGGACCCTTGAACAGCTTGGGGGCTAGGGATGTCAACCTCCCCACACAGTCGAAAATTCAAGTATAATGTTTGACTCCCCAAAACTTAACTACTAAGAGCCTACTACTGTGGCCCAGAAGTCTTACTGATAACCTAAACAGTCGATTAACAATGATTCTGTTTGTGGTATGTATCATATACTATATTCTTACAATAAAGCAAGCTAGAGAAAAGAAAATGTTATCACAAAAGTGATAAGGAAGAGAAAATACATTTACCGTACCAGACTGTATTCATCAAAAGAAATCTGTATGTAAGTGGACCCATGCAATTCAAACCCGTGTTGTTCAAAGGCCAATGAGCCATGGCTTGCATGGCATGAGGTAGGGCAGGAATGAAAGGGGCTAATGCAGTGACTCCAAGGAGCATGTACCCTGGGCCAAGGACAGGGGAAGCTAAAGGATAAACATGGAATGTCTTGCTGGAGTGTTAATTTTACTAGAAAAGTTTAGGGAAATGTATCTTGAAGTAAACCAGCAAAATGTCAAGTCTGAAGGCATAAAAAAGGAAGAGCAGACTGAAAGAAATGCTATTACTCGTGGTCACTTGCTTTGGGTTACGCTCTAAAGTTGGGGGTCAGGGGTTGGTGGTTAACACTCTCTCAGCCTTCGGGAGTCTTCTGATAGAAGAGTCTGACGCGTGTGAGGTCCCTGCTCATGCGCAGCAAGACAGACCTCTTCAGTGGAGCCGTCTCAGCCTTCGTACAGGCTTTTGCACATCTGAGATCTTCCCTGGGCTTCAGCCACTGGCACCAGGACAAGAGTCTGAGGCTCCAGTGAGGGACCGGGGCAGGTGTTCTCTTGTGCAAAATTACTATCTGATGAAGGAAGGTGGGTGGGGAGAATCTCTTTTCACAGACTCCAGGGTTGTTGGCTGGGGGGACAAAGCAAGTCAGTATGGCTTACTCTAGTACTCTGAGGCCCAAGGTGGAAGCCCTGGGAAATTTCAGGCTGACTCTGGGAATTCGGTTGGGAATAGCGCTCAGAAACAGGCTGCAGTGGCTCTGGCCACATCTGAGAGGATGAGAGCTATCAGTGCGCAGCCCAGAATCCTGGAATCAGAAAGGAACAAAAAGGTCGGTTGTGCGTGGTGTGTTTGTTCCAGGCTCTGGGCTAGATGATTTGCATGGGAGGTTTCAGGCAATACAACAATGTATATATGGCAAGATAGCATTATCGCCATGCCTAGGGAGGTCATGAGACTTGCCCAAGGTCACACACCTACCGTGGTAGAAGCTATTAGTAGTTCCCCAATAATTGTCTACTACTTTATCACAGTTACGGAAACAGAGCTGCCTAGAAAGAAGACTACATTTCCCAGCCTCCTGTGTAGCCAAGTGTGGTCATGTGACTGAGTTCTGACCAATAAGAAGTAAATGGAGTGTCGCGGCAGTTTCTAGGAAACTTTCATAAGGCACAGTTTGTGTTTAGGCTCTCTGTCCCTACCTCTTTGTTCCTTCTTCTGTTTTGCTGTTTGGTAGGTGGGTGCCACCTAGAACCATGAAGAGGAAGGCCACCCACTAGGAACAGCAGGAGAGAGAGCTGGAAGGAGACTGGGACATGGACAGCCCCGGACTCCTACAGTGGGAGAGAAATAAACATCTACCTGTTAAAGCCACGTTGTTGTGGGTTTTCTCTTACCTTCATTTGTACCTCATCCTGAGATACTTAGTAAGTGATGGAGTGGGGAATTTGAACCTGAGTCAATGAGATTTTTTTTTTTTTTTTTTTTTTTAATTAGAGAGAGAGAGCAGGGGTGGGGGGCAGAGGGAGAGGGAGAGAGAGAATCCCAAGCAGGCTCCATGCTCAGCGCAGAGCCTGGTGCAGGGCTCGATCCCACGACCCCCAGATCATGACCTGAGCTGAAATCAAGAGTCAGCTCTTGAACTGACTGAGCCACCCAGGCGCCCCTCAGTGAGATCTTAAACCCATGCTTTCCTGCTACAATGTGAGGTTTCTGGGGCCCCTATATGTGCTCCCATCATACTGCCATAAGCTCTTAGTGTGAAGCATTACTTGGAACTATGATGGTGTGGGAGTTGGAGAAAGGGTTGTCTAATGTAACTCTTCACACTCATAAGCCCAGGGACCCTTGATGAATCCAGAGGCACCTTGGGTTCAAAGCCCAGGACCCTGAGAGGGTGGCAGAGAGAACATTTCCCCCAAGATCCAGGAAACTCCATCCTTCTGCCATTGGACTTGACACGGAGCCTCCTCCTGTGACAAGTGCACTCACGTAGCCCCCTCACCCCCACCCCAGTCCCGTCTGACAGACTCTGGCCACTTGGGATACCTCTAAGGAAACTTTGCTAAGGAGACCTGCTAAAACAGGTTAGCAATGCCCCAGGAGCATTCTCTTTCCACTGGGGAGTTTTGCAGGAGTTTTGTAAGCCCAGGACAATTTCACATAGGCAAGGCATGGCCCCCTTTTGGTAAGGAGGTATATTTTCTCTTACCCAATCTCAGAAGGGGTGTTAGTACTTAGTCTGAGTTAAAAGGGCTTTAAGATCCTACCATAAGCCACCAAACCTCCACATCACCAAGGACCCACAAGAGCTGGCTGTATGTCTGAGAAGATGTTACAAACAGAGAGGACATTTAACTGGCTGGGTGATCTTGAGGAAGTCTCCTACCTTGTCACTTTTCTGGTTCCTGTGATGGGAATTATAATCACTACCTCTCAAGTTTACTGCAACACTGAATGAGATGCTAAGTATGAAAACACTCCAGATTTCGTAAAGCATTTACAAATGTGAAAGATTACGATTCCACATTTGAATAGTGGAAATAAAAATACTGTTGTTGACACTTTGTACCCAACCAGATCCTCTTTCCTGGGTTGGTGCACTCACCCCCCAGCTGTATGAGGACTGGTGCTAAAAGTTCATAGCTATTTCCTTTCCAGAGAATTCCCTTGGCTGAATGGATGCTGCCTTGCTTGGGAGCCTGCAGCCAATGACTGCCTGACGCAGGGGTAGGAAAGACCAGCCCCCCTTACCTTAAGATAGGATTATCTCTGATGCAATCCATGCTCCAGAGCTCCCCACAGGATCAAGCTGATGCTGGTCCACAGCTGAGACCACAACCTTGCTTAGTTCCATCACCTGCCCTATCCTGCTTTCTTCTCTTTCTCCTGAAGGTTTTTCCTCAGTAGATCACATGAGCTGAAATCTGCTTTTAGGAAACCTGACCCAAGTGTCTACCTTATAAAATTTCTGTGAAAATAAAATGATATAATGTAGAGAAAGAAGTTAGTCCCATGCCTGGTATACAGCAAGTGTTCAATAAATGTTAGAGATTGTTATCCAGGAGACCTGAGTATCAGAAACCTCCTAGTGTGATAGTAAGGGGTGGAAATCTGGTGGGTTGGTCAGTGTATTGAATTTCATCTGCTAAGGAAATGAGCTGAGCAGAAAGGGGCAGCTGAATTTTCTTGGCTATCGCTGGTTCTCTCTGCTTTGGGTTCTGAGTGAAGGTCCTTATGCGGCTGATTAAAAAAAAAAAAAAAAAAAAAGCAGTCATTATACACATTTACCAACAGAGGGCGCCATTTCCACGCAAATACGTGCGTTTCCTCCACTAATCTGGACCAGGTTTCAGCAGGTTGGTAGGGATGATCAGTTATATGGCAGAACAGACTTAGGAAAATGACTTAAGACCAGCACAGCTAGTAGGAGAGGACAAGAATAGGGAGAAACACTGAGTCGAGCTGGTGGGGAAGTTTCCTGGGAGGTGAAACTTAAGCTGGACCAAATGGAGTGATGAAAGATAACATCCCCAGGGGAAGCCACCAGCCTAGGCTAGGTGACCAGGGCGTGGGCAGGCAATGGCAGTGAGGGTGGCTAAGGGAGTGTCTGAAGGACCTCACCCAGGGAAACAGGACTGTGATTCCTGCCAACAGGTTATAAGAGAACAATGGGCAGGGGCAGAAGTCAGGAAGGACATAGTTTTTGTGATACTGACAGCACCTTCTCCAACTGGCTTGACTGCCCTGTTATGGTGTCTACAGTGACCTCGCCCTACATAGCACCTTCCCAGCAAACCAGTTCAGGAGCAAGTTGGAAGGGAAGTGCAATGGAACCCGGAGCAGAAGTGTCCTCTCCCCACCCGCCCTGTCCCTCTAGCGCCCTCTACTGACGATGCCCAAAGTGTACAAGCGGGCAAGGGAGAGCTGTTCCAGGCATCTATGGAGGGTGGATTTGGAGCTGAAAGGCAATACATTGATAACTGATAACCTTTTTGAAAAATCTTTATTTAGGAAATATCCCTGCCGGCTGAGAAATGAATCATAATGAAGAACTCAAAAAAATGAAGTTGTAAAAGAAAAGGCAAAGAACGATTAAATCAGTAGAACTAAATAACACTATATAAGCTAAGTAATTGTGATTCACATGATGCAAAACTCCAGAAAAATGAGATAAAGATAATTCTTACAATTATATATAATAAAGATTGCATCATTATGAACTGAGGTTTTTATATAACAATTTACTTTGACAAACACTGGGAAGTAGCAAAGTTAAATTTTTCATCTAGCGTAGGAGACATCAATAGCTGTGGAAGCGAATGGATTTGAAGACAGGTCAAATAAAGTTACCCAGCGGAACAGAACAGTTCTGAAATAGACCCACACACATATGTCAAATGATGTCCTACATAGAACATAAAAAACCATTAACCAGGAAGAAATTCTTCTTTTATGAAGTATTAGAATTAAATATGACTTACTAAAAATTAAAGACCACTGTTCATCAAAAGGCTCAACTAAGAAAAGAAACAAACAAAACCACAAATTGATATAGAACAGTCACAATACATATATCTGAACATGGACTTCTATCCCGAGTATATTAAAAACTCCCATAACTCACAAACAACACCAAACAACTCAATAAAAATGTGGATGACAGACTCAAACAGACACTTTACCGAGGAAGACATACAAATGGATAGTAAACACATGAGAAAGTGCTCAACATCATTAGTCAGCAGGAAAAAATAAAAACCACAGTCAGCTGTCACTACATTCCCATCAGAATATTTAAAATTTTTTAAACTGTCAACAACACATGTTGGCAAACATTTGGCATAATTGGAGCTCTCACACATTGCTCTTGGATGTTTAAAATGGTACAACTACTTTGAAAAGCTGTTTGGAGTTTTCTTATAAAGTTAAACACATATCTACTCAATGATCCTGTAATTCCACACCTATGTATTTATCCTGATATTATGGACTTAATGTCTGTGTCCTTTTCCCCCGAGTTCATGTGTTGAAATCCTAACCTCCAATATGATGGAGCTTTTGGGGGGTTAATTAATGAAGACTTTGGAAAGGAGGGTGGAGCCCTCATGAATGGGATTAGTACCTGATGGGGATGTTGAAGTCTCCAACTGTAAGAGTGAATTTGTCTGTTTCTCCTTGAAAGTTTCAGTTGTTGCCTCACATATTTTGATGTCCTGTTAGGTGTACATACATTAAAGATTGCTATGTGTTCTTGGAGAACCGACACTTTTATCGTTATGTAATGTCCCTCTTTCTCTCTGATCATTTTTCTTATTCTGAAGTCTGCTTTCTGAAATTAACATCTACTTCATATTTCTTTTGATTAGTATCAGCTAATCAGTATCTTTCTCCAACCTTTTACTTTTAATCTGTGTCTTTATATTTAAAGTGGAGTTCTTATAAATAACACAGGTGGGCCTTGGTTTTTAATCCATGCTAACAGTCTATATCTTTTGATTTGTATTAATTAGACCATTCACATTTATTTTATTTTTTTAAATAAAGAGAGAGAGAGCGTGCGTGCGAGCAAGTAGGGAGAGGGGCAGAGGGAGAGGGAGAGAGAATCTTCAAGCAGATTCCCTGCTGAGCATGGAGTCTGACCCGGGGCTCAATCCCAGGACCCTGAGACCGTGACCTGAGCCGAAATCAGGAGTCAGATGCTTAACCCACCGAGCCACCCAGGCATCCCTAGACCATTCACATTTAAAATTATTATTGATATAGTTGGATTAATATCTACCATGTTTGTAACTGTTTTCTATTAGTCACGCTTTTTTTTTTAATCTTCCCCTCTTTTCCTGCTTTCTCTAGTTTTATTTTTTTTATTTTTTATTTTTTACTTTTTTTTAAAGATTTTATTTATTTATTAGAGAGAGAGAGAAAGCACAAGCAGCAGGAATGGCAGGCAGAGGGAGAAGCAGACTCCTTGCTGAGCAAGGAGCCTGATGAGGGACTGGATCCCAGGATCCTGGGATCATGACCTGAGCCGAAAGCAGACGCTTAACCGACTGAGCCACCCAGGCATCCCATGCCTTCTCTAGTTTTAATGAACATGTCATAAGATTGCATTTTCTCTTTTCTTTCAGCATATCAGGTGTACTTCAAACATTTTTTAGTGGTTTTCCCAGTATTTGCAATATACATTTACAACTAACATTAGTCCAGTTTCAACTAACTCTATACCACTTCATGAGTAGTGCAGGTACCTTATAACAGAATATTCCCAATTCCCATGTGCCCTTGTTTGCATGGTTTCTGTTAAGTCTGATATAGGGATGCCTGGGTGGCTCAGCTGGTTAGACGTCTGCCTTCAGCTCAGGTTATGATCCCAGGGTCCTGGGATCGAGTCCGGCATCGGGATCCTTGCTCAGCAGGGAGCCTGCTTCTCCCTCTGTCTGCCACTCCCCCTGCTTGTGCTATCTCTCTCTGACAAATAATTAAAGTCTTAAAAAAAAAAGAAGTCTGATGTAATTCTCATCCTTTTTCCTCTAAAAGTAAGGTGTATTTTTCTTTTCGTCCTTTCAAGATTTTCTCTTTGTCTTTGATGCTTTGCAGTTTGAATATGATAGGCCTAGGTGTATTTTTTTTCCCCATATTTATCCTGCTTGGTGTACACTGAGCTTGCTGAATCTATGGTTTGGAGTCTGTCATTAATTTTGGAATTTTTCAGCCACTATTACTTGGAAATTTATCAGCCACTATTACTTATATTTCTTCTGCTCCTTTCTTTCTTCTCTTTCTGATATTCCCATTCCATGTAAATCTTTTGTAATTGGTCCACATTTCTTGGGTATTCTATTCCATTTCTTAGAATTCTTTTTTTCTCTTAGTTTGTCAGTTTGGGTAGTTTCTATTGACATATCTTCAAGTTCACTGATTCTTTTCTTGGCTGTGTCTAGTCCACTGATGAGCCTATCAAAAGCGTTCTTCATTTCTGTTACAGGGTTTTTGATTCCTAGCATTTCCTTTTGCTTCTTAGAGTTTCCACCTCCTGCTTACATTATGTACCTGTTTTTGCATGTTGTCTACTTTTTCATTAGTGTGTTTAACATATTAATCATATTAATTTGAACTTCCATATCTGATCATTCCAAAATCTGTGTCCCATCTGAATTTGGTTCTTTTCAAACTGTTTTTTCTTGCTTTTTATTTTTATCTTTTTTAGGATTTTATTTATTTATTTGTCAGAGAGAGCAAGAGAGCACAAGCAGGGAGAGGGGCAGAGGGAGAGGGAGAAGCAGGCTCCCTGCTGAGCAAGGAGCCCAATGTGGGACTCGATCCCAGAACCCCGGGATCATGGCCTGAGCTGAAGGCAGACACTTAACCGACTGAGCCACCCAGGCATCCCTTTTCTTGCTTTTTATTATGTCTTATCATTTTTTTGTTGTTGAAGTTAGAGATGATGTATGAGGTAATAGAAACTGAAATAATAAGGCTTTTAACATAATATCAAGCAAGGAGCTGGCCTGAGTTTCATGTTTGATGTGGCGATAAGTATCAGTGGCTTCAGTTTCCTTTAGTTTCCTTGTAGTTGTTTTTTCTGCCTCCCCTGTTGTCTTTGGGTTTCCCTTAGAACTGCGGCTTACATAAAGTCTGTGTCATGCATCTCTTTCAGTTGGAATCTACTGTTACTACACTGGAGGTTTGTTGATGTGGGGGTAAATTGTTGGGGAGGTGAAGCATTCTATAATCTTATGATTAAATCTCAGATTTTAGTGGACCTGAGTCTCTGGGCTCTGCTCTTCAAAAGAATTCTTAGCCTTTGTGTTTTCTCCCCTTAAGACAAGGTTAGAGGGGCTGGAGTGCGCTGATTCTCCCGAGCTCAGATAAGGCTCTGGCAGAGTAACTTCCCTTAGAGGACAAGCCTTTATATGGACAATGCTCAAGGCATATTTCCAAATAGTTGCTTTTCCCCTCACCCTGAAGGGAATGTGAAGAGATTTTTTCTAAACTTTAATGTGAGACGCAGGTGGGGCTTCTGGAGGTAAGATCTATAAAGAGTGACACCACTATGTAGACTGGGCCCCCGGCAGCTTTTTATTCTCAGCCTCCAACAATTCCTTACAATTGCTATTTAAGTGTTCCTACCAGTTTCTTAAATTTGTAGAATCAATTAATAAACATATGAGATTGTGTCCTTTAAAAGATGAATGATATACGCAGAGCTTTGACATGCTAGTTTTTTTGTTTGTTTTTTTTTTAAAGGAAAAACTCAAATGCCCAGAACTGAGAGTGAGAATTATAAACAAGTATTCAAGGGCATCCTGCCAGGATCAGCCCAGCCGAGCCCAGGCCATGTGATAAAGCATCCAATGGTGATCTTGGGGAGCTCACAGGAGAGGAAGCAGATACTTAAGAGTCACTTAGTCAGCAGGCAGGGAGTGGGTGGAAACCCCCAAATTAGAAGCCTGAGCACAGCCCCTGAGTGGGAGCTGAGGAAACCCTTCTACGGCTGAGATGCTCCCACAGGAACTTTTTTTGGCCAGTCCTCCCTGCCTGGCTCCCCAGAGGCTGAGTGGAACCCATCTCAGAGGGACCAGCAAGTTCTGGCCCAAGGTCCCAAGCTAAAGGCCATCACCACTGCACGCATGTTTAAATCCTTGAATGATAAGGAGTCTCAACTTCAAGTTTGGGGGAAGATAAGAAAAGCTTCAGAGCCTGCGGTTGGGACCAAAGATGCTTCCTACATGAGGCAGAAGTGTGAATTCTCAGAGGGTTGCACCTCACAGGGAGATTTGCATGTGGAAAAATGACCTCAGCAAAAAGCAGTGCTTAACCCTGCAGGCTGTAAACTCCACAGAGACAGGGGCTGGAAACTGATCTCAGGGTCCCCAGTGCCTGGCTCAGCACTTGCTATCTAGAAGGTGTGCAGAAAACAGGTACATTAAAAAATTTTTTAAGTAAAAAAAGTAATGTATGCTCATTGTTAGTAGGCAGAAAGTAATTGTTTGAGGTTAGAAAATCAGAAGCCCCTCCTGCCACCCACTCTGGTTTCTTTCTTTCTTTCTTTCTTTCTTTCTTTCTTTTTTTTTAAGATTTTGTTTATTTATTTGACAGAGAGAGACACAGTGAGAGAAGGAACACAAGCAGGGGGAGTGGGAGAGGGAGAAACAGGCTCCCCACTGAGCAGGGAGCCCGATGCGGGGCTCGATCCCAGGACCCTGGGATTATGACCTGAGCTGAAGGCAGACGCTTAATGACTGAGCCACCCAGGCACCCCTCACTCTGGTTTCTTTAAGTTCCTTTTTTTCTGTTTGTTTTGCTCTATCTTTCATGTGGGGGCTCTTTCATCAAGTGTCTGGTGATCTTGGCTTTTCTTCCATATGCAATAGTGAGTCATCACTATTGGAAGCTCTGGGGGCTTGGGTGGTTTCTTATCTCAGGCCCCACCTTGGGGTGATGGGACAGGGACACAGCTATTCCACTGATATGACATCCTAGATGTCATTTGAGTTTTGATGGTCTGAGCTTCAGTAACTTTTCTTTCAGGCTGGTCAGTTTTTCCTGAGAAGAACTTTTCAGTGCCCTGCTTGGGGCTCTTGTGGAAGGAAGGGTTGGGGTCTGAGCATCCCACGTGCAGACTTTCACATAATCCCCCAATCATTAGTCTCTGTCTTCAGTCTGGCACCCACACCCTCATCCCCACTCCCCTCTGTGCTGGGCAAGGTGTTCCCAAGTCTACAGTCACTCTGGTCCACCCAGATCTTATGGCTGGCTCCCCAGAAGCTGGGCAGAACCCATGTGGACAGGCAAGGCTACAAGAAGAAGAGGATCTGGGGGTCTAACAATTCACCCACACTTGTTGTCAGCCTCACTCCACTTCGCAATGTTCTACCAACTCCTGTGGCTTTCCAGGGTGCCTTGGCATGAGTCCCTTGCTTCCCGTGGGCTCCCCACCTGCAGTCTGAGGTGTCGGCTTCTTCAGGCCTGTTAAGCTGGTTCTGCTTGTTCACTCTGTGTTCATTATCAAATGTGAATATTTAAACAAATGCTCAAACATTTGTTGACATGTCTCATCAATTTTGGTCCCCTCTCCCATTTGCTTTGTTTTAGTTGATTTATACCATTTCATTCCTTTAACTGCTCTTTTAGGGGTTTTCAGGAGAGTGGAGATAAATAAATACCTTTGTTCAATCTGCCATGTGCTCTGGGTACACCTTGCTTTTTTCTTTAACAATGTATTGAGGACATCTTTCTTCCTTCCTTCCTTTCTTTCTCTTTCTTTCTTTTTTTTTTTAAAGATTTTATTTATTTATTTGAGACAGAGAGAATGAGAGAGAGAGCACATGAGAGGGGGGAGGGTCAGAGGGAGAAGCAGACTCCCTGCAGAGCAGGGAGCCCGATGCGGGACTCGATCCCGGGACTCCAGGATCATGACCTGAGCCGAAGGCAGTCGCCCAACCAACTGAGCCACCCAGGCGCCCTTTCTCTTTCTTTCTTTCTCCCTCTCTCTCTTTCTTTCTTCCAAGATTTTATTTTTAAGTAATCTCTACCCCCAACGTGGGGCCCGAACTCACAACCCCGAGATCAAGAGTCTCATGCTCCACCCACTGAGCCAGCCAGCCGCCCCCTTTATCTTTTTTTAACTCGACATAGAATTCCAAGCTCCAAGAGGCAACACCTAAGCCTGTTTTAGGTTTATGTTATGTTTTTGAATGTTGCAAGGAATGCAGTGGACATTATTATATATCAAAAATTATGTGTAGAAATATACAAGGGAGGGAAGAAAAGAGGGAGAGAGAGAGAGAAAGAATGAGAAAATGAAAGAGAAGGAAAGGAGCTGGTATCTCCGCCTGGCATCTGAAGCACGCAGGTAAGGGAGAGCCTTGGGGGGTGAACAGGCTGTATTTCCCATGTTGACCCACTCTCGCTGGACCGGATCCTTCTCTTTCAGTTCTGGTACCCACTGCATGCCAACTGCCTCAGGCTCAACCCTGGTATTGCTAAGAGAAGCAGCTTCTCCTGGGATGTGGTCCACCAGGATCCGAAAACAAGCTGACATTCGGATGGGCAACGCCACAGTCTGCATGACCAGAGTGGACTCAGTGTGTCCTTTGTCCCCAGAGGGTGCCCTGACTCCCAGACATGAGTGTCAGCAAGAATGAAGGCCACATCAGCCAGCAGCCATGAACTTCACCCTTGTCCAGGACTCAGGCTCATCCAAAGGTACCCAGATAGGAAAGGGAAGCTCAGGAGTCTCCACTCCACTCTGGATCCTCTTTTATCCAGCTTTGGGTACCCACACTTTGGGGAGAACGACTTCTGCTAATACGTTAAGAGGTTTTGATTTGTATATTTAGACCATATATGTATATTTGTATATTGAGGGGGAGGTTTGCATTTCTCACATCAAGCGGCTACTTCATGAGCACTTGACATTGAGTATTGAAGGATACTGAGAAATAACATTCAATATTTAGCTCACTCAACAGATATTTATTGAGGCCTCCTGTTCTATGTGCCAGCCCCTGGGGCTGTTGATGCAGAGTAGTGGACAAACAGACATGGTCCCTTCTCTTGGAGCCTCTGGCCTAGTGAGATACACACACACACATTAAATACACAAACTCACAAAATAAGAATATAATTGCAAATTAGGATAAGGGCTTGGAACGGAAAGAGCATGCTGCTTCACAAGAGAGTATCAGGAATCAGGTAGTTAGGGGAGGCCTCTAGAACAGGTGACAGTTGAGACAACACCTGGAGGACAAGAAGAGTGAAGAAAGCACATTCCAGGCAGAGGGAACAGGATGTGCCAAGGCCCTGAGGTTGGAGAGAGCTGGTCATGTTTGTGTTCATGAAGTAGGACCAGAGCACTTGGGGTAGAGTGATCAGTGTGAGGCTGGAAGCTGGGGCCGGATCATGCAGCGCCCTGGAGGCCATATTCTGTCTCTCAATTTCTTTCTTTCTCTCTCTCTCTCTCTTCCTTTTCCCTCCCTCCCTCCCTTCCTGCCTCCTTCCCTCCCTTCCTTCCTCTCTTTCTTTCTTTCTTTCTTTGTGAGATAGAGAGAGCACAAGCAGGGGAGGGGGGAGAGACAGAGAGAGAATCTTAAGCCAGCTCCACACTCAGCATGGAGCCCAATGACGTGGGGCTCCATCTCATGACCCTGAGATCATGATCGGAACCGAAATCAAGAGTTGGAGGCTTAACCGACTAAGCCACCCAGGGGGCCCTCTTTCTTTTTTTTCAGTAGACAAGGATTGAGCACTTACTATGTGCTGGGATATGTTCTAGGCACTAGAGCTAAAGGAATAAACAGGACGAAGTCCCTCCTCTCGCAAAGCCTGCACTCTAGGGATAGGAAGTAGACCGCACATGTGCATAGATAGATAGATGCTCCATGGGTAGAATCAGCTTGTGGAAGTACTTGGGAGAATACAAATCAGCAGAACAGAACAGAGTGACTTGAGTGGCAGGTACTACTTTATATGGATGTTTAGGAGAAGCCTGAATGGGGACAAGGAGGCGGCCATATGAAGATCACAGGGAAGAAGATTCCAGGCAGAAGCAATGGCAGGTGCAGAGGCCTTAATGAAAGAACAGACTTGGAATTTTCAAGAGACACGGTTAAGGAAGTTGTATTTTATTCTGAGTTCAGTGGCAACCCTGGAGGGGTCTTAGCAGGAGGGTGACAGGATGGGATTGCAGTTTCTCAAAGCCCTCCCTGGCTGCTGTGTGGAGAATGGAGGGCAGGGGACAAGAGAAGGAAGGAGGGGGGACAATTATGAGGCTTCCAGTGGACAGGGCGAGAGCTGACGGGGCTTGGGGGTGGCGGAGGAGATGGAACAGGAGGGAGGACTCTTCGTAGCACCCGGTCATGTGAGGATGGGGGAAAAGGGCGGATCAGGGGTACTTCCTGGGTGCCTGGAGGAACCGGCTGGGTGGTGGGAAAGAACTGTCTGGAATGTGGGAAGAAGCAGTTAACGGACTTATGTGAAGGCTCCTCACATGCTCAGCACAGGGAGGTACAGAGCGGTGTCTGGGGGAGAGGCCCGGGCCCGCCTGGCTGGGGACGGTGCAGCGACCCAGATGGGATGCCAGCCGGCGGCAAGGGCAGAACAGTGTGACACTGCCCATTGTGATCGGGGTCTCATGATAAGATCCGGTTGGTGCTCGGTCCCTTATAAGCCCTTCCACACGTTCTCTACTCGATTCACTTCACCAGGAAGATAGGTAGTGTTGAGTCCATTCTGCAGATGAAGAAACAGAGGCTTGGAGAGGTTGTAACTCACCCCGGCTCAGACAACCAGGATGTGTGTGAACCAGAGCAGGCTTCAGAATTTCTGTAGAAGAGTCTGCTCTGGGGTGGGGCGGGCTGGGGGTTTATCTTGAAGTTTTATTGTGTATCAAACACACTGGCCTTAACTTGAATTTGTTTTTTTGGGTGGGGGAGGTGTGGCTGAGAGAGGGTGAGAGAAGCCAGTGGGGATGGAAGAAAGGGTATAAAGCCCCCTGATGTCATCTCTTGGGAGATCCACTGAGGCACACCCAGGCCTGTCGGTCTCCAAGCAGGGTGTCTTCCTGCTCTGGGTGGAAGGAATGGCTCCCAGATGGCAGGAGTTGGTGTGGACCAGCATGACTGGGGAGGAGGCAAGGCTTGACTCAGATGGATCCCTGTAAGATGTGGGCGGCCAGGAAGGCTGCCCCGGGAGGGAGAAGGCCAAGGAGCAGAGGCATGGCATGCGGTTGATTAGAGCTTGCTGAAGGTACCAGGGATCTTTCAGTTTAGACATGGGTCACCTGCACTGGAGGCCGAGACCTGTTTGCTTGAGTTAGAAATTCACGGGTGGGTGTTCTGGGTCACTCCCTGGGCTTCACAGGACATGGGCCTGTCTTCTGCTTCCCAGGACTCGACCCCCCAAGCTGTAGCTTTCTATTCCTTGATATTTTGCAGTTTAGGTCAGGCCTATCAGGTCAGCCTCAAATGTACCCTACCTAGTCTGAGACACAATTGCGGAAGAAGTCCAGGTTGGTAAAGCAACGCAGCCCCCTCCTCCCCTGCTGGCATGTCTGGTGCCCTCCCCCTTAGGGCCCCTTAGCAGAGATCACCCCCAGCCTGCTTTCCTCGGTCGGTGCTTCTCAACTGATGGGAGGCTGTCTTACTGTCCCTGCAGCATCATGGGCTGTTTTGTCTGAGACGACCCATCACTGAATATCCGGTATGCTTGCCAAAACCATCCTGCCTTCCTTTGCCTGCCACACTACTCGTTCTCGAAGCTCTGTTCAAACACCACTCCCCCGGCCTCCCCTCGCCCTCTCTGGCTGGGTTCTGGCCACCCCCTTTACTTCCAGGGCACCCCTTCACCTTACCCCTGTCCTCACTACTATATACGGTGTGGGGGGGCACCCAACCTTGATTCTTTCCAGTTTGGTAGACAATTAAGTCATTGGCATTTATGAAACATCTTTTTCCTGCCCAGTTGAAACATTGCCTTTGTTGGACATATGTTTTCCATATATGCTCAGATCTACCTCTGTTTGTCTGCCCTGGTGCCAATTCCATGTTTTTTGTTTGTTTGTTTGTTTTTTTAAAGGGTTTGTTTTTTATTTTTATTTATTTATTTGAGAGAGAGAATGAGAGAGAGCATGAGAGGGGGGAGGGTCAGAGGGAGAAGCAGGCTCCTCGCTGAGCAGGGAGCCCGATGTGGGACTCGATCCCGGGACTCCAGGATCATGACCTGAGCCGAAGGCAGTCACTTAACCAACTGAGCCACCCAGGCATCCCCCAATTCCATGTTTTGATCCCAATGGATTTATAGTAAGTTTTGTATAGCATGTCCCTCATCATTACTATCTTTTTTTTTAACTTGAGGAGAATCGACATTTTTTTAAAGATTTTATTTATTTATTTGAGAGAGAGAGAAAGTGCATAAGCGGGAAGGAGCGGCTGAGGGAGAGAGAGAAGCAGACTCCCCACTGCTGGGAGCCCGATGCGGGGCTCGATCCCAGGACCCCGGGATCATGACCTGAGCCGAAGGCAGACGCTTTAACCGACTGAGCCACGCGGGCGCCCTAAGGAGAATTGATATTTTTTTAATGATATAGTTTCCCTGT
Source organism: Mirounga leonina (assembly GCF_011800145.1). Classification (NCBI taxonomy): domain Eukaryota; kingdom Metazoa; phylum Chordata; class Mammalia; order Carnivora; family Phocidae; genus Mirounga; species Mirounga leonina. The sequence goes on from NW_023270389.1 coordinate 26,636,626, forward strand.
GCAGGCACATGTTTGGATCTTGTTTTTGTCCTGCAATAAGTTTTGTAGATTTTACTATCAAATTTATTGTTATTAAATTTAGTCCTAAGTGTTTTATAGCTTTTGACACTTCCGTAGATCACACATTTGCCCCCGTTTCTAATTCTAATTGGTTTCTGCTAATACAGAGAAAAGCTATTAATTCACCTTAAATCCAGCAAATTCTGTTTTATTCCTGGTCTATTTTTTTTGAGAGTCTAGAAAACAGAAGGGTTTTGTAGATACCCAAACATATCTACAACTACTGGCAATTATATCATTCATATACTATATATATTTTCCCCTTTTCTTAGTATAATAGCCAAAAATTTTTTTAAAGATTTATTTATTTTTATTTATTTGAGAGAGAGAGAGAGTGGGAACGGGAGGAAGGGCAGATGGAGAGGGAGAGAGAGAATCCAAAGCAGACTCCCCACTGAGTGTGGAGCCCGACATGGGGCTCGACCCCACGACCCTGAGATCATGACCTGAGCCGAAATCAAGAGTCAGACACTCAACTGACTGAGCCACCCAGGTGCCCCTATAATAGGCAAAATTTGTAAAACAACACTGAGCTACAGTGGTGATAGCCTTCAAGCTTTCTTTATGACTTATTTTAATGGAAATGCCTTTAGCATTTCAAAGTCTATGACATGTCTTGTTGGTTTTTAGGAAATAGCGCACATAGTTGCATTTGCCAGTGTCCCCGCTGAAGGCAAGTCCCTCCCCCGCAGGGGTGCCGTGGGAGCTGGTGTGGAGGACATGCTGATCTTAGAGTCGAGAGCACGAGAGTCGGAGCCCCCGACCCTCACCAGATTCTTCCCAGAGGAACTTAGAGGAGCTTGTTTCATATAATAGGTTCCTACTGACTTGCCTTTGAAGAAATGGTCTGGAACAAAAAAGAAAACAATATAAGAAGAAGAAGGAGGAGGAGGAGAATCAGCTGCATTCACCAAGGTAACGATGCTAATGGTGGGCTACTGGGTATAGTGGAGACCCTACATGAGTTGGGCCAGATGGGTATTTGGAGCAACTCAGAACGCTGGGCCCCTGCTGTTCAGGGTCCTCCTGGGGACAGGAAGCTGAGTCACAGAAGCTCCAAGCTGACAGCTCAGTTGTGTTTGTGGGGGTGGCAGGCAAGTGAAGGAGGCCACCGGCCTCTCTGGAGAAGCAGTCTTCGCTCATGCATTCACCCTCCCCTTCTCGCTCGCATCCCAGGAGCTGAGGCACCTCTGTAGATCTCAGGGGACCCTGAGCAGGCTCCTTTGATGGATCCCCAAGGGAAGGGAACAGAAATGACCAAAGAAGAGGCCAGGGCTGGGGCGCCTGGGTGGCTCAGTCATTAAGCGTCTGTCTTCAGCTCAGATCATGATCCCAGGGTCCTGGGATCGAGCCCCGCATCGGGCTCCCTGCTCCGCGGGAAGCCTGCTTCTCCCTCTCCTGCTCCCCCTGCTTGTGTTCCCTCTCTCGCTGTGTGTCTCTCTCTGTCAAATAACTAAATAAAAATCTTAAAAAAAAAAAAAAAGAGGCCATGGCTGCCTCAGGGAAAGCGAGGACACAGGGCCTGCCCATCTGGGTACCAAGGTCTCACCCTCTTAGGGACCTCACAGAGGTTACCAGGGCCCTGAGCTCTGACACACACAGGGCAGAACCAGGACCTGCCAACATGTAGGGTCTTCCCAATAATCCTCTGAGGATTTCACTTCACAGATGAAGAAACTGGAGCTCAGAGAAGTTAAGGAACTGGCTCGAGGTTGTGCAGATAGTAAATGGCAGAGCTGGGATTAAAACTAGGCAACCTGACCCCAGAACCTGCTGCCACCAGACTTTCCCACTCAGCCATCCAGGCCACTGATATTAAGGTCAAGGATCAAAGATCTGATCACCTAAGAGCTGCCAAGTTTCACCTGGGACCCTGGAGTTCATGCACTCACCAGACATTGTCTGCAGACAGAATCAGTAACAGGAACACGGTTAGGTCCTACAGTGGGTTGAACGGTACTCCTCCCCATGCCACCCCCCCCAAAAAAGAGCTCAGAATGTGACCTTATTTGGCATAAGGGTCTTTGCAGATGTAATTAAGGCAAGAATCTCAAGATGAGATCATCCTAGATTAGGGTGGGCCCCAAATCCAATGACATGTGTCTTAGTAAGAGGTACCAGAAGAACCACAGAGACACAGGGGAAAGGCCATGAGACAGAGGTCAAAGTGATGCCACCACCAGCCAAGGAATACCAGAAGCCATCAGAAGCTGGAAGGTGCAAGGAAAGATTCTTCCTTAGAAACGTCAGAGGACAGATGGCCCTGCCAACACCTTGGGTTTCAGATATCTGGCCTCTGGAACTGAGAGAGAATGAATTTCTGTTTTTTTTTTTTTTTAATCTTTTTTTTTTTAAGATTTTATTTATTTATTTGACAGAGAAAGACACAGCGAGAGAGGGAACACAAACGGGGAGTGGGAGAGGGAGAAGCAGACTCCATGCAGAGCAGGGAGCCCGATGCGGGACTCGATCCTGGGACTCCAGGATCATGACCTGAGCCGAAGGCAGTCGCTTAACCAACTGAGCCACCCAGGCGCCCCGAATTTCTGTTGTTTTAAGCCTCCCAGATTTGTGGGAATATGTTAAAACAGCTGTAGGAAATTAATATATATATAATTTATAGGAAACAAGGCATTCAAGGGGCACCTGGCTGGCTCAGTCAGTGGAGCATGTGACTCTTGATCTCGGGGTTGTGAGTTCAAGCCCACGTTGGGTATAGAGCTTACTTAAAAAAAATTAAAAAAAAAATTAAAATTAAAAATTAAAATTAAAAATTAATTAAAAATTAAAAAAGACAAAGAAAACCAAAGCATTTAAAACTACTACTAAGCTCATAGTTGCCATTTGTCATTAGGTATTTTTCTCATTCAATGAATATAAAATATATTACTATCACGTAGAGGGTAATAAAATAGAACTTTCATAAAATACATATTATATTTGCAACCCCATCATCTTACAGAGAGGGCAAGTGAATTCCAGAGGAGGCAGTGGAGAAGCAAGCAAGCAGGCTGGTCAAGAGCCCAGTTCCCCTGACTTGTGAATCATTCCTCTTCCTCCCCAGCCCATTAAGTTATAGGTCACTCACAGTCTTCACCAACTCCCACCGAGGAGATGAGAACCGTACTTGTCCAGCAGGATGCTTAGAAACACTTCCTGCTTCCCTCTCGCTGCCTCCCAGTTTTGGTCATGCCAAGGGCACAGTTTACACTCTGTGATTATTCCAGAAAACCAAAGATTGCCAAAGGCCATTGCGTTAGGTTTGCCCAATCCATGCTACGTGACACCCTAGCCACACCCCAGCCCTTCTCTCCCCACTCCGCCACCGCCTAATTTCAACAGTCCAGGCTACGGTGGATCAGGGCAGCCTGATAAAAGGAGAGCAGGTCTAGAGAGCTGGTGGCACAGTCCATGGCCTGGGCAGGTGAGTAGGCACCGTCCGGGAGAGTGGGCTGGGCCCGGGGAGCTGTGAGGAGGTGAGGATGTGGTTATTAGGGGGCTTCTTGGTGCTGTCTCCATTCCTGTGGGGTCCCCCTGGACTCTTTCAATCCAAGAGACTTCGTGCTGCAAGGAGAGGCTTTTCTCAACAGGCTGAAATGGACTTTTCCTCCTCCTGTCCTGCAAGCCCAGAGTCAGCAAACACCACTGCAGTGGGTGGTTTTATCTTTCCCATGTTCTTAGGTTTCTGCTTTTGGCCTTTTCCAAGGGATGCCCACTGCCAACAGATTCTTCCCTAATCCCGTGCTGGTTGTCCTGCAAGACAGAGGGCAGCCTGGAGGCCATGACTTTGGGTGTCCTTGCAAGTGTTCAGACAGGTTCTATTAGGTGAGCAGGAAAATGCAAGGTCACCAGAACGGTGAAATAAATCTTTCTAAAGGAGTCCTGCTGGGCCCTAGGTCTCCAAGGATGCTGGTAACTCAAGGTGCAGCGGGAAAGCAGCAGGCAGTAGGGAACTAGTGGGGGTAAACAGAGGTGCAGAGGGCTCACCGAGAGGTGGCATCTCTGACCTAGCCCTTCCACACTGGCTCTCACCAGCCCCAGGACAGGTTTTCTGCTTGTTCCAAAAGAAACGTTCTCTCCTCACGAGTTGGGGTTTTCCTAGAATCTTCCTAAATACTGATGCTCTAGGGAGGGGCAGCCTCTGTTCGCAGAAACTTCCATCAGCTCTGGGACTAGTCCAGGCCAGGGAGGGCCCCTGCTGTCTGGCTGGGGTGAAGGGATGGACACAGCGCCCTCCTGGGTCCCTTTTGGACAAAAGAAGTTTGATTTGGAGGAAACCAACCTGGGCCTACCCCTCTCTGACCGTCTCTACCTCCCAGGCCTCAAGAGGCAGATAGGGTCCAGGGAAAATACCAATGACCTCTTAACCTCTGCCTTCTCTCTTGTGCTGCTTTAGGTCTGATAGTTCTGCTGGCAATCCAATGGGGTAAGTGGAGCCTTTCTTTTTTGTTTTTTGTTTTGTTTTGTGTTTGTTTGTTTGTTTGAAGTAGGCTCCACACCCAGTGTGGAGCCCAATGTGGGTCTTGAATTCATGACCCTGAGATCAAGACCTGAGCTGAAATCAAGAGTTGGAAGCCCCCTTTTCTTGGAGGCGGGGAGGGTAAATGGTACCTTCTTGAGGCCAGGCCTGGATCCCCTCAGCCCCTTCCCTGGGCTCTGCTGTCTTCCCCACTCACTCCCCAACCCCGACCCCCACCCCCACCCCCACATCAAGAGCTCTTGCCAGATTTCCGTGGGGCTTCTCCTCCAAAGCTCAGCCCCATGCAAGTGTCCTTGTGCCGCGAACAGCCCTGCCATTCCTTCAGGGAAAGTTCTCGCTGCCTTACCTACTAGCCCAACTGCATGTCCATGGGGCCAGCTTCACTGTCAAGCTCTCTCAGGTCTTTCCTGAGGTCACTTGCTCCAACCTCTGTGCTCTCACAGAGCTGAACACATTTCCCAGTATGTATGTCAGTGTTGCTGATTATTGGCATAGATGTCTCCCCGACCAGGCAGTGAGCTCCTGGAGGGAAGGAGCTCAAGTCTTACCCAGCTCCGCATCCCAGGCCCTAAGCTCCACCTAGACAACATACTCTGCTGGACTGATGGCATGTAGGGCTCAGGGGAGCCAGGAAGGGCTACTTCCCGTGTCAGACAGGAGAGAGATCTCTGGGGGATGCTCAGCAACTTGGATTCTGGGGTTCCCTTCCCACCCCACCCCACTCCCTGTGTGTCAGGCTGGCTCCTCAGACCCTCATCTTGAGGCTGGGCTGTGACATTAGACAAATAGTTCTCCTCTTGGTCTCCCCGGAGGCAACAGCCTGAGGCCACAGAAATAATAAACATGGGGAAGAAAGGTTGAAGATTGCTCCAAAAGCCTAAATCCAAGCTACTTCTGGGTTTACGGTATGGTATATATATTGGTATATATATGGTATATATATTAACAGAGTCTTGCGTGAATCAAGGGTTAATATATGTAAAGCACTTAGAACAGAGCTTGCTATCTGCTAGCAACGTTCTGAGTATTTAATATCTTAACTCTTTATCCATACGACAGTCCTTTGAGGTAGAAACGATGATCGTTCTCATGGTATGGAGCAAGAAGCTGAGTAACCTGGCTGGAAAATGGCAGAGTTGGGATTTCAACCCAGGCTTTAAAATTCCAGAGACCCTGCTCTTAACCACCACATTTTATTGCCTCTCTAGTACAAAAATCCATGCACGATATTTGATATAACAGGGTATGATGTAAGAAGAGCCTCCAGGCTTCCTCCTAGATGGTCAGTCCTAGGATGTATTGTTCCCCAGGTTAACCCTTTGCTTTGAGGAGTTCACCAATCCTCCTCCTCCTGTATCACTGCAGGCTACATTCCCAGCCCCCACTGGCAAGTTCTACTCCTGAGTAGCCTCTGGTTAGAGCCAGTGACGACCCAAGGACTCTAGCTTCTCCTTCAGGAGCCATCGGTCTGCTCAGGGGAGTCTCAGACAGCCCCTCATGCTCTGGGTTTCCACACAGCCTCCAGTGGACACTTTGCACCCCCTTCCCTCTCCCCTGACCTCTCACTGGCCACATGGAAGGCAGAGGGGACTGCAGAGAGACCCTGTCAGGGCTAAAGGAAGTCCTCAGGTCTAGACACTGGCCATAGATGTGCTCCAGTACAAACCCACGATTCTGCCAAGTCCCTGGCATAAAATATTGGCTCGTGCAGACCACACCCTCATAGACCACAAGTTCTGGAAGAAACCTCAGAGACCAAACCTCATTTTCAGGTGGGGACCCTGGGCCAGAGCTGAAGAAGCAATCGGCCCAAAGTGCATTTCTGACAGATACAGGAATAAAAATCAGCCTTCTCGCTGTCTGGTTATCTGGTCAACCTAGCATAACGCTGACCTCTGTGGGGGCCATCACTGCTAGATCAAACTTCTAGGAACAGACGCCCCGCCCCCCCCAAAGTTCCCAAACTTTCTGGGGATTCCAGAAACAAGCTGCCTTTTCCTAGATAAAACAAGCTCTTCATTAGAACCTTATCAGCGATATTAACAAACATAGATTCTCTGTAAGAAATAAAACTTTTTTAAAGCAAGACTAAAACATAAACGCAGGCATGTAACTGAGGCCTCTTCTCTGCTACTTCATGTATTTGCATTTTAATGAAACTTCTGAAGTATCCCAAGCCGCATTTTGAAAGTTCTGCCTCCCTGGCTTCAGCAGGTCAAGAGTCATAGTTAACACTCTCTGGCATTATGTAGGTTCTGCCCCGGGGTGGAGGATGCCAGTCCTCAGCAGACCCTTATGACTGCCATTTCTTTTCTTTGTCCCCAATGGCCAGGCTCTGCTGCAAAGCTGGTCTGCTACTTCACCAACTGGGCCCAGTACAGACAGGGGGTCGCTTGCTTCTTGCCCAAGGATGTGGACCCAAACCTGTGCACCCACCTTGTCTATGCCTTTGCGGGCATGAAGAACCACCAGCTCAGCTCTATAGAGTGGAATGACGAGGCCTTGTACCAGGAGTTCAATGGCCTGAAGAAGATGTGAGCTGCTCTGGAGGGGGATGGGAGGTAGAGAAGGCAGGTACCTCTTTTCAGAGTCAGAAATCTTCCCCAGGGCTGCAATTCAGCTACAGACCTGCTGTGTGGCTTTGGGCAAGTTGCATCACCTCTCTGGGCTTTCCTGTGCTTATATGGAAGATGTACGGGTAGAGAGGGACTCTTAAGGGCCCTTCCAGTTTAGGTCTAAGTGGGATCTGGGTTGGGAAACTGTTTCCCTCTGCTGGGTATGCATGCCCTTCTTCCTCCTAAAGTCTATCCATCCTTTAGCTCAGGTGTTATCGCCACCTTGACAAAGCCACTCTGTGGATCTGCCCTTATCTCTGCTTCCTGAGTTCTTTGTCTGTATATATCCCCAGCCAGATGGGAGGCCCTTGAAGGCAGGAACATGCCTTCTCTTTCCCAATCTAGAGCTCCCCCATCCAGGCTCTGTGCATAGGGATTTACACAACCCCCACCCCATCAGCGCCCATCAGGGCACCCATCACCCCTTGCTTTCCCCATCAGTGAGGTGAGCCCTAGGAGCTGGCTAGGCATTCAGTTCTGTCAATTCCAGCATTTGTGTTGTCTTTCCTAGGAATCCCAAGTTGAAGACGCTGCTTGCCATTGGGGGCTGGAACTTCGGCACCCAAAAGTGAGTTGGCCGTGGGTACTTGTATGGCAGAGCCACTGGGTGGAGACCCGACTTACTGGCAAGGGAGAGCCCTGGTCAGGGAATCAGGCCAGGCTGAAGTGTAGTCAGGGTGAGGGAGTCGGGAGGGGAGCCTGGACTCTGGGGGCTGACCTTCCTCTTGGGCTCTTGGTACCTCATTCGGAGGGCTGTGGAGGGGGCTCAGCTCCAGACTGTTACACATCCAGTCTTGCCAGGAGCGCAGGAGAGATTCTGGCCTCTTTCCAGTTTTCAGTCTCTTCCTCCAAGAAATGGGTAGAGGGAGAGTCCCAGCTAATCCCAGACAACATGTAGTGTCTATATTTCTGGAGCTCTGAAACAGGATATCTTATCTGAGAATTTTTGTTCCACTTCTGAGAGTGAGCTTGGGTGCCCAAAATATTGGCATTTCTGGGACATTTCTGAGGAATTATGGAGACAATGGAATGAGATATTTGAACCTAGACTTTTCCTAGAAAGTCCAGAATATAAGGTTCCCAAAGTTCTAAACTGCTCTTTCTAAAACTTTTTTGTTTTCTTTTTTTTTTTCAAGATTTTATTTATTTATTTGTCAGAGAGAGAGCACAAGCAGGGAGAGTGGCGGGCAGAGGGAGAAACAGGCTCCCTGCTGAACAAGGAGCCTGATGCGGGGCTCGACCAGGACCCCGGGATCATGACCTGAGCCGAAGGCAGACGCTTAGCCGACTGAGCCACCCAGGCATCCCATTTCTAAAATTTTTTGGATCATGAGCCCTTTTGAAAACCTGATGAAATTTATGACCCACCTTCCCCAAATACTCTTTATATGCAGATTTTTTATTGGAATACAGGGGTTCTTAGCCTGGGGATCCCAGCACGTAGACCCACTTAAGAACTGCTGCTATTAATTAAATTAATAAATCAATAGAAAACCAAGTAAAATAGGATCAGAAACCTTGAGACACTTCTTGGAGCGATCCTGGGAATCAGGAGGATATGGAGAGGGGGTTCTTCGGGCAGCTCGGGATTTCGAGGAGCTCTGGACTAGTAATAGCACAAGCATTTTACGAATGTGAGTTTGAAGAAAATGACCGTGTTAACCCACCAGGGAATGAGGGCAGCAGGCTCTCGGGTTACCCAGATCCTCACTAACCTCGCTGTACTTCTCTCTGTTCTTTTAGAAACTGATTCCTCTTTTCTAAACCTCCACGCTGGGGTGACAGCCAGCTCTGATTCAGGGTAGGACAATTCCCTGAGCAGGGACATGGCAGTAGGTTGGTGGAGGGAATTCGGGGAGGCAGAGCTCCAGGCAAGTCAATGTGCCCTGGGGACAGGACACACTTCTGGGTTGTCTCTTTCCGAGGCCAGGCTGGTAATTGCACGGCAAATATCTCAGCAGCCTCGGAAGCAGCCCTCCCAGCATCCTCCCGGCCCGAACGGCCAGCCACCTATATCCTGAGGAGTTTCTCGCTTGCGTCTGAGGGAGAGAGTGGCCCCCTGTCAGCAAGGCAGGCCCACACTGTCCTTCATCACCCCACAGGTTCACAGATATGGTGGCGACAGCCAACAACCGTCAGACCTTTGTCGACTCAGCCATTAAGTTTCTGCGCAATCATGGTTTTGATGGCCTTGACCTTGACTGGGAGTACCCAGGAAGCCGGGGGAGCCCTCCTTCAGACAAGCAGCGCTTCACAGCCCTGGTGCAGGTATGGCTGGGCGGGGAAGAGAGTCACCCCACTGGCCAGGGGGGGCCCGCACCGGTGCCCTCACAGGACATGTGGGTGCTGCTCTGTCCCTGGGGCCCACTGCTTCGTGTGTTAGCATAGCACAGACCAGCCCTGTGGTCGGTTTTCAGACTCCTGAGAGTGAGCATCTGCTTGGTGCCCCCAGGGGCCTGTCTGGTCCCTGTCTCTGTGCTCACTCTGAGCTGCCCTTGCAGGACCTGGCCGTCGCCTTCCAGCAGGAAGCCCAGACTTCGGGGAAGGAACGCCTCCTTCTGAGTGCAGCCGTCCCGGCCGGGAGAAAGTACATAGATGCTGGATATGAGGTGGACAAAATTGCTCAGTGAGTCTCAGGCGGACGGTAAGGAAGCTGTGCTCTCCGAGGTGGGAGAGGCCACTGCAGCCTGAGCTGCCGCAGGAGTAAAGCAGGTGCTCACCTGCGACGTGTCATTTTGGAAAAGACCAGCCATCCAGCAGCTGACCCAGGAAGGGTCTGCTCACTGTGTCAGCTACTCCGGTGTTCCAGATAGTCTCTTTTGGAATCCTTGCCCTTTCCCTTGGGAACTCAGTTGTTTTTTTTTTTTTTTTAAAGATTTTATTTATTTATTCATGAGAGACAGAGAGAGAGAGAGAGAGAGAAGCAGGCTCCCAAGGAGCAGGGAGCCCGATGCGGGACTCGATCCCAGGACCCTGGGATCATGACCTGAGCCGAAGGCAGACGCTTAACCATCTGAGCCACCCAGGCGCCCGGGAACTCAGTTTTAACATCAAGCACCCTGGGAGGGCAAGAGTGAAGGCAGGAGGACGAGTCGTCTGGATTCTGGCACCCCAAAGCGTTGAGTGTGCACCTGCGGGCTTGTTAGAGATGCAGGATCTCAGGCCCTACCGCAGGCCTCCTAAATGAGAGCCTGTATTTGAATGAGCTTCCCAGGTGATTCATGTGCACACGAAAGTTTGAGCAACACTGGGCTAGAGTTGCCTCCAAAATGGTAAGGGCACGAGGTGCCCTGAGGTTGCTGTGGGAAGGATGCCAAAGACGGGAGCCGCCAACCCCGCAGTCGGAATGACAATGACCTCAATATTGGGGGCTTGTGGGGGGAACTAGGGAGTGCTGTTTGATCACCTCTTACACACCAGGGGTGAGCCTGCACCCCTGCCTCTTACCATGAGGGCCTGTCCTCGGCCCCACAGTGAGGGCAGGAAGGAGCAAGGAGGGGCTGCTCACTAGCCCCTCACCCCTCTCTCCACGCCTCTTGCAGGAGCCTGGACTTCATTAGCCTCATGGCCTACGACTTCCATGGCTCTTATGAGAAGATCACAGGACATAACAGCCCCCTCTACAAGATGCAGGGGGAGAGCGGGGCAGCAGCCAAATTGAACGTGGTGAGTGGCTGCAGGGGTGAGGCAGGACTCCCCATCCACAAGCCCTGTCAGGTGGCCATTTTTTTAAAGATGTTATTTATTTATTTGAGAGAGAGCAAGAGCCGGGGAGTGGGGGGGCAGAGGGAGAGGGAGAAGCAGACTCCCCGCTGAGCTGGGAGCCTGATCCCAGTTCCCTGGGATCATGACCTGAGCCAAAAGGCAGATGCTTAACCAACTGAGCCACCCGGGCGCCCCCAGTTGGCCTCTTTTGAGCCTTGAGGCCCTAATGGAAAGGAAAAGCAGGGTAACCAAGCAGGGCACAGAGTAGCCAGGACTTTCTGTTTCTTCGCTTGTTTCTTTTCTTCTCCTGTGTCAGTTCCGGGGGGAAACCTTAGTTCTGTGTAGCATCCTGGCTGATATTAGACACAACAAACCAATTTAACGACATCAAACAAAGCAGTGACTCATTGGGAGACTGTCTTTGAGCTTGAATGTCCAGCGAAAATAGCTTCTTGCTTCCTTCATACCCCCCACCCCATTTCCTTCAAGATAATGGGTAAACTTTCCCTCCTGGTCACTCTAATTGACCTTCTGAAGGTGCTTCCGGAGGTGGAAGCTTTCCCAAGCTGATAACACATCAGGAGATGTCCCTCGGGGCAGGGCCCCCTCCACCCTGATCCCAGTCCCTGCAAAGGGCTGGTGTGGTTTCAGGCTGGGGTGAGTGGAGGTTTCCTGCGCGGCCCACCCTGGTAGAGCAGCCCAGAGGGTTTTTATAAGCCCACTCTGCATTTGAAAAATTAAGAATAACCTTATTATTTCTTTTAAAAAAGTAAACAAACAAAAAAGACCTTAAATAAAAATGCTTTTTAACTTTGAGGAGCCTGAATCTTAGTGTATCAGCTTGGGTAGAACATCTTAGACTTCTGGGGCTCTTTCACAAATAAGGGACACATCTTTGGGCACTTGAGTCAGGCATCCGTAGTTCACACTGAGCCCAGCCCCTGCACCCCCATCTGGAAAACTGTGGGTCCTGGGGAAGCCAGCCCAGCCCAGCCAGGAAATACCCAGAGACGTTCAGCTGAGAGGCGAGGGCCCTAAAGCCCACCAGCACTGTGTTCTCCAGGCTGTGTGCCCTGGATCCAATGGGGAAGGGAGACCTTTCTCCTCTTACGAAGAGGCCTTCTACTCTCTGCACTCTGTGCCCAGGACTGCTTCTGGCCAGAAGGTGACTTGTCCAAACTTGTACAAAGTGCTATAGAGCTCAGCAGGGGTCCCTGCCCTCTGCCTTTGAAAAGGTCCAGTCTGATCAGAGATAAATCATGTAGACCAGCAAAAAGAAATAAATATGGATATATTAGGTGAAAATGTTCCTTACTTAAGTGCTAAGAGGGTATGGAGTAACAGGAGGACTTAGATTTGAACAGAAAGCTTCCTGGGGGAACCCCGTAATCCTGGCTTGAGGGAGGAGTCGTCATTATTTATTTATTCCACATCCTTAGATTGGGTACCTCCGCATGTCACAGGCTGGGATGTCACGTCAAGTCATACGTGAGGGGGAGGGCCCTGGTCAGGGACACATGAGGACACCATGTACTCATTTGTTCTTTCTGTCTGAGCATCTAAGTGTCGAGCATTGTTCTAGGCACGAGGAACACAGAGATAAATGAAGCAGACCGCAAAGAGCACAGCGTGATCACAGCAATTCGTTACTGCGTTTTGCTGGACCTTATACCTGAGTCATAGCTTGTAATTCTTGCAATTTTAGTTGTTTCTATGTTACAGACAGGAAGCCCAAGGCTCAGCAAGGTTAAGTAGTAAGTTGCTGAGACAGGCAGGGATCTCGGCTGCTTTGTTCCCTGACGCATCCCAAGCATCTAGCCAGGCTCACAATGGGCCATGAATAAATATTGGCTCCGTGAATGGTTGTCTGACTCCAAAGCTCATGCTCTTGGCTGGAGTGCCATGCAGCTTCTCTTTCTCTGGGGTCAAGGATATAAGACAGGACCTAAAGAAGACAGGCCAGGGTTGGAACACTACTAAGGTTGGAACACTGTGAAGCTTCTCTGAGGCCCCCAGCTTTGGAAGACCAGAACCAGGCCAGAGGTAAGGTGAATTAACCCCGCCCCTCCTTGCCCCTCACCAGGACTCTGCTGTGCAGCTGTGGCTGCAGAGGGGGACCCCTGCCAACAAACTGATCCTTGGCATGCCCACCTACGGACGATCCTTCACCCTGGCCTCCCCATCAGACACTGGAGTAGGGGCCCCAGCCACGGGGCCTGGAACCCCTGGCCCCTTTACCAACCAGGGAGGGCTGCTGGCTTACTACGAGGTAGGAGAACCCACAGCCACCCCTAATATGGGGTGGGGTGGGGGGTGCTACCTCTCCCATAGTTTCTGAATGAGGATGTCAGGCATAGCAAATTCTGGCCTGGTGAATTCCACCCATATCTGTCATCTTGGATTATCGTTAAGCCCCAGTGCCTCATTGAATCCAGGGTTCTAGGTCACTCAATCTAGAACCTCCCGGGTCCTGCAGACTCCCTCAGACAGGAGTTTTCCACTCTCTAGTCTCCTCTTGGCAAGGGGGCACAAATGCCTCCTCCCCAGCTCTGCCCTCTGCTCCTACAGGTCTGCTCCTGGAAGGGGGCCATTGAGCACAGAATCAAGGACCAGAAGGTACCCTATGCCTTCCAAGGCAACCAGTGGGTAGGTTTCGATGATGTGGAGAGCTTCAAAACCAAGGTGAGGCCCAGCTCTACTGGGAGGGGGGTGGTCCTGGGTAGGCCGGAGCCTGTCAATAGCACTGAATGATAACATTCAGAACCTCTTCAAAGAGGAGTCTCCTTTAAAATATCTCAACATGTCACAGATCTTCTTGTGATAGTATTTTGTATTTTTACCACCTATTGATTAAGAAAAGACACGATCACAAAAAGTTGCTCTACACTGAGTACCACTCTTGGAAGAATTTGTATTTTATTACATACTTGTATCTGTATTTAACAAAATGCAGATTCTACAGACATATGAAGAGGAGAAATACAGTGAGGTGTATCCTTTTATTCAGCTCATTGACAATATTTGGTGCATGTTCAAATTATAGACCTTTTGATTTACTTCTATGACCACCCCACCATCAACTCTTGCCCAATATTGGTGGTTCAAAACGAGTGCATTTATGTCTTTCTTTTTCTTTTACATTTTTAAATTCAAATTCAATTAATTAACATATAATGTGTTATTGGTTTCAGAGGCACAGGTCTGTGATTCATCAGTCTTATATAATACCCAGTGCTCATTACATCACATACCCTCCCAATGTCTATCACCCAGTTACCCCATCTCTCCACCCCCTCCCCTGCATTTATGTATTTCCATGCCTCTGTCCCCCATGAGACTGTGACCTCCTGCAGAGGCACCCACACCTGTTCATCTGGACAAGTCACATCCCTTCTGATGCAGGGCAGACAATGGCAGGTCTTCCTAGAGGGGTAGATCAAGGGCTCTGGGAGAATTGAGCAGGGAGGGTGATCCTGGCTGGAGGAGACAGACAGGAGAAGGGGTCATGGTGGAAAGGTCTTTGAGAAAGTCTGAAAGCAGAGAAGGTGGGCGGGCCCCAGACCGGCCCTCTCTTCCAACATCCTGCCTCATGCCAGGGCCCCCTGGCAGGCTTAGGGGACAGGGAAACCCCCTTAAGGGAACACACAACCCTTTCCTGGGGACAACTTGGGGATCTAGTGGAGAAGAGAAGGCCCTCGAGGGAGGAGAAAGACCTAAAGACAGGAAATTGTTCAGATCTCTGGGGAAGCTTCGTCATCCCTATGGTAACTGGATTCATCACAACCAGCAGGCAGTGCCCCCAAACACAGCAGCTCAGCCCAGAAAAGACAGAGATGTTAAAGCTTCGAACCTAAGGAAGTTCACACGCATCCACTCCTCACACCTCCACCCTCATGCCCACCCCAGGCCATGCTCATGTTGAGGCGGGAGGATTCTAGAATGACTTATGCCTGGTAGGGATCAGGACTCGGTTACCTGGGCTTCTAGCCCAAGGCTGTGTCCAGGAGCCTGGACCACTCATGGCCTGGGGGTGCTGGAAACAAGAGCCCTGTCTCTGATGAAGAAGCCAGAGGATAGGCTCTGGGGCGGGCCTGGCCGGGCTGCCCCAGACTCCTCCACCTGCGGTCTCGCTCCCCGCATAGGCCAGCTACCTGAAGCAGAAGGGCCTGGGCGGGGCCATGGTCTGGGCGCTGGACATGGATGACTTCGCTGGCTTCTTCTGTAACCAGGGCCTCTACCCCCTCATCAAGGCACTACAGCGGGAGCTGAGTGAGTAAGGGGTCCGGGACCAGAGGCAGAATTCGGGGCTAGGGTACCAACACCCCCGCCCTGAGCTGCAGGTCCCAGCTCCTTCTTTTTTTTTTTTTTTTAGGTCCCAGCTCCTTCTGAGGAAATAACCTTGTCCCAGTACTACAATTTCCCAAATTTCATGCACCCCTGAGGGCTAAGGAAACTGTTGAAACCATTCTCTTTCCAGGCTCTTCTTCCCCTTTCTGATTGTGGCAATGCCTGTCGGGGGTGTCGGTAACCGGGGCTTCTCTCTGGGGGCCCTCAGCCTGGGAACCACAGCTTGCTCCTCTCTTCAGACGGAAAGCTTGCACTCAGCCTGCAGTGCAAGACCCCCGGGGGCCCTCGCCAGTGTATGGCTGGTCTGTGCAGACGGTGGATGGCCATCGACTGCCTCTTACCTGTGTGGCCCCCGTGTGGCCCATCGAGCTGTGCCGCAGCCGTGGGCATAGCGTTGTCGGGCTGTTCTCTGCCTGTGGGTGGGGATCCCTTGGAGGAGACTTGGCTGAATCTTCCCTCTTTCCCCAGGTCTTCCCTATATGCCTTTAGGCACGCCAGAACCGGAAGTCCCCACACCACGCGGGCCTTCTGAACCTGAGCGTGGCCCCAGCCTTGAACAGGACGCCTTCTGCCAAGGCAAAGCCAACGGACTCTACCCTAACCCTCGGGACCAGAGCAGCTACTACAGCTGTGTAGGGGGGAGGCTGTTCCAGCAGAGCTGCCCTCGGAGCCTGGTGTTCAGCTCCTCCTGCAAATGCTGCACGTGGAGTTGAGCGCCCGAGGCCTCTGGAGCCCCAGCCACCAGGCCACTGGGGTCACTCCACGGCCTGCCTCCCCAGCTCTCCCCAGGGGCTGCAATCCTGCGGACCTCTCCGGTCTTTGCATAGCCAAGCGTTCTGCTCTCAGCCATGGTTCCTTCTGTTCTGGCCCTCCTGGGATGCCTCTTTTACTTGCAAAATAAATCTGTGGTTTACACCCCACTGCCCCTGGGTGTGGTGACTTACAGCGCCTCTCTAAGCACACTGTTAGTTCAAAACTGGGGAGGTGGGGAAGCCAAGAGGAGAGGGTAGCATAAGGCATGCAGAGGTCTGAGCCTGGCGAGAAGGTGGCCCATTCTGGGCGTGACAGGCCTTGCGTCACGTCTCACCACCTTCCAGCCAGCAGTTTTCAGGGCCCAGGTGACCTCACCGGAGAGCTTTTCCCACTCCCCTCCCCTCAGGTGTCATTCCCAAAATTCACACTAGATGGCAGCAGAGAAGAGCTTTTTCTTGGCTCAGCAAGAAAATGGGAATCCAGACCCCAGGTAGGTACCGAGTTGAGGGCTTACTTTGAGATAAATCCTGTTTCAGGCCCCTCCCTTGCCTTATGTCACCTACTTCTCCTATTTGCCTGATGAGGCAGGGACGATATTATCCTCATTTTTACAGGAATTTAAACCGAAGACAGATTCTCACCCAGTTCTGAGTGCAGAACTGAGGCCTACAGAGGCCAAGATGGGCCAAAAGAGCACACACATGCAGCCACTTGGATACCTGAGCCATCCCAATGGTCCTTGCAGCTTTGGGTCAAAGCTTGATCATTCCGGTTGAAGAAAATCTGCACGTCACCTGATGGCCCATCTGGCCTTGCACTCACCCGAGCTGGGTTTTTTGGGGGGGGGAGGCACTCAGGCAGGCAGCTGGAGATGGGGATGGGTGGGAGAGAGGACTTGACCTGACCCTTTACCTGAGTACAGCCAGTACCAGATCCCCAGAAAAATGACTTCCCCACTTCTACACCCTGCCTGTCCTCAGGCCTTCACAAATCTGTTCTTCAGCCCAGGGCACAGTTCTGCTCTTGCACACATTCCCTTCCTTTGAGGTCTCAACTCCAAGGAAATATGCCACATCCGTGCTTGACAGGAGCCTCCTAAGTGCTCAGAATGGGGTCCTGGGTGGCAGTTTCCTTTTGGGGAGTGCAGAACTGACTTCTGGCTCCACCACCTACTGGTTGTGTGACTTTAGGCAGAGAAACAGAACCTTATCAACTCATCTGTCAGGTGGAGATAACCCCTCCTCTTCATGATCAACACTCATGCCTTCCCTTCCTCCTCCCTTCTCTGTTCTTTCTTTACCTTTTGGGGGCCGGATAAGTCAATAATTTAGCAGAGAGGGGTGCCTGGGTGGCTCAGTCGGTTAAGCATCCAGCTCCTGATTTCAGCTCAGGTCACGATCTCAGGGTCCTGAGATCAAGCCCCGTAATGGGCTCCGCGCTCAGCAGGGAATCTGCTTCTCTCCCTTTGCCCCTCCCCCCCCTCTAATAAATAAATACATCTTTTAAAAAAAGAATTTATCAGAGTCTCCTTTTGGCAGAATGAGCTCTTGCATGGGTGTCTAAAGCCCAAGTCCACCTACATACACAGTATTACATTGGTGCTAGCTTCATTCTCAGGACAGTATTAACCATGGCCTCTCTCTGGTCTGCTCCAACCCATGGTCCTCATGTCAGCTGAGGCCAGTGCCACCTGTCACTGGTCTTCTCACTGGTCTCCCTGCTTCCCGCCCCTCCCCTGTCCTGGCCAACCTCCACACAGCCACCAGCTCAATCTTTCTAAATTTTGGATCAAATCCTAACATTCCCTGTGCTTAGTAACTACCAACCACTTCTGCTGGCCAGAGAACTGAGTCTCCATTATGAACACAGAGTCAAAACCCTTTATCAGGCCCCTGGTCTCCTGGTCTCATTTCCTTTCATCCCACCCCAGTTTGGTGGTCAGATCCCCAGACGCCAGCATTTAACCTCAGCCATGCCAACTTCTCACAAGAAACCCCCAGATGTCTGTCATCACCCCATGAGGCTTGATCTCCAGCCCCAAAGCAAATACTACTTAAAACAAAAGTTTTTAAAAATTTTATTTATTTATTTAAGAGGGGAGGATGGACAGAGGGAGAGGGAGAGAGAGAATCTCAAGCAGACTCTTCACTGAGCAAGGAGCCCAATGTGGGGCTCGATCGCACGACCCAGAGATCATGACCCAAGCCGAAATCAGGAGTCGGTCACTCAACTGACTGAGCCACCCAGGCGCCCCAGCAAATACTACTTTTTAAACTAAACTTTTTCCCTTTACCCATCAGCCTGCCCCACCAGCCCCCCAACACTTACTTATAGACTAGGTGATGCACCCCTGTGTGGAGCAGGCCTTTGAGTCAAGTGCAAATGCTGCTTGTATTATTGGTGGGATCAGCTTTGAGCAATATCAATTGAAAGGAATTTTTGTATCCCTCATGTGACTTAACCCATGAATGTCTGGCCACTCTACCTAACAGGGATGACCACTCAGCCCTATAAAGGACAGGCCCCTCTGGCCTTCTCTCTGAGCATGTTCATAGCATTTACCACCATGACTAATACACCTGCCAGAACCCCAGGCAAATACTTAACCCTCATCCCTTCTCCCAACCGGGACCCAGCTCTCTTGTTGGGCCCACAGCCCCCTACCTCCACCTGCACCCACTTCCAAATGTGCCACACCCTACCTAAGCAGTGAGAGCTGAAACTCTATTGTTTTTATTTTGTTTTAATTATGAAATCTACCATGTAGACAAAACAGTGTTTAAAATGTGTATGTTCCGGGGCACCTGGGTGGCTCAGTCGTTAAGTGTCTGCCTTCGGCTCAGGTCGTGATCCCAGAGTCCTAGGATTGAGCCCCACATCGGGCTCTCTGCTCCGCGGGAAGCCTGCTTCTCCCTCTCCCACTCCCCCTGCTTGTGTTCCCTCTCTCGCTGTGTGTCTCTGTCAAATAAATAAATAAAATCTTTAAAAAAATAAAAAAATAAAATATGTATGTTCCATATTTCCCATAAATCCATCACCCAAGTAAGGAAACACAACATTACCAGTACTTTCCAAGCTCCTGATGCACCCCTCCCTAATCCTATACACCTCTAGCTAGATTTTGGTTATTTAGTCCCTCATTTTCTTATTTACCGACTGTGTGCATATTCCTAAACAAGATATTGTTTAGTCTAGACTGTCTTTGACCGATGTAGAAACATACTGTGTGGTGTTTGTTGTGCCTCAATTTTATCTTCACTTAGCTGGAACCCACTCCTTTTCACTGCTGTATAGTATTCCACTGGGTGTCTAAACCATGACTTATACGTTCTGCTGTCAATAGGCATTGGTGTTGCTTCCAGTTTGAGGCTCATGTGGACAACATTGCTATGAACACTTCTGAGCATGTCAGTTGGTACATATGTGTAGAATTTGGGGCACATGCAAAGTCAGCTTTATTAGGTGCAGGCAGATGTTTTCCCAAAGTGTATGTACAACTCCTCCCTACCATTGCAGAGTTCCTAGTGCACCCCATCCTCACCATTCCTACCCCCTACTCTATGCCATTCTGAGAGGTGATAAATGGCATCTCACTTCGGTTTAAGATCCCGTTGCCTTACTTATTATTTCAGTATTTTTCTATGTCTGCAAACTATTTGTGTTTGTTCTTTTGTGAATAATCTGTTGTGTCACTTGCCCATGTTCGTGTTGTCTCTTTCTTGTTGAAATGTAGGGATTCTATACATATTCTGAACCCAGATCCTTGATAGTTACAGGTTTTGCTGTATCTTTTCCCAGTTTGAGGTTTGGCTTTTCATTCTTTGAGTATTGCTTAATGTAGTTAAATTCACAAAGTTTATCCTTTATGGTTTGTGCGTCCTGCATCTTGTTTGAGAAATCTTCTTCTGGGGGTGCCTGGCTGGCTCAGTCAGAAGAGCATGTGATTCTTGATCTCAAGGTTGTGAGTTCGAGCTCCATGCTGGGTGAGGAAAAAAAAAAAACTTAAAAAAAAAAAGATATCCTTTTCTAGTCTAAGACCAAAAAGATTGTTTTCCTAAATTGCCATCTAAAAGTTTTATAGTTCTTTATCATTAGGTCTTTAATCCTTCTGAAAGTGACATTTGAGTGTACTATGAGGTGGGATCCTATTCCTATTTTTTTTCCATATGGAAATTCCTGGCATTATTTACTGAATAATTTATTCTTTTCATACTAACAAATAGATTTCTAAATATGCATGGTCATCTTTCTGTTCCTTGATCTATGTTTCTATCCCTGCCCCAGTACCTGACTGACTTAATTACTAAAGCTTTATGATCAGTCTTGAAATCCAGTAGAGCAAATCCTTCTATGTACTATGCTCTCTGTTTTAGGAACATTTTGGTTATTCCTGGCCCCTACTTTTCCATGTACATATTAGAGTTGTCTTGCTAAGTTCAATTAAAAATTCTGTTCAGGTTTTGATTAGTCTCATTGACCTATAGGTCAATTTGGGGAGAATTGACATCTTTATGATACTGAGTCTCCCAATCTAAAAATGTGGCATATCTCTTTATTGGCTTATACTTCTAAAATATATCTTAATAAAAGTTTATGATTTTTTTCTTAAAAATCTCATACATCTATTATTATATTTATCCTATATTTTTTAAGTTTTTGATTACTGTTACAAATTTCTCCTTTCTAAAACTAAATTTTCTAGCTAATTGTTGCTAACTTATAATAATATCATTGGCATTTGGTTATTGATGTTGTTTCCAGCAAACTTTTCAAACTGTCTTATTAATTGTAATGATTGTTCTGCCCTGTCCTGTACAGACGATCATACCATCTACACAAATAAGTTTGCTTCTTCCATTCCAAACCTGATGCCTTCGTTTATTTTTCTAGTTGACTGTGGCAGTTAAGATCTCCAATACAGCGGTGAATAAAAGCAGGGATAATGGGCATTTTATCTCGTTTTTGGCCTGTAAAGAGATGTTTGCAACATCTCAATGTTAAGTATGCTATTTATTGTAGGTTTTTCACAGATGTCTTTTATAAGACTAAGCAAGTTTGCTTCTATTCCTGGTTTCCTGAGAGTTTCCATAAGAAGGACTGTGAATTTTGTCAAGTGGCTTTTATTTATAATAAATTTTTGCTTTTATTCTATTAATAAAGTAAATTATATTCATCAGTTTTCCCCTCTTAAGTTCATCTTGCATTCCTAGGATTAATCCAGCTTGGTCATGACAGGTTATCTTTTCTACATATTGCTGGATCTGGCTGATCTTGTGTGTCACATTTTTGTGTTTATATATATATAACACACACACAAAAATATATATATTTTTTTTATTTATTTGACAGAGACAGCGAGAAACAGAACACAGGCAGGGGGAGTGGGAGAGGGAGAAGCAGGCTTCCCGCGGAGCAGGGAGCCCGATGCGGGGCTCGATTCCAGGACCCTGGGATCATGACCTGAGCCGAAGGCAGACGCTTAACGACGGAGCCACCCAGGCGCCCTTTGTGTTTATATATTAACGAGTAAGATGGGCCTGCGTGTTTTCTTTCTTGCACTCTAGGATGCTGTGGTCATCACCACTGCCGTCCAGGCTAATAATAAACTGATTTAGGGTATCCGTGTTTTGCTAGCCTCATAAAACTCTCTGGAAGAGTTGTGTCACAGGACTTATCTGTTCCTTGAACGTTTGGTAGCTGTCACCAAAGGAAAGCCATCTTGGCTCCATGCTTTCTCGAAGACGATTTGTAACTGCTGATTCAATGTCTTTTAGTGGTCACAGAGCCACTGCATTTCCTAATTTCCCCTTGAGTAGACTGAGAGCTGAACTTACTAAGGATCTAAGGGGCCTATGGGTGATAGTTGGTGGCATGAGACTTCCTTTTGTTTTACTCAGAACTCAGTATCTCTGTGTTCCCCGGAGATGAGCCCTTATTTGAGAGAAAGTCAGGGAGGTTTCTGGTCATCTCTCCCTTCCATCTGTCCCTCCCAAGTGGCCCTGGAGGGGGTTGGGTCAGGCTGTAAACCTGCCATTTTCCCAGAGGTCTCAGGACCTACATTGTTGAAGGTCTGTGGACAGTCATCTCCTGGAAAGGTTGTTCATCAAGAGGCCACTGAGGGAGTCCACAGATTTCCCCCCGGGGGATCCAGGTTCAGTGAAGCAGCTTCCTTCCTCCGTGCTGACCACCCCCTGTCACCCCGCACACACATACAAGGTGAAAGCCTAAAAATGTCATTCTCCCTACACTGTAAGGCCCGCACCTGGGAGAGCCCTGCATCTCCCTTCACTCCAGGGCCTGCTGCCACTGAGCATTGGGGGAAACTGAGCGGACCCTGGCTGGAGAAACAGTGCCCTCAGAGATCCAGAATGGGAAAGGGTGACAAAGCATTTTAGATGCAGCTGCCTCTGAGAGGGTGTCAAGGATATTTTATCAGGAGTGGGGAGCAGCTAAAGGATGCCCGGGGACCCCCTTTGCCACGTCACGCTCAGAGGCCAGCTCCTGCTGCATTGTGGAATTACCACTGTGGAGCACTCCTTACACTCATCCCACTGTCTGTTGCTATAATAAAGCCCATTTTCCCATGTTCAGAGCTTGGTGCAAAGAAAAAATAGCCAGATCCCTCTTCATTAATTCAGTCATTTGGGCAAAGAAAGTGTTTTTTAAACTTGTCTCAAGGACCGAAAGATGGCTTCCAAAAGCCCACTGTTAAATTCCTATTGGGCGTTGCCATTCCGTTTAGCGTGGGAGTGGGGAGCAGAGAACGGACAGACATTCCTTCCATTCCCCCCTCCCCAGCCCCTACCACGTGGCATGTGAGCTCTTGGGAGCTTAGGATGGCCCCAGCACCACCCGCTCCCTCCTCAGCATACCCTTGCCATTCTCAGCTGTCACCCAGGCCAGTAATAAACTGATGAGGCCAGGCAGCCAGAAGCCTAGGCTTAGCGGAGGACACCCTCCCTGTCCCCCCACTCCCTGGGCCCCTTCATTCCAAGCAGGGACGCTGAAGGGGCCACCTGAGAAGGGGAGGCATCAAAGGAAAATGGCAGGAGGACTCAGTGCCCATAACTTCTGCCATCACTACAACTTGCCCTTGATCTTGTTCTGCAGCAGAACAGCTAGGGGATCAAGGAGCCAGACCCCTCCAAAGCAGCCCAGACCCACCGTCCGGTGTCTTGTTTTCCCTAAGCTCCTTCCTGGCATCGAATTTGAGATCCTTGAGCAGCAGTAATAGTTCATGTGACCTTATTTCGGCTTCTGCGGGGGTGAAAATCTCCACATTATTCATTTTTAAAGTTAGCTCTCAATTTGCCACATGTGGCTTATTTGTGTCCATGGATAAGTCTTGGGCCACCTTCCAGTGCACAACCCAGGGCTCCACTCAGCCCTGCCCCACTGAAAGGCAGACCTTGAGTATGAGGGGCTCAGACTCTATAACATGAACCAGGGCAGGACTTGAAGGTAGACATCTGGGATCCCTAAAGTCAGAGTACAGAAAGATTGTCACCCTACCATACTCTTACCACCATCACCCAGACTCAAAGGTGCCCTGGCGTGGAGAAAAGTACACCAGGCCTTTACCTTTGCCTCCCTGTGCAGTCTTGGGCAAGTCACTTCTCATCTTGGGTCCTCAGTGTCCTACTGAACAGTTGACGGTTGGACTAGATGATCTACCGGCCACAGCCAACCACCACCAGCTACTGCTTGTCCCTTCCCAGGAAGCAGGAAAGCCAGTGAGGGCCAGAGCCTCCATTTGGCTTACGTACTGGCCCCCCTGCTCTCCCACCTACAAGGCCCTTTCAATATAAGCCTTGAACAGAATGTTAGGGGGCTTGCTCTGTAGCTCCCTCTTCCCACCTGACACACACACACATACTCACACCCACGAAACTTATCCTTTCTTGGCCTCTGTTCACAGGCAGCTGCAACAATGGGAACAGGGCATCTCACATTACCCCTCATGCCACAGCCTGTCTTTATGCATCACTCCGGGCTTCCATCTCCACCTGCAGACCCGGGCCAGGCCATCCCTGCCCTCCCATCTGTTCTGTTCCACATCTGCAGGGGCAGCCACAGACCCCAAGCCAACTGTCCAGGCTGTGTTCCAGAGCATCCCTGGAGTGACTCAGAGGTTCCTGGCCTAGGGAGGACATCCAGATCTCTGCTCTCCAGCCAGTGGAGATCTTCTCCCAGTGCACCAGTCCCCAAATGCCTTGAGACAATCTCTTTCTAATCCTTTAATCCAGTGGTAGGAGCCATTTTCTATTAAGAGACGGTGATCTCAGTGGAAAAAAATAATCATCCGGGGGCCATACGATCATATAAAATTACTTAGTTTAGGTATGGATGCTGTTGCTAGGTTTGCATTAACAGAGATCTATGAAGCATTAAACACACCTGATTTTTAAAGGAATATTAAATCAATATTTTAAAATATGTCTTTATTCTAAATTTGGGGCAGTTGAGCTGATGTGATTAGAAATAATGTGAAGGAAAGTGAGAGTCAGAAATTGTGGTGAGAATAAAAAGAAACATAAAGCGGTAAGAAAAAGATGGAAGGAGAGAGGTCGGGTGGTGGGAAGGAAAAGGAAGAGTGAGATGATGTTAGGACAGGGCCAGGGAGCCTCCTCAGGACAACTGCTAACTCGTTCCTCTCAGCCCTGGGCTTCCAGTCGTCCCAGACCCAGCAATGCTGGGGTTCACGTCACTACCTGGATTACAGGTTACCATTCATAGTCAACACGATGGGGGCTTATTTCCATTACACCATCTAATTTCACAAAACTCTGCAAATTAGACATTTTATAAGGAAAGAAGCTAAGACTCAGAAAAGTTGCCCAAGTTCACACATCTGTAATAGAGTCAGGACCAAGTCCAGACCTTGGTCCGAAGCTTATGCTTTATGCACTCTGCCACCTCGTATTGACTATCTCACCACCATCCCCTTATTGAACTGTGGATCATCTGTGTTCATCACCTCCTGTTCCCCAGGATCTGGTCACTCTTGCCTTCCTTCTGTTCCTCATACCCATTAAACTTGTCCCATCTTGGTCCCCACTTTTCCTGACCTCAAAGCTTGGTCCCATCTGTTCCCCCTTCCAAAACAGCACATGTGCAGCCCCCTCCCCCCACCTCAGCCCCTCTTCAGTTCTCTCCTTAGCGTCACTTCTTCAGAGAGCCCTTCTAACCCCTTCATGGTCACATGAGCACATCACTCTGACTTATTTTTATCATGGCACTTACCACGACGTGGTGTTTTCTTTGTTTATTATCTCTCTCCCTGGGCTAGGACAGAATCTCCATGTGAGCAAGAACTGATCCAGCCTTATGACTATAGCTCCAGTATTTAACACTATTTCTAGCATAGATGCTTAATAAAGATTTGTCAGATGAATGGATGAATGGATGGATGGATGAATGGATAGATGGATGGATGGATGGATGGATGGATGGATGGATGGATGGACGGATGGATGGACGGATGGACAGATGGATGAACAAACTACTGTCTAGCCCTTCATAGACTCTCTTAGCAGAGGAGCATTTTCCCAGGGAGCCAATGACATCAAGCCCTAGGCTGCATTTCCCGCATCAGCACAAGTCCCTTCAACTTGACCTAACCTCATCCACTCCACAAGCATGTCCAAGATCTTTGTCAAGACTGTGGATGGAGATAAATGAGATTTGATCCCAGACACACACTTGATCTTCTGGAGTTTATAGAGTCCAGAAGGGGCAATAAAGCATGCCCACAAAGCATTATGATTCAAGATTAAACGAGCCATAGGCAATGAAATAGGAACACACTAAACATGTTCAAAGGAAGGAGAAATCTTCTTTGGATGAGTGAGCAGTGAAGCTTTAACAAACAGAGGCGCCAGCACTGAGACGGAGGCTGAATGCAGATCCAGACCCTCCTTGGTCTCTGAGGCAGGGCATTAACCCAGGCGAGGGCTGAGAGCCAGGATCCCCAGGGCTTGTCCAGACTGGACCAGGCAGGGGGCACAGGAAGGAGGCAGCACAAGATCAGGATGGAGGGAGAGGTTAGAGCCAGACTGTGTGGGTTCGTGGACTCAACATAGGCACGGGAGGGAGAGCCACGAGGGCACTGTGATCCAGGCAGTCAAGTGAGCAGGAGAAGCCCGGTCCCCTGCGCTAGCAGCTGACAGGAGCGGGGGGTGGTTGGTGGAGGGCTCTTGCCTGTAGTCACGAGGGGGCTGACCTCGTTTCTCTCTGAAAAGCTCAGTGAGACGGATTTCTCTTTTCTTTCAAGCAGTGCGAAATACAAACTGGTCGACATGCGTGATTTCTCAACAGCAGGAAATGAAGCAACTGTTTTCGAGATAGCCTCCCGCCTCCCCGGAGGGCCATTCTGCTGTCAAGTTAATCCTGCTGTAGAAAACAGTTCTTTTCCTAAGGGTGCTAGCCTGTCAGGAAAGGGGAGAAGACCTAGAGGCCTGGAGGTGGGGTGGAAATGAGGAATGAACAGGGCTCCCTAGTGTGGTTCATGGACGGTGGGGGCTCTGGTAGAAGGAGGCTGGGGCGGGGATTAAAGCTGGTTCTAGAGGATTCAGGGAGTCTCAAGCAAGGATGCTGGATCCAAAAGAGTTCCCAGCCCCTACATCCTTTCTCTCCATCTTCCTCAGGTCCATGGCGCCTTCCTTAGACTCGGCCACACCTCTTTCTGGGACCTGAGGCTACAGACACATCTTCCAGTACCTTCTCCTGGGCCCATCTCTATAAATATTGCACCACATTGTATGTAAACATTGGCTCACAAGGCTGCACCTGCATAGACCATGAGCCCCTCAAGGTCAAGGGCCTTGTCCTCCTGCCTTGGCGCGGCCAGGACCTGCACCAGCCGGCCGCCTGCAAGCTTGCTGACTGCATGAATGAAGTGGTTGTACCCACACCTTCTGGGTCTACTCCACCTCTGTGGGATCTCTGCCCGTCCGAATGCCTCACGGCTTGCCCGGGGCCTTCTGCCCTTCCCTCCTGAGATGATCTCATCTATTTCCAAGACTTGAAATAGCATGGTTATGCCAATGACTCCCCCACCTGTCTATCTCCAGCCCAGACCTCCCCGCCGAGCTCCAGATGCATATATCCACTGGCCTACTTGCTCTCTCCGCTCAGATGAGGTGTAAACAGCTCATCTTTACTCTGCCCGAAAGAGAAGGCCTTACTATAAAAGCCATCCGCACCTCCAGCGTGCCTCACTTTAGAAAATTGCCATAAGCCTCTCCACATGTCCAAGGTGGAACCCCAAGGTGATTCCTGCTTCCTCCTTTTCCCTCAGCTCTTGCAGTCAACTCATCAGTACATTTGGTTTTCCCTCCAGTAAATGTCTAATGTCTGGTGGCTTCTCTCCGTCTCCCTCCCCGCCAGCTAGCCGCGGCCATCAGCTGTCCTGCCGGGATCTCGGGTAGCTATTCATGCTCTCGCCTCTTCCACTCCAGTCCCCCTCCAAACCTGGTCTCTGCAGACAGCAAGAGTGGCTTTGCAAAATGTCCATCCTATGGTGTACCCCCTGTTTAAACTTTCAATGGCATCTGACCACACCGAAGGCCAAACGCCTTCAGGGTTTTCGAGGGCCCCTGACCCAGACCCTTCTGTCTCGTCACCATGCCTCTGCCTCTCTCCCTCAACCAGGCTGGCCTCTTTCACTGTTCTTTTTTTTTTTTAATTTTTAATACCCAAGGCTGTTTCTCACCGCCGGGGCCGCGTAGGGTGTTCTCTACTAGATCGCTCTCTCCCTGCTTCTTGACATGGCTAACTCCTCTCTTATCCCTCAGATTCCAGCTTCAGGACACCTCCTCCGAGAGGCCTCCCTGACCATCCAAACTAAACCCCACTCCACACCCACCCAACCTAGCCCCGGATTGGCACCCCACAGGGGCTCAGTGACTGTTCCCGGAAGGGTAGGTGCAGCCTTGCTCCCAGGCCACCTCCTGAGAGCTCCTACTTCCCTCCTTCTCTGTTACCCAGGGTTCAGCACCCTCTCCCTTTATTTTCACAATTTCTCAAAACTGCCCACACAAACACCATATTGTAGGGTTTCTTTCTCCTCCCAAATTAGCTGCGGAACCGGACAAAGAGTCCTAGGCTACTAGCTTCCTGGCTGTCTCTTTCAGTTTCAGGGTTTAAAAACTAGTCCTGCAGGGGAACAGTGGGAGAATGGAAATTCACCAGCCGGGAGAAGCATTCGAGTCTGGAGACCAGCTGAGCTCTGACGGTCATGGTCGTGCTTTATAGTTAGCTCCTGACTTCCTTTCTTGGCAAGATCTTACCGGTTATCTAGGACAGTCCCCGTTTCAACTGTTCTGTTCTATTGTCTGACTATGTATCATGAGTTTTCTTACTCTATGGTCACTCTACCCCTCTCCACCTGCTCTCCTCCCCACCCGGGCAGCCTTTCTTAAACCACGCCCCCACTCAAGGGTCGAAAGGCCATGGGTTCAAGTTTCAAGCCCTTGCTTCCCCACACTAAAGTCTGTGTGGCTTTGGGCAAATTCTCTTTCCTGAGACTCAGTTTGCTCATCTGTAAAATAGGAAGAACAGTACCTTCCTCCCAGGTTTTGGCAGGGGGTGACTGGCATGATACACGTCGAGCATTTGGGGCTCATAGGAAGTACCCCCCCCAGGATGGATGGATGGCATGACATTTTCAGCCAAAAGACGCCTGAGCTCTAGTGAACAATTTAGTGCTTTCACCACACTGCGTAGGTGGGTAACTGACATGGTGTTGAGTGACAAGTCTGTTCTCCCAGTTCTCCTGGGGCCTCAGTGGGGAGCCAGGTCATGTCTGTAGGTGCGGAGCTCAGTCTTCCTAATGAGGAATGCACCAGGTTTCAGTCACGGGGAAAGGACAGGTCTTCCCTGGAAACCAGAGCTCAGAAGACTGGCCTCAGGCAGGAGAGAGAAGGCTTCCCAGCTCTTGGGCCCGGTTCTCCCAGGGCCCGGCTTGAGAGCTGCGGTGCATCCCCAGACAGGGGCTGAAAGATGGCTTCTCTATGTGGAACCAGGGGACAGGATGGAGCTTCATTTATCAGGTGCCCGTCTCTCGGGTGCACTTCCTTGGGGACATCGGAGCTTCCCCTAAAGGCTTATTTGAATGCCCTGGCTCAGACTCAGCTTTGCAGATGGAGGGGTGCCACCTTCTCCTGGGCCAGCATGGGACGGGACGACCAGTGTCCCCAAGGCCCCCTCGGTGACAACCTTCCAAGGGGGAAGGTGCATCTTGGCGAATCTGGAGACAGAGGAGGGATGGAGAAGTCTGCTTCCCCCTCCCCACACGGGAATTCTTCTTCTGGTGCCAACCCGGGCAGCCCTGCCTGGACTTTGTTTTTATTAAGGACGCCGGCCCTTCCTTTCAACACGTCAGGGGCACTCGTTCCAGACCATGCAGGCTTCAGCTCCCGGAGGGCCCCACTTATCAGGACAAAGGGCACTTTGGGGCATGTCCTCACAGTGCCCGCATGCAGGCAGGTCTGCTGGAAGAAAACTGGGGGCCGGGCCCTGGCGCAGGCAGCCAAGAGACCTGGAAACAAGTCCCCTGTTCTCGGCTGCCTTGTTAGATGGAACACACCATCTCTGGATTGTTCTCCTGTGGCTGCTATAACAAATACCACCAGCCTTCGTGGCTGAAAAACAGCATATATTTGTTACCTGGCCATCAGAACTCCAAAACAAGTTTATGAGGCTAAAGTCAAGGTGTCAGTGGGCTCGTTCCTTCTGGCTCCAGGGCAGAAAATGTTTTCTTTCCTTTTTCACCTTCCAGAAGCCTCCTGCATTCCTTGCCCTCCATCACCACATCCCTCTTCTGTGTCTGAAGGACTCTCTTGATTACATCAGGCCCACCCAGGGAATCCAAAATAATGGCTCTTTTCTCAGTTCACCTTAACTTCGACACATCCTCGAAGCGTGCTCAGCTGTGAAGGCAATGCATCCCCAGGTGCTGGGGAGTAGGACAGGGGTACCTTTGGGGAGCCATTATGCTATCGACCATAATCTTAATAAGCGGTTCTCTTCAAACCTCATGCATTTCCCAGGCTCCAGAAGGGACCTTCTTATGTCATCTCAAGCCAAAGGGCTTCAGGCTTAAGATCCCTAAGACAGAAGCTCTGTAGAAACCTCTCATTGCTTCTTTTCGTGTTGGAAGCCCTTAAAGGAAGTTCTCACTATCCTCTGAATCATCTCCTGGCTATGGCATAAGAGATCCATGTAGCTCTGCCCAAGTGCTCCTCAACTTCAGTGCTCAGCGGAGGGCCCCCAGGAGCATCTCAATGGCAGAAGATGGAAATGCCATGGAAGAGCCAGAAGGTGAGGTGGGGAGTGGAGAAGGAAGGGAATGAGCCCCTGCTGCACATCTGCTGATGCATCCGAGCCTGACGTACAATGTCTCACTCAATCCTTACAACAATCCTGGGGAGAAACTGAGGCTCAAAGGAGTGGAATAATGTTCCCAAGGCCAGTAGGTGGCATTGCTGAATGGGAGTGAGAGGTTCCTCTCTGAATCTACCACAGCATAGCATGGGGTTGGGGTCACTGGGACCCTGCTTTTGTATATTACCGGCATTTCCTTTCTCCAGCATTATAAACAATGCCAGAGAGGAGACCATGGCTTATGATGACAAGGGCTATTTAGACAGGTCAGAGCCACACACTAATAGATGGGATTTAGAGCTTATGGAAGTGAGAGGATGTGTGTGTGTGCGTTTCATTAACTCGTACTTAACTTCTGGATATCTGAATGGAGAGGAGAAGGGGGAGAATGTCTTAGTGTATGGGAGTGTATGATTGTCACCTGAACAGGAAGGGAAGCCCAATGAGGGTTACTAAAAACACCGTCTGTATTCAAGACATCCTTCAAAACAGTGGCTTGAAATCACCATCATTATCCGAAGACATTTACCAGAGACCTCGGTCCTTGGGCTGAAGAGGTCTGTTGAGAGTCAGATTCCTGCACCAATACGGCGGTGGAGCAGTTCAGTGGAAGGAGACACAACCCCTGCCCCCAGGAGGCACCACATCTGAGAAGAAAAGGAGGGAAAGAGCTCTTCACTTCAGGGAGATCCCTGTGTGGCAGATGGAAAAGAGAGTTCCCACTTTAGAAGGAGAGCGAGAACACACGGGAACCAAACACACCCCCACAGAGGCAGGTGTTCCCAAATCCCCACAACTCAATGGTTGTAGAGCCAGAGCCAGAGGAAAGAGCCGTTAGAAGTGAGCTTGGTGAAACAGGGGAAGGTTCCAGGAGGAGGTGAGTCTGGAAGCAGAAGGAGGAAGGTTGAAGTGGGGAGTTGGCAGCAGAGGGCTGGGGAGGGAGAGAAGCTCACCCATCTGAGGAGTCCGTGGAGGTGAGGGAGGTGGGAGAGGGAGCAAGCCAGCCAAGACCACTGGCGGGGAACTGCCCGAAGGAGCCAGAGTGGTCATGCCTTCTTTAACAAGATGGGCCAGGGCAGGGGTCCTATAGAAAATCAACACATACATCACTGATCTAGGAGCCCTCGGGTGAGTGAGGATTGCTGGCCCCAAGTTCTTGAGTGCTTCCTCACCCAGCTTTCTCTTCCTAGTCCACCACCCAGACAATGCAGACCTGCAGGGGCCCTGGCTCCCATACAGAGGAAGCCGCC
Source organism: Mirounga leonina (assembly GCF_011800145.1). Lineage (NCBI taxonomy): Eukaryota > Metazoa > Chordata > Mammalia > Carnivora > Phocidae > Mirounga > Mirounga leonina. The sequence goes on from NW_023270389.1 coordinate 26,668,221, forward strand.
TACACGGCCATCCCACCCGTCCGGGCAGAAATGGTGCCTGGGTCACTTCCCATCCTGTCTGCTTACCGAGAGGCCGATGACAGGTCAGCTGAGGGGACCTGCACAATCACTTGTCCATTATCTTCATGTGGCTTCTCTAGAGAGACCCATTTTCATAATTCTATGAGGAAGTGTGAACTTTAGTTAATTTACCAAATATGTGTGAACACCACAGGAGCAAGAGGTTTGTTTGTTTGGTTTTTTTTAAGATTTTATTTTTTTTTAAGTAATCTCTACACCCAATGTGAGGCTCGAACTCACAACTGCGAGATCAAGAGTCGTACGCTCCACCAATGGAGCCAGCCAGGTGCCCCTTGTGCCCTGTTTCCAATATGACTGAGCACTTCATAGATCACAGTCAGGAAAAAGAGGAAAAAACCAAACCAACAGGGCTGTCCTAACTGGCTCTGGTTCCCCCAAATAAAAAGCCTTGAATACTTCCCAGAAATTTGGATTCCTCACAAAAACAATGTTTGATCCCTGAGTTTTGCTGTGCTGAAATCCGAGGGTCTGTTATGAGTATGACGATCATTTGTGAGAAAGCTGCTGTTTTCCACCATGAATAGAATGGTGTAAACATGGTAATCTTGGTCATTTTTCCACATTCCCCTTTCAATACTTGTCCTTTGTATTTGGTCAGTCGGTCATCAGAAGACCAACTCACTCACACTTTCCACAAGTGACCGTTTTCTTCCCTTTTCTAAAAGTGTTGGTGTCTGGTCCTTGCTTTGACCACTTATTCCTAGAGGTCCCACCACTGGTGTCAAGGTCACGTGCACCTTGTCCAGACCTGGAGCCCTGGAGTCCTCAGCTCACCCTCCCTGACTCCTCTGGGGAATCTTCTGTGAAGTGATGGAGCCCAATCTGATTCTTGGCCAAGTTCATTTCTGGTTCTAAAGGAGCACAACCACTTAGGCCCACACCAGGGGCAGCGGGACTGGGATGTGGCCCCACCACCGAGCGATGTCTGTCCCAGAGCAGCAGGTGGGGTTTCTGGAATCGGATTCCCCCAGGAATCTTTTTTTGATGGGGGGAATGTGAATGAGGATTCTGCTATTTTCTGGCATTTGAGAATACAGGGTTAAGAAGGGGTTTTATGTGTGTTTCTGTAACTATTGATCGAATTCTCTGTGTTCACGTGTTTTGCGTTGCTGCCAGTGGAGGTTCTGTTCTAAGTTCGGAGCCTCTTCTTCATCCCAAAGTTCTGGCTTGTCAAGTGTGCTCATTATGCTTCCAGGACCTGTTGATAGTGACAAAGGTGAAAATCCTATACCCGAGATGAAAGGAAACAAAAGAGCTCTCTTTCTCTAAATAATTAATGATTCAAAATCAATGCCTCTTCAGAAATTTATATATAAGGTTAAAAGGGAGATTATCATTGTAAAGGATGTGGGCATTACGAGAGAGAGAGCTTGCTCTGCTAAATTCAGAAGGAAAGCCCCAAATTATTCAGATTTTCAACACTGCATCTGTCCCAAGGACCTAATTGTTCTTAATGATATGACTTAATTGATCAACTTTCTTAAAAGATACGGGTGGTGCCTGTTTCTATCTTAGATTCTCTTCCTTCGTCCAGCTTGTACAAGAGTTGATAAAATTATCTATTTTACAAATATGAAAAAATTCTGAGCAAACCAATTGATAGTTTAGTCACTTCTGGCAGGGGTTAATAAATCAGCTTATGGTATAAGATCTTTTAAAATCTAATGGAGTAAGCTCCTATGCCAAACATCTTTTTTTCTGAAAGAAATATTACCATAGCAAACACTCACATAAATGTGAAGAATCCAAAGTTTACTAAAATATTTTTCTACTTTCATGCTTTAAATCTGTTGAATTTTTGAGAATTTTTTCCTTGCTGAAACTGTAATTTAGGGAGAAAGAGGGAAAAAAAGCCCACAGGGTTTTGACCATGAGTTTAATTAATGACCTTTGTTATATAAAATATATAAAATTATATATATAAAATATTATAAAATAAGCAAAAGCATTACTGTTAAAACAAACTAAAAGCTTTTAAATCTAATCTCTAATTGTCTAAGAAGAAAAATTTGTATAATACTCTAATCAAGATGATTCTTTGGGAAAATGAAACCAGTTAATAATTTTGGTTCGTAAACAGCTCTATGCCTTCTCCCTGATTCTACCACCATCATAAAGCCAATGTGAAGACAATATTCTAGTCTGTACAACTCATGGGTTTATTTACTTGTAGAAAGTGCAATTATTTTGAATTGCCTAAATTTCTTTTACTGTTTTTTCTGGTCATATAAACTAAGATTAATGTATTTAAGATTATAAAATTGTAAAACAAAGAGTTCAGCTATATTAATAATAAAAGGTAGCATCTTTATAGAAAGAGATTATTTTGTATCATGCTAAAAGAACACACAGTGTTAATGCTTCAGATTATAACTTCCAGACCCTTAGTTAACTTTAAGACCTTAAACTAATATTAATCTGAGTTAATAATAAACAGTCTTTGGATACGTGAACAAAATAATTTTAAAATACCCCTGTGGTTACTTAATACGGCATAGCACAGCCAGCAGTAAGAGGTTGAAAGCTTGAATAAATGCCTTTGGGTTATGTTAATGTACATACAGATATTTTAAAGAAGGTAAAAAAATAATCTGTTATAATAAAATGTGTTGCAAGATAATGGGGTATGTTCTTGTTTATCAAGAGGGAAAAAAAGAATAATTTTATTATAAACTAAAAATATCCTTGTGCCAAAACATAAAAGAAGATAGTAAGAGACAAATTTGAGGTTGTCTCACAAGCTGAGATGGTCTGAGGGAAAGTAAAATTCATTTTCTTGTGTATAAAATTGCTACAAATAATCAGTTCGAAAGGAGAAAAGATGTGATAATTTTTTAATCAGTTGGCTTGATGTTAATTAACTTACTCATTAGTATTGTATTTTTTACTGTAAATTATTACACTAATGATCTATGCGAGGAGCAAATGCAGAATTGAGATTTGCTACCTGTTCTTTTTAACAAATGTAACCTACTCCCGAACGATGCAAATCCCTTTTTATAAACATATTCTGTTAATTCTCTGTTCTTTTCTTAGCTCTCTACATTTTAACATAAATTCCTCCTTTTTGAACATGTCCATGTTCCTTAATTATTACTACCTATTGCTGTGTGTTTTAAAAAAGTATTGTTTATGATTGGTTTTTGCCTTTAAATACTTGGGTAAGTTCATGTCTTGTATCCTCAGACAACTCTTTCAAATTTGACCTTGCCCAAATTCAGGCCCCACATGCAGAAACTGTGAAGATGTGTTTTGCACCAAACTATTTATAGATTTTTTTTTAGATGGCCATGGTTAACACACGGATTTATTTTTTCACTGTACGAAATGGGAGATACGAAAAATAATGAGTTCTATTTGCCATTCTCCAGATGGTTGACTAGCTTGACACAATTGTCCGAACCATCCTGTTTATTCTTGCTTATCAGAAAGAAACATTCAACTTTACTAAGGTTAAGTATTCCTAAGTAAAATGTACTGATTTCAACATTTCAATTATTCTATTGAAAACAATCATGCTCACATTTCACTTTGAAAAGAAACATTCTGATGTTCATGGACAAAGACTGACACAATAATTGTCAACACAGTCATTTACTTTAAATTTTGTCCCTAGATTTAATTATCCTTGTCAACTGGAAACATTCTTACTTTATGGCATAAAATAAAGACCCTGGAGATTCGCTAATGCCCTCAGTCTCACAAACTGATTGCATATTATACCTTCATAAAAGACTCCGAGTTCCTCTGTTCTTGTTGATTAACCAGAACCATTTAATCTCATTATTACAGATGATAATTAATTAATCTTATAATTACAGATGACATTTCCTTTCTCCCTGCCTCTATTAAAGGCCCCTGCTACAAGTTCAAGATCAGGAATTGAGTCCTCTGGAAGAAATAACAAAAGGGCATCAATAAAGAACTGAATTGTTGACTTTTGATACCAAAGGACATACACCCATGGCTACAAGTTTCCCTGTGTAAGCTGACATCTTTGCCATGGACCTGGTAGACTGAATTAAGTGATCGAGTCAGAATCTGTGGAGTGGTTTTGGTCTAAATTTGAATATGGGTCAGCAAACCGTGGCCCTTGGGACAAATCCAACTTGCTGTCTCTTTTTGTAAATAAAGTTTTATTGGAACAAGTCATGCTCGTTGGGTTACTGTGATCTGTGTCTGTTCTCCCACTTCAACAGCAGAGCTGAGAGGTTGTGTACGCAAGCGACTGAAAACCATACAACTTTGTAGAAATAGACTACCCAACCCAAGAGCGGCCAAATAAAAATGAACTAATTGGACTGATTTCATTTATGATGAATATTTACATTAACTGACATAAGGAAAAAACCTTCCTGTTCCATCGATTTCTTACCCTCAACAGATTATACCTACACAAACTAGAATGAAGCACTTTTAAAAAAAAATTGTAATACTATATTTTATTTAACCCAGTATACCCACAATAGTAACATTTCAACATGTAATCGATCTAAAAAAATATTAATGAAATATCTTACATGTTAAAAATTTTAAATCTTCAAATCCAGTGTTTATTTTTACACTTACAGCCCATTAAAGCACTCTCAAAGTCATTTTGTCCCAACTGAACTTTCAAATTACAAAAGAAAAAGAATTCCATGAGAGATCTTAAATATAGATCATAAGCTAATACATGATCAGGACAGTGAAAAATATAGTTTTATAGATTAATGAAGTGTATTGATTGGCCTCATCCACAAACCAATAATAAAGGTTAAATAATATGGAAAGTGACTTTACTGAGCTCCTTTAGTTTTTGTGACCAAATTTCCTATTTTATAAGTTTGAGGGGGAAAGACTATAACTGAATTGCTATAGTTTATCTGCCTTTAGAGGGAACTGATACTTACGATCATGTAGGTTGTTTATATAGGTTCAATAAGAATCTGTCCTTTTTCTTGCCAGAATATAATTAGATATTGGCTATGCTGAAAATTCTACTTAATTAGGTATGACAAACCCATTATTAAAGAACAAAGACTACAATTCACATGTGGGAATGACATTTATGATGAAGAAACTTCTCTGGGACAAACCTTTTGACTTAAGAAATTCCAGCATTACTGGTAGTAAACAATTTCACTTCCTGGTAGGCCAGAACTATTAACAAATATGGGAATCTTAGAGAAAATCATGCTAATAAATATGGTAATGGAGCACCTGGGTGGCTCAGTCGGTTGAGCATCTGGCTCTTGATTTCGGCTCAGGTCATGATCTACGGGTCGTGGGACGAAGCCCCATGTCAGGTTCTGCGCTCAGCATTGAGTCTGCTTGTCCCTCTCCCTCCCTGCAACTTGTGCTCTTGTGCTCTCTCTCTCTCTCAAATACATGAATAAACAAACAAATAAATAAAAACTTTAAAAAAAGATGGTAAAAATTCTTCTGATACGTAAAAGTAATTTACAACCTGAGGAGCTTTACAAAGCTTCCAGACAGAAGTTCACGATAAAGCATCAGTATCACAGGGCTCTGGTTTTGTTAGCCATTCAAAAACACAGTGTCGGGGTGCCCGGGTGGCTCAGTCGGTTAAGTGTCTGCCTTCAGCTCAGGTCATGATCTTGGGGTCCTGGGATCGAGCCCTGCATCGGGCTCCCTGCTCACCAGGCAGTCTGCTTCTCCCTCTCCCTCTGCTGCTCCCCCTGCTCATGCTCTCTCTCTCTGTCAAATAAATAAAATCTTAAAAAAAAAAAGTGTCTATGTATTAATCAATGCCACTTAGTATACTTGTGGAAATAAATTTTCATCAAATAAAACAAAATATTCATTTAATGACACTGAGTCAGAAAATGGTTAATCAACTTAAAGTTTTCTCAATAGCAAGAACTTGCCCATAAGGAAAGAAAACCCGTAGGAGCAAAACCTGACCCTGCTCCATTCATGACTGAATACCACAGGGGCTGGGTGGGGTAGCGGGGGCAGCGGATACTGTGCATCAGGAGAAAATCCAAAAACAACAGGTTTCCTGACCGGTTCAGGGCTCCAGAATAATAAGCCTTGACTAGTTGTCCTAAGTATGGGCTCTCTGACAAAAACAATTTTATCCCTGATTTTGACTAGGCTAACAAGTGAAGATATGTCATAAATATGATGAATGTGTAAGAAAGCAGCTGATTTCCACCATGAATTTGGTAGCCTTGGTCATCCTTTTTTTTTTCCCCCCTTTAAATACTTGTATTTTGTATTTGACGGGCCAATCTTTCTTCCTAAAGTCTGACTCCTTTTCCCTTTTCCCAAGTCCTTGTTTTCTTGTCTAAATGTTTCTGTCTTTGAGACTTCGATAGCATGGACTATGTGCCAACCACAACACTGAGCCAGGGCTGAGGATTTGGAAATGAATTTGGACTCCTGCCTGGCAGAAGTTCACATCTGGAGGAAAAGACTCACCTATAAAAAGAGGACTTCCCCTTCAAATATTTCATGGGAAGTTAACACCACATCTGTTTTTTTTGTTTTTTGTTTTGTTTTTTTTTTTTTAAAGATTTTATTTATTTTTTAGAGAGCGAGCGAGAGAGAAACAGCATGAGAGGGGAGAGGGTCAGAGGGAGAAGCAGGCTCCCCGCTGAGCCGGGAGCCCGATGCGGGACTCGATCCCAGGACCCTGGGATCACGACCTGAGCCAAAGGCAGACGCTTAACCATCTGAGCCACCCAGGCGCCCCCACATCTGTTTGTTTTGACACCCCATGCAAAAGGAAGGGATCCTCCAAACAGTTATGTCCAAAAGGCCACCCCCAGGGGTCCAGGAACTTGTCCTGGGAGAGGCAGTTCTGTGCACACTCCTGCTCCTGATCCAGGCTCATCCGTGCCTCCCTCATTCTCCTCCCTGCCTCAACTACTCTTGAGGTCTTTCAGTTCCCGGAACATGGCAGCTTCTTTCTACCCCGGGCTTTTTCTGTTCCTTCTGCCTTACGTGCTCTTTAGCCAGACCAGCACCTTCCCTTTGTTCCCAGTTTACACATCACTTCCTATGAAAGCTTTCCCTGACCACCCACACCACTTACAAAATCTCCCAACCCTCAGAATTGTTTTGGTAAACTTCTCACAATTGTAATAAATTACTTATTTATGTGATTCTTTGTTTAATGTCCATCTTCTCTGACAGACCATATACTTCAAGAGGACAGGGACTGACTGTTTTCGCTCATCTTTCTGTCTCCGTCCTCTCCTACAGTGCAAGGCACCTGTGAGGGCTCAATAAACATTGGTTGAATGAGTACATGGATGACCAGTGTAGTATGGGGGCTTATTCAGAGTGGCAAGAACTATTGAATGAGATGAAATTTCACAAACATCAGGTTCAAAATAGAAGAGTTTGGAGTTATGGATGATCTTGAGATCACTCATTCATTCATTTATCCAGGCATTCAGTGAGTACTTTACTGAGCATCTACTCTATGTCAATCACTGGGGATGGATACAATAAAGTAAATAAGACTGACCCAATCCTGGTGAATATTCAAAATATATAAAGAACTGATACAATTCAACACCAAAAAACAAGTAATCCCACTAAAAATGGGCAGAAGTCATAAACAGACATTTCTCCAAAGAAAACATACTGATGGCCAATAGACACATGAAAAGATGTTCATTATCATTCTTCATCAGGGAAATGCAAATCAAAACCACCATGAGATACCATCTCACACCCGTCAGAATGGCTAAAATCAACAACACAAGAAACAACAGGTGTTGGTGAGGATGCGGAGAAAGGGGAACCCTCTTACACTGTTGGTGGAAATGCAAGCTGGTGCAGCCACTCTGGAAAACAGTATGGAAGTTCCTCAAAAAGTTAAAAATAGAACTGCCCTATGATGTAGTAATTCTACTACTACCCAAAGAAAATGAAAATATTAATTCAAAAAGATACATGCACCCCTATGTTTATCGCAGCATTATTTACAATAGCCAAGATATGGAAGCAACCCAAGTATCCATCCATAGATAAATGGATAAATATCCATAGATAGGTGGATAAAGATGTGGATTCTATATGTATATACACATATATATGTGGGTTATATATGTATATACACATGTTACACACACACACACACACACACAATGGAATATTACTCAGCCATAAAAAAGAAAATCTTGCCATTTGCAATGATGTGGATGAATCTAGAGGGTATAATGCAAAGTGAAATAAGTCAGAGAAAGACAAATACCATATGATTTCACTAATATGTGGAATTTAAGAAACAAAACAAACAAACAAAAGACAAACAAAAAACAGACTCTTAAATACAGAGAACAAACTGGAGGTTACCAGAGGGGAGGTGGGCAGGGGAATGGGTGAAACAGGTGAAGGGATTAAGAGTATGCTTACCGTGATGAGCACTAATGTATAGAGTTGTTGAATCATATATTGTACATCTGAAACTAATATAACACTGTATGTTAATTGTACTTAAACTTTAAAAAAATTATAAAAATTAACTTCAAAAGAATTGGCCCAGTCCTTGCCTTTACTGCGCTTATAGTCTAGTGAGGGAGGCAGACATTAATAAGACATCCACACACAAGATGTAAAATTATAACGCCACTGGATACTAGGAAAAGGGGCACAAAGTACCCTGACAGCCCCACTAAGGGGGTTTCCCTTGCCCAGGAATCTGCCTTTTCTGAAGGTGCTTGCTTAGCTGCAATCTGAAGGATGAATAGGAATGAAGTGGGCACAGAGGGGCCATAGTGGGAGACAACTCCCCATGGGTCTCTTGCATTTCTGCACATCCTAGGAGCAGAGGAACAGGCTGTCTTTGTTCCAGGCCACCTTTTTGATGATGTTTGTATAACAAACAGCCTTGGAAGATAGAAGCAGTGTCTTCCCATGGAGCAAAAGGCAGCTTCGTTGACTGTCCAGTGTAATAAAGATAATGTCTCCCTGCAGGTCCAAGGAGAGGCAGGCTTACTGTGCACTGTAAAAGATTTGGGTTTCTTAAACTCAGAGGTCCTCTGCTGTGGTGCAAGACGTTGCATGCACAGCATCCACCTGGGCTGCTCCACCGTCACCCTCCCTGGAACGTGGGGCCAAGGGAAAGTATGATGGGGGCCCGCGGCTGGTGTGTTAAATGAAGAAAATGCAGATTATGACCTGCTGAATGAAGAGGCACAAGCCATCCACATGGCGTCGGCCGGTGGCGCCTTCAGCATCAGAGCTCCCATTTGGGGGAAGTGAAAACCCTGGGGTCATTTTGACTGAAGGCATGGTTTCAATACAGTCACACAAGGGAAGTCAAGTCACAAGACTTTTTACTTACAAATCCCAGAAACGAGGATAAACGGCCATCAGAGGGAGAAGGGCAGTCCTTTGTCCCAGGTCACGAGCAGGCAGGAGATAGAGAACAAGCACCTATTACTTATAAGGTGGTTGGGGCGGAGGTCACTAACTTTCACGGGCTCAACTCTAAGTGGTTATTTTAAAAGGTATATCAGGACAAGCTAAGCAAGAACTTGTGGCAGGAATCCTAAGCTCGGGTCCTTACCTAAATGTCCAGACTCTTGAGTGTGAGCAGGGTCGTCATACTAGAAAATGTCCAGACAGCAATTCAAAATGGCTGCTTTCTCATCACTGAAAATGACACAAACATGAAATTCACGCTTCTTGCTGTGCCATGAATAATAAGTCCTTTGTCTCTGACCTAGGATTCTCGTGTCTTCTGTCAGAATCCATGAAACTGTGGCTGTCTCATTAGTTTGCAAACAGCATAAAACTTCAGGCCCTTCAGTTATTGATAGGCACGTCGATGGCATATGCAAAGACCCTATGGTGGGCAAGGGTAGAGCAAACATAAGGATATGAGAGAAGGCATGCATGGGTGGAGTGTAGGGAAGAGGAGGATATGAGATGAGCCTGGGAGGGGCTGAGTCATGGGACCCTCAGCCATTGCTGCTGAGGCAGGCCCAGGGGTATCTTGGTCATTTGTTGTGACAATGCCACTTTCCTATAGAACTTGTAGAATTAATAAACGGGTTTGGAGAGGGACATGAGACAACGAGGTTTGTGCCAATCTGAGCCTATAAGATCATTTTTAACAAAGGAAGAGTGAAAATTGGAAGTGTGTTCTTAACATACTTCACCCTGTAATGAAAATGTTTTTATTGCACACTACTTTGTAATACTTCTTTTAAAGATTAGAGGATGTCCACTTCTCAGCACACAATGAATGAGGAAAAGTTATCACTGACTGGCATTGCTGTCTACCCTGTAGAGTCCAAAAGGAGGCAATTGCCTTAAAAGGGAGAAGCAGGGACCCTTTAGTACGTACAGAGTGACTCTTGGACCAAGCACTTTTTATCCACTCCTTGACCAATAAAGAGGGGTCGTTCCAGTTTTATAGGGAGAGGAAGGGAGAGAAGAGGGAGAAGAGGAGAGACCTCACTCACCAAGAGAGGGCTGTGAAACCGCGGTGGCTAATGTCAGATTATTACCTAATGTTAGAGTACAAATAAAAGGACTTTGTTAAGAAGCCCTCTGACCCACTCTGGCTCTTAGAATTTGGAACATTTCACTCGCCGCCTATTCATTAATTTGCAGCCTGCAAAGAATGGAGAGGTCTTGGATCTTTGGCCAAAGAAAGTATCCCCAAGCAGAGGGCAAAGCCAGCACAGCCTCCTTAAGAAGTTTTGTTCTTACCCTGACAGTGATAAGGAATCATTCAAGGACTTGGGGAGGGGGTGACATCGTGAGGTCTGGGTGTCAGAAGCATCACTGAAAGAGATTATGGAGGTTCTCGGTCTTCTAGGATTATCTGCTCCTGGGGGAAATCTGGGGCTGTGGGAATTGACTCCTTGATCCCTCACTGCAGCCCCAGGCTTGCAGCAGAACCCCCATCGCTCCCTGGAACTGGAATTTCAAAACCGAAGCAAACCAGCATCGGGCCTCAGAGCAGCCGGGGGTGCGGTGGGGGTGGGTTTCAATTCCCCCCCAGATTTCCCTTAAATTATCAGCACAGCAACTGCTCCCAGGCTGTCAGACCCTCACCTGACTCTTGGGCCAGGCTGTGGGAACCAGGCTTGGAGAGAGAAAGTCTGAGGGGGGAGCAGGTCAGGCAGGATGCTGTGAGCCTGGAAAGAAAGTAAATAACAGCCTTGTTTGGGGCGCTGCGGGCTTCAGAACTCAACTGTGCCCGGTTTCCACCTGGCCGAGGGCCTGGGCCGAGGGCTGGTGACGCCAGCCAAGAGGCTGCCAGAAAAGCCCAGAAACTGCAGGCAGAAAAGTGGGGGGTGGGGGGGGGTGCAGAAGGCAATGAGAAAGGTGGCTGGGAATGAGGCTGGGTCACTCACCCGGGAGCCACCAGATAGTCACCCCCGTGGGTGGCAGTTGCCTCCCAGAGACCTGGCCCAAGTTTTCAAAACTCTCCAAGCTTTCTCAATCTTCCTCTGGTGGCCCACAGTGCTCCTCCCTGGCCCCTTCTCTGCTGGTAATTCCTTCCTTGACACAGCTCAGTTCCCATAAATGGGATGTTTGGGGGCTCGTGGGAGTGGAAGGGGACAGATATAAAAAGGAAGCGTGAAGCCCAGGGAAGAGGCCCTGTCTAAGCGGCTAGACAGAGCTGAGGGCACAGGACGCGGCCACAGCCCGGCCTGCTCTGCTGCAGCCAGGATGGACCTGAGGGTGGCTCAGACAGGTGTCCGGGCTGGTCAAGGCTGGCTTGGTTGTGGGTTTTCAGGCTGAGAGGCCCAGATGACCCAGGAAGCCACTGCACCAAGGGGCTGGCCTCCTACCTGCTGGGAGAAGGGGGTGGGGGGGAGGGGAAACAGGGGCAGGACAACTGGTGTTAACCCCTTGATTCCCTGGGTGGGGGGTGGAGCAGAAGGAAGGGCAGGATATCCTCGCATGGGGTCTGACTCCAGATTTCCCTTCAGGCTTCGTGGTCCTGGTGCTGCTCCAGAACTGTAAGTAACCCCTCTTTCAAGTCATGGGAGACGGGGGTGTGCTAAGGGTGACGTGGAGGAGATCTTGGCAGAGGCGAGCACTTTCCAGTTTCTTCTGTGATTCACATGGCTCAGAAATATTAACATATGTCAAACCAAGGCGATTTGCATATGGATGTTTATTATACTATCCTCTATTTTTCTGTGTATTTGAAATTATTCAAAATAAAAACCCTTCAAAGGTTCTGGTCTGCTGAAGGCCCGGACTTGTGGTCTGGTGGGCACCGCAGCTGGGCCCAGGGGCAGCATGGGCAGGTGATGCCCACTGTTCTTCCTCTGTAACTGGAAAAGGCTCACTCTGCAGGAGGAGGACTTGGAATGAGGAGGGGAAGGACTTTCTGGTCCACTATGATCGTGCCCCAGCTTGGGGGACGGGCTGAGGGGGGCTGGGGACTGCCCCTCTGGGTGGGTTACAAGTTAGGGACACTCCTGCAGGAAGGCAGAGAAGAAACAGAGCCTCCCAGATCGACGACCCCCGGCAGGTTCCACAAGGCTCCACTCTGAAGGCCAGGGTCTTCTGACACTGGCTGTTTTGGGCTCTGTCCCTCCTCTCCTTCCAAGCCACTGCCTCCAGGAAGCCTTCTTTACTTGCACCGAGTCCCATTTTACCTTTATTCACCAGCCCTCATGCTCACCGCACACAGTGCCCTGTCCTTAGTCTGCAGGATATTCATCTACTGCATTTAATCTGTTCAAAGCCTTTTCAGAATAGGCCTTATTGTCATCAGAGGCAGAGAGAACTGAGCCAGCCCCTTGTGTTGAGAATGCTAACTTGGCTCACATCTGGGTCCCGGCCCCCAGTACTCCATCGGTGCTCAGTGCAGGGCTCAGCCAGAGGCCCCTTGGCTCTGTCCTGGTTCAGGCACCACCCCAGACTTCTTCTCCAGATTCTGCGTACAAACTGGTCTGCTACTACACCAGCTGGTCCCAGTACCGGGACGGTTTTGGGAGCTGCTACCCAGATGCCATCGACCCCTTCCTCTGCACCCACGTCATCTACAGCTTCGCCAACATAAGCAACAACGAGATAGACACCTGGGAGTGGAATGATGTCACCCTCTATAACACACTGAACATGCTCAAGAACAGGTTTGGCCCCAGGCTGCCAGGACAGGAGGCAGAGGGAGGGCTAGACCGGCTGGTCCCAGGGCAGGGCGCCTCTGCTCGGGAGGCTGCGGGACGGCCCCTGGGGACCCTGGCTGGGGAAGTGGAGGGCCTGGGCTTTGGTGGGAGCAGATGATGAGGGTACATGCTAGGCCATGCCTGGTGGTGACAGAGGCAGGCTGTAGAACAAGGCCGGCTGAGCTCCCCTGGGGAAGGGGAGTCCTCTCCCCCACTGGGGGTGCCTCTCCAGGGACCATGGAAAATACTCATGACCCTATTTTGCCATTTCCTGGCTTCCCCACTCAGGAGAAACAAAAATGGGCAGCATACCTCAGAGTAACTGCCGCAAAGTCTATGCCTCCTAGAACCCTGAATTTCAGGGTTGGAAGCACCTCCCACCCAATGCTGGCACCCTGCAGTAGCCTCCCACACATGGGGCCGGCCCATGTTACAACAGCTTCACTCCACCCTGGCCCTCCTGCCTCTCTGTGCCCCACAGGAACCCCAACCTGAAGACCCTCCTCTCTGTTGGAGGATGGAACTTTGGTTCTCACAGGTAGGACCCACTCCCCAGGATGATGGAATGAGGGGAGGAGGCATAGGTCTCCCTTACCCCATGTAGAGGGCCGCAGGGGCTGCAGACAGGTTAGGCATGGGGGACTAAATGGTTGTTGGGGGCCCACCCTGTGTAGAGTGAAGAAACCAGAGCCCAGAGAGGGAGAGGGCCTTGCCAAGAGTCACACAGTACGTTGTCAGTGGATCTTCTGACCCCCGGCCGGTGTTCCATCTACTGCCTCTCAGACCTGAAACCACAGGACTTCTGGGAGATACTGCCCCTAGGGCTGGAAGGAGAGAGATGGAAGGAATCGAAAATTGGGGAGTGTAGAGAGCCTGGAGGGACTCCCTGGAGTGGGTAGGGTTGGAGCAGGGCTGAAAAGGGGGGCAAGACATGGCCCTAACAGCTCCCGCTTACTGAGTGATGGCTCAGCTTCAGGCCCCCGTCGAGCCACAATCACAGGGGATCCCCATCACAGCACCGTGAGACACGGCCATTATCCCCACTTCACTGACAAGGAAACTGAGATGTAGGTGATGACCTTTCCAAGGCGACTTGGCTAGTAGGTGTTAGAGCAGGACCTGGAACCTGGACTGGCCGCTCCAGAGCTCTGTCTGAGATGCCTGGAGGTGGGTCCCGTCCCAGCCATGCCCTTCCGGAGCTCGGGGGTTCAGGCCCCCGCATCACAGGCCTCAGAAACCCCTGGAGATGCCCGAGGCCACCAGCATGTCAGTGCTGAGCACTCCACTGGGGTGACTGGGGCCCTAGATTTTCCAAAATAGCCTCCAAGACCCGAAGTAGCAGGACTTTCATCAAGTCGGTGATACCGTTTCTGCGAACCCACGGCTTCGACGGGCTCGACTTGGCCTGGCTCTACCCTGACCGGAGAGACAAGCGCTACTTCACCAGGCTGGTCAAGGTGCTGGCCGGTCGGGGAGAGCGGGGGCGAGGTGCGCTGGCACCAGGGGGCGGCCCCCTGAGGGCAGGCTGAGAGGGGTCTGAGGCCGCCTGGCCACAGGGTCCGGGGACCCGGCCTGGGGAAAGACAAACTGGCTTGTGCCCTGAGATCTGACACAACAAGGAAGACATCTTGTGACCACGGTGGGAGGTGTGGTGGGGTCCTCAGAGGCAGAAGGTCACTAAGCAGAACGCCCACGTAGTGGGGGAGCATCATTACCCACTGTTACCTCCCAAATCGATGCTGCCACTCCCCAGCATGCATTGCCTTGGGGACACTTGGCCACATCTAATGAGGGCAGCCCAAGCATCTCCAGGGCCCCAGGGGCAGAGTGATTATCCAAACAAATTGTCCACAGTACCCATATCATTTTGATTTTAAAGACCACTAAATGTAAATTTAAAGACCACTTTAATTTTTGTAGTCTCATGTACTGGCATGAACAAAACACAGACTGAAAAACAAACTTCTTCCAACACAATCTGTGGGCCAACGAGGACCACTATCTGTCCTCATGGTCCCTCTCGGACAGGGAGCAATGGAACGTTGATGGGTGTGTGTGGGGTGTGGGGATGGGATGGGTCCAAACAGTGTTTTAGGAGAAGGGTGGGTGAGTCCCAGGTGGGACCACCAATGGGCCACTCTAGCATTCGCCCTGAAGCGCAGTCAGGCTGGGGTCCTAGCAGATGGGGAAGGTCAATGACAGGCTCGGAGACCTCGGCCTCTCTCACAAGGCTCCCTCGCACACAGCCCCTGGGATTGTGCGGGCCCCCGTCACTCACCTGCCTCTCTCCCAACCAGAAAATGAAGGCTGAGTTTGCGAGGGAAGCCCAGGAGGGAACAAGACAGCAACTGCTTCTCAGCGCAGCAGTGTCCGCAGCGAAGGTGATCATCGACAGTGGCTATGACATTGCCCAGATATCCCAGTGAGTCCCCAGCCCTGCCCAGCCCCAGCGCTCCACGTGGAGTCAGAAGACTGGATTTCTAGTCCCCGTTCTTCCAAAAACTTGATGTGTGGCCTTGAGCAAGTCACTTCTGCTCTCCATGCCTCGGTCTCCCCATCTGTCAAAAGGGGCACCGTAATCCCTGTCCTTCCGTCTTCACACGGGTTATTGTGCTAAGCAGTTGAGAGAGTTTCTATGAATGCATTTGTGGAAAAGGAGGTAGGAGACGATACACAAACCGGCCGGCCACTGCGGGATCTCTTCTCCACCAGAGCACTAGTCACCGCAGACACAGCTCAGTAGCAGGAACACTTTGCATTGCTAGATGCCTCGAGGTGTCTTCTCACACACAGGGGACCCCAGCCCTGTCCACCCCTCCTCCTCACCCTGTCCCCTTCTGCACGTGAGGATGAGAAGTTCACAGCCCCACGGGCTGATGTCAGTGGAATCTGAAGATATGGATCTTAGGAAACACAGGAGTAAAGAGCAAAGGCTCTTCACTATGACTTTTCAGAATCTTCTTTATGATCTCAGGGAGGCATAGACTCTGTTTAAATGGATCATTTAGGAGGTGGGAACTAGGTGGCTCTCAACCATTTGCCCCAAATATCCAAAGCTCATATTCATGCAATCCACATGTGGTCCCTCTCACCCGGGTATGTGTGTGTATATGTGTGTAAACCTTCCTCCCCACTCCAGTGGATCACAGGTTCAGGGCCACCCTTTGGCCCAGCTCTTTCCCCACCAGGCTGTCTGTTGATGCTACTCTTTAATCTGCTTTCACTAAGATGAACGTGGCAGGTGCCAGGCGTGGAGGGTGGAAGGCAAGACAGAGGCCAGCTCCCGATCGTGTGCTGGGGACCTAATAAAAGGACTCCATTCTTGCCTTAAATGCACCTGTAGGGCTCTGAGCCCACTCCTGGGTGCGGCAGAGGGGAAGTGGCCAGGCAGCTTGGACGGTGGATCACAGGGCTCTACGGGGCCTGCCTCAGGGTTGCCTGCCTGCCCTGCTCCCACTGTGCCGGGGTGATGGATGCGAGGCCAAGAACCTTTCTAATTTCCTGCCTCGCCCTCTGACCTCTCTTCCCCAGACACCTGGACTTCATCAGCCTCATGAGCTATGACTTTCACGGAGCCTGGCGTCAGACCACAGGACATCACAGCCCCCTGTTCCGAGGCCAGGAGGATGCGAGTTCTGACAGATTCAACAACGCCGTGAGTGCCTGGAAGGAGGGTGGCTGGCCAGGCAGGGGGCCCCAGAGACCTGCCACCTGCCCGTGCTCACACACCAACGCTGTGCCCCTGGGGAATCCTGCAAGGAAGGGCTTATGGGACCCACACCACAGATGAGAAAACTGAAGCCCAAAGTCTGTGAGTGCTCCATGCCTGCAGAAGGGAGGAGGCAGAGTCTGGCTAGACCAGCCTTGCACTTGCGTGTAACCTGAGCTGATCACCGGATTGGTTGCCAACAGTCATAATCCCTTCCTTTACCTAAGACCGTTCTTTGGAGAATGCAACTACAAAATGCATTTTAGATTGCGATTATCAGCTCCCAGGAGGAAGCGTGTCCCAGATGCCGGGTGCGCCTGGAACTCCACCTGTCAAGGAGGCAGTGGGAGTACAGTCTTGCCCATCCTGCACCCCCAGCACTGCTAACAACTCCTCCCCTCCCCCCCCAGGACTATGCCGTGAGCTATATGTTGAGGCTGGGAGCCCCAGCCGATAAACTGGTGATGGGCATCCCTGCCTTTGGGAGGAGCTTCACTCTGGCCTCCTCCAAGACCGGTGTGGGAGCCCCGATCTCAGGGCCCGGATTACCAGGCCGGTTCACCAAGGAGGAAGGGATCCTGGCCTACTATGAGGTATGAGCTAGGGAGAAGGTAAGATCCCCACACACCCAGAGGCCCTGAGGAAGGTGAGCCTCCCACCCCCCATTTCCTCTTTTGGGAATAAAAACCTGAGGAGGGGGCGCCTGGGTGGCTCAGTTGGTTAAGCGACTGCCTTCGGCTCAGGTCATGATCCTGGAGTCCCAGGATCGAGTCCCGCATTGGGCTCCCTGCTCGGCAGGGAGTCTGCTTCTCCCTCTCCCGCTCCCCCCTCTTGTGCTCTCTCTCTCTCTCACTCTCTCTCTCAAATAAAAAAAAAAAAAAATCTAAAAAAAAAAAAACCTGAGGAGGAGGAAGCGGGGAGGTCAGGCCTCCTGCTACTAAGTCTCCTTCGGGCACACCGGGTCTGCCCCACCAAGCTCCCAGACACCCCTCTGGCCCTAGTTGAGGTTTTCCTGCCAGCCCAGAAAAGAGCAATGGCCCAAAGGCGGGTTCTTTTTGGACCCTGCCCCTGCTACTTTGTATCGCCTTGGGCCAGTCCTTACGTCAACCCATCATTTCCCACATCCCTGTTTAAGATGCCGGAAGCAAACCAGAGTCCCCTTCATGCCCTCAGGCTACAGCACCCCCAGAACCCTGGGGTGTTTGCATCTGGTTTACATACATAAGCATGAGGACTGCAGTCTGGGGGCTGGGGGCTGGGGGCAGATATCCTGAGCGGGATGAAGCAAGGGGCTGAAATAGATGTGGGGAGGGGCATCTCCCTGGTGACCTGCACCATCTCACCCAGCTCGCCATGCCACCCGGCCCTGTTCTCTGCTCAGATCTGTGACTTCCTCCACTTCGCCACGGTCCATAGACTCACTGGCCAGCAGGTCCCCTATGCCACCAAGGGCAACCAGTGGGTGGGGTACGACGACAAGGAGAGCGTCAAAACCAAGGTAGGTTCTCAAGGCCACGCCCCAGGATGAAGAGGGAGAGGGAGCCCGGCTCCAAGCAGCCAGATTCAGGTCCCCTGCACTGAGGGCGGTGCTGGGTCGTGGGGGCGGGGTGGTCCAGGTCTTGGGTGCCCGCTGTTCCCTTCCCTAGGCAGGGGCCCAGGCAGCACGTCCGCCCCGTGCACACTCCAGCCCGGGAACCCAGTCCTGCACCTCCCCCGGGTCTTCCCTGCCAGGTGCAGTACCTGAAAAACAAGCAGCTGGCCGGCGCCATGGTGTGGGCTCTGGACTTGGATGACTTCCGGGGTGCCTTCTGCAGCGGGGCTGTGCGCTTCCCTCTCACCACTGCCATCAAGGAGGCGCTCGGCGCGGCTTAGCCCCTGTCCTGCACACGGTGGGGCGAGGGGCATCCCTGCTGGCCCGGAGCCTCATCGCCCACTTTGCTGAGTCCCCGCCTGAGCCTCAGTCTCCCTCCCTTGGACCCCACGCGGAGGGCCACAGGGGAGCCGTCTGAGCTCAGCTCCAGTGGACCAGCAGGTAGAGGTAGGGCCGTGGGCAGCTAAGTCCTGGGGGCCAGCACGGTGGAAGCCCCGGGGTTAGCACACCGCTGCTGATTCGTGAAAATGCTCAATGGCCCCAGCCCCACACAAGGAGATTTCTTGGACTCCCTTACCCCCAGGCCTCCTTGCCGAAGGGCACCATTTGGCCCGTGCAAGCAACACATCTCTCACGAAGCAGAGCCACACTAATTACCCCTTCTGCAAGCCCAGCTTGAAAGCTGCACTCAGGAACATGATCACGTCTCCCCTCCCACTTCCCTTCCCTAATTCTGCAGCTGCTGCTCAATAAAGCGCCAGAGCTTCATGTGTGTTGGCACTTGCTTCGGTCTCTTTGGGCTCCCCTTGGTCGTGTCTTCTGGATTCCTCTCTCAGGCTCGGGGGCTTGGAGCTTGTAGAAGGTGCAGAGGTGAGGCTACCCTGGCCTCTGCTGGGCCCCGGGGAGTCCCAAAAGGAGGCCGGCCTCCTAAGATCCATCCACTGTGGACTTAACTCAGGAGGGCTGATGGCCTTCCGGATAATAAAGTAGTCCAGACCTCTTGACCTAGTTCCTTGTTGAAAGAAGACTTTTCTGTTTCCTGCAGGTTAGCAGGTACTAGGAAGGAAGCCACATTCCAAACCTTCATCTCCTCTGAGCCCCTGGGAGGGGGTAGGGAGCCAACCCAGGGCCAGGTTAGAGAACCCTGACCCTGGCCGTTCAGGGCTAGAAAGAGACCCCGATGTCCTCCTGCACCCTCCCTCTGGCCCAGGCCTGGAGTTTCTGCAGGGTGCTTGAGACATGGCTGTCCAGCCTCTGAGACTCCCAGAGATGGGCAGGTGGCTCATGACCTTAAAAAGCTCCTTCCATTGCTGGGTGGAAATTTGTCAGATGTCCTAAGGCTGCCACTCAGCCCTCTGTCTCCCTTGTCTCTCCTCTTGGGACACACTCGGCCCCCAACCCAAGCAGAGACAAGGCTGCTCTGCTCAGGCCGTGGCCGGGGGACATGAGGTGGCAGGCAGGTGGGATGGGAATACAGGTGAGTTGGGATGGGCTCAGAAGACCCGCTGGTCTTGCAGCCTTTATGAGGTAGAAATGCTCTCGTCAGGTTTCTGTGGAACTCCCAGGGCCCCAGGCATGCCTTGTATCTGGAGTCCAGAGGCACACTCCAAAATCAAAGAGAATTTATGTGTGGATTCCCTCATGTTCCGATGATCCGTGCCTTGGTTTGTGACACTGGTTTGAGGTGTAGGGAAGGAAGTACCTACTGGCCACCCTGAAATCTGAACCAGCTGGAGCTGAGCAGATGCAACTGATCCCAAGGTCACAGCCCTGCTCAAGGCAAGGAAAGTGAGAGCTTGGCCAGAGCCTCGGGAGGGTACCTGGCATTTCATCATGGGCCAGTGGGGCCAGGAATTCCCCAGTCGCCGCCCCTCGCCCACCCCACAACACAAGGGTCTTCCAACCCCCCCAGGGCTGTGAGCCCTCCAGGCAGCCAAGCCCCCTCCTCCCTGGAGCCACCCTTCCCCCACCCTGGGCCAAGCTCCGCAGGGCTGACTCAGGGTCCTGCAGAGTTAGTCACATTCGCTTATAGCTGCGGAGTCAGAGGCCAGGGATGGGGATCGGGTCTCCGGGGCCCGCCTCCTGCCTGGCAGGACACTGAGTCACCTGGCAGAGGGCGCGGGCACCCAGGCAGGGCCGGACCCTGAGGCTCCCCAGGCCCTCCGCTACAACGAGGACAACGAGCAGTGAAAGGCAGCCACACTCCTGTGTATTTATTTTTAAATGTTGGGATATAGCATACATGCTAAAGAGTGCATAGAATGGATTTGTTTCATTTAAAGAATTACTAACTCGTGAAAAACCTGTATAACCCCCCCCACCCCACACCGGAAGGGAAATGAAACCTCAGTAGTGCCCCCCGAGACCCCACCAGCACAGACACCCTGTCCCTCCACCTGGAGGCACCGCTCCTGACCTCCCCCTGCCTCCCCCTGGGGTCTCACCACCTACAGAAGCCCCTGGAAGAAGAGAGCGTGGGATTGTCTGCCTTTGAATTTAACATGGGTGGGATCCCACTGTTCTTGAGCCTTCCTCCCTTTGTTCACCATGAAACTGTTAGATCTGTTAGGTCGCCCCCGCGGCTGCAGTTGGCTCGTCCCGTCCCGTATTTTGGATTATAGGTGCACACGTGCTCTGCAGTGAGCTGTGGAGGGACAGGGGCCTTCCCCAGGTTTGGGCTATTACAAATAATACTGCTGTGTGAATTGGCGTGCATGTCTCCTGGGCACGTGTGACAGTGTCTAGGGCTGTCACTGCTGGGTCGCAGACATGCCCATTTTCCGTTTTTACCAGATGCCGTCTCCCTTTTTCCAAAGGGATGTCTTCGACCGCCACTCCCACCGGCAATGACCGTCCCCGTGGCCTCCCCTCCTCCCTGACTCGTGGTATTTTCAGGCTTGTTAAATGATTGCCAGTCTGAACGTTTTATTGGGTGAATGAATCCGTGACTAGACGTTTGGTTGTACCTGCCTCGTAACCCTCCCTGCTTCAAAGAGTCTAGAAGTTTCAGAGTGCCGTCCTCCTCTGGGCTCTCTTCCAGCACTGCCTCATGACTTTATCTCACTGCCAAGGGCTAGGGGATTGTCGCAGGGATTGGGGAGACTGGGTCCTCTCCAGCAAAAGCAGTAACTAGGGACCTTAGGCCCCCTTCCTGGGGCCCCATTGCTGGAAGACCTTCCTCCCACCAGCCCCACCTTGGGCATCCCAATCCCCTTCCTCTCTGGAACCTTCAACCCCACACAGCACATGTGAGAATGCCCAGGGAGCGTGAGGCCGAGGGGAGTGTGGGATCCCAGAAGCAAAGCTGGGAGTGCTCCCCAGGGAAGGCTGTTTCAGGCAGTCTGGGTCCCAGCACCTGGCTGAGAAGCCCTGGGTACAAGTGCCCCGCAGAGGCCAAACACAAAGCGTGATCTGGGTTCCTTCTCCAGATGGAAGCTCTTGTTCCCGTTGGCCTGACTCCTGGCACCAGCTCTCGGCAATGCCTCATCTCATCCATCTGTGCCCTCCTCCCCTCCGGGCACCAACACCCTGGCTGCTGAGATCCAATCGGAGTGATGGACGAGGTAGTGCGCTCCTCAAGGGACCCTGCAGTTCCTCCCCCTGAGCTATTCCTGGCCGAGGCATCTCCCTGCCCCCCAGTCCCCCTGCCTGACCTGACCCCACAGCTGGGAATCATCCTTTGGCTGGGGGTGGGGCAGCCCCTGACTATATAAGCCTGGACCTAGGTGTCCCAGGCACCCTGGAGGCCCAGACCCTCTCCTGCTGACCCCTGCACACTCCAGCCTGACCACCCCCAGCCAGCCCAGCAATGACAGAGAGAGCCGCCTCGGAGGCCCCTGCCTGTGGTCCGGAGGAGACCGCCTCTGAGCCGGCCAAGGCGCCCACCACCGAGCCCTCTGGAGAAGTGGCAGCATTGGCGTCCACCGGGGAAGAGCGGGCTCCCACGCCACAGGAGCCTGCCCCCACAGCCCCTGCGGCCCCCGCAGCCACTAAACCTGCCCCTGCAAGTGAAGGTGACAAGAGGTGGGGCAGGGAGTGCGGGCGGGGGAGAGTTCTCCACCACAGACCTCTTCATCTCCCCCTACTTCTCCCCCAGATGTGCCCAGTGCCCCGCTGCAGCTGACCTTGGAGGATGTGAGCGACAGCTCGGTGACCGTGAGCTGGGAGCCACCGGAGAGGCTAGGGAGGCTGGGGCTCCGGGGCTATGTGCTGGAGCTCTGCAGAGAAGGAGGTGAGCTCTGGGCTAGCCCTGCGTACCCCCAGGGGAGGTGGGCTTGGGAGTCGCAGCGACAAGCCCCCAGACCCTGCAGCTGGGCCAGTCTCGGGGGAGATACAGAAGAAGAAAGTGCAAGTAGTCCCCTCAACCCACTCACCTAACACTTCTTGCTCACCCCATGGACCTCTGAGGCAGGGGGATGTCCAAATAACCTCAGGAGACACCCCCCTACCCCATCCTCCAGCTCCAGGGAGCCTCTGAGTAACAGGGAGAGAGGGGTCGGGGCTGCTGGGGTGCTGGTCTGATAGGAAGTGAAGGAGATGCTGAGTCTCAGAGGAGCCTGCTTGGTGAGGGCAAGCAGGGGGGGGACAGAGAAGCTGGGAGCAGGGGCACTTAAGAATAGGAGACAGTGAAGAGAAACAGGGGACCAGGGCAATGGCCCAATTCCTGTTGCCTCTGTCCTGTTCACCTCCATGGTGGCCAAGTTCAGCCTGGCCTCTGCCTTTGTCCTTACCTTGCTGCATGACTTGGCAGATGTGTCCAGCCCTCTCTGGGCTTTAGTGATACCTTCTCTGACCACCATTTCAGGGCTCTAACACCGGGTGTCTTTGATGCCATTTGACAAGAAGCCAGGGAAGGAGAGCAAGGGGAAAATAAGGCCCGGGGTGGGAGGTCCATTGCCCCAGATCCCCAGGGAGGAGGAAAGCCCCACTGAGAAGGATGCCCACGGCCGTGAAGCCGGGGCCTTGCATGCTGTCCGTTTCCCCAGGCTCGGAGTGGGTGCCCGTGAACGCCCGGCCCCTGATGGTGACCCAGCTGACCATGCGGAACCTGGCTCTAGAGGACAAGTTCTTCCTGCGTGTGGCTGCAGTGAGCTCTGCGGGGGCTGGCCCACCAGCTGTGTTACAACAGCCTGTCCACATCCAGAAGATCATCGGTAAAGCCCGTCCTTTTATCTCCTGCTCCCAGCCCTCCCCAGGCCCCTTATGTGATAGGTAGGGAAACTTGAGGCTGATGGGCAGAGGCAACAAGACAATCATCTTCCCCCATCCCACCCTCACATGCACAAGCCACATGCTATCACCATCTTGCCTTAAGAAAGTTCCAGGTTCCTCAGCAGCAAGCCTCTGGAGGTCAAAGAGGCCATTTCCCTGAGTGGCCCAGCCCCCAAGCATTGGGGGAGGGTGTCCCTGACTCCCAGAAATGAAAGCTCAAGCTCCCCAGGTCACCTGCCTCAGCGTCCCAATGCTAAAAGCCATTTTGTTCTTCCTCCTATCTAATCTGAATCCCTCCAGCGGCCAGGGAAGTTCATTTTCTGCCCATTTTCTGCTCGTGTCACATGGCCTGGGTTCCAGATCCTCCCAAAGGTTTTTGAACAGAAAGAAGTCTTTGCTTGCCTCTTATCCCACCACGTCCCTAGTGGGAGAAACAGACGAGAGCCTGCAGGCCTGTGAAGTTTTGTCCATCCCCAGAGGGCAGCGGTGTGCTGGGGACCTTGGAGGCCAGCTGCTGTCCCTTTGTAAGACTTCTATTTGCAGGGTGCATTAGCCTCAAGCCTACCCTTGCTCCCTTGCCAGAGCTGATCGGGTTTCAGTCTGTTAATGGCAGTGAGTCATTTGATCTGATCTGAGGTCTCTGGGGACAGCCCAGGGCCTGGGGTGAAGAGAGACACAGGCCAGCAGGTGGCCTGAGGCCTTCTCTACCTTCCTTCTTATTCCCCTGCACCCACAGGAGGCCTCCAAAAAGAGTGGGCTTCAGAGCCACAGGAGAGGTCAAGTTTGGATTCAAGGAAATACTTCTCAACTTCAAGGCCCAAGAGATGTGGGAACCACGGGGCTAGGGAGATTAGAATCAAGGGCTATGACAGCTGGTCCATCCAAGCCAAGCAGGTCCCCAGGGGCCCCAGGACTCCCTCGCAGTCACTCAGCCTATTAGCAGCAATCCCAGAACCTGCCTCCCATACAGGACCATTCCTGTGCCACCAAGCGTCCGGGAGTCCGGGAGTCTTCTCTGGGACCCTCCCATCCTTTGAGTCTGGGGCAGACATGACCCCACCTGGCAGCCACAGTATGGTCATGTCGACTCTAGCCTGGAGGCGCCAGGAAGCCCTCCTGGTTGGGAAGGTCCTGGACCTGCCCCAGGAGGTCAGACTCTGAGAGGGTACAGAGGCCAAGGCTCTCTACTCCAAGGCCCAACATTGAAGGAGCCAGCCAGACTCCACACCCACGACTCCATTACAATTCCTCTGGCCGGAGAGAAGGGGATTTCCTGGAGAGAAGAGGGGGAGGAGGCCGCGAACAAACAGGGACCAGCCAGGCCCTCCTCATGGGCAGGGCAGGGTGGGGACCTAGTCCAGAATCCTCAGCTGCTCAGCTGTCCCTTCTTAGCCACCTGGAGCTGCCAAGCATTCCTGGCCCCCTGCAGCTGCCCCTAGATCGTTCCACTCCTTATGCTCCCAGAGCCAAGGGCCTGCACAGCTAATCCTCGGAGACACAGTGTTCCTTCTCACCATCTCCTTCCCTCCGGCCTGTGTGCCACCGACCAATTGCTGCCCCCTGTTTGCTGCCGAGGAGCCTCAGCTCCACCACTCCTGCCCCCGCCCGGGGCGGGGAGCGGGGGGATGGCAGGGGCTGCGGCAGCCTCCCTTAGAATGCACAGCAGCTTTGGTGGCCGCACCTGATTAGGTGACGGTCAGGAAGCTGGCTCCCCACCCCCCCTGGTAGCATGGGACTGAAGTGAGATTTCAGGAAGGACTTCCCAACTGTGAGACTGAAAGGTAGTGGGAGGGGTGACAGAGAAAGAAGGGGTATAGCTGCTCTGCCCTCATTTAAGAAGGGAAAGATCCTAAACCTCCCATATGGCCTCCGACAGAGAAATGGGCAAATGGGTCTCACAGGGGCTTCTCTGGGCTGCTGGGGAATGGAGGGTGCTGGATGAGGAGGAAGAAGGCATGGCCACCTTTCCTGGGAATGCAGGCCGACAGGTGCAGCACCTGCTCCCCACTAGGGGGAGCCAAGGAGCCCGCCAGGACCCATCTGGAGCCCTGGCATGCCTGGGCTGCAGGGTAAATCCCAGCCTGGCAGGGTCAGGGCGCCAAGGGAGTGCCCAGGATGCTTACCAGTTCACACCATGGAGGTCCTGCCCTCCTGGAACCTCCCAGCTCTCAACTCCCCAAGGCCCTTGAGGGATTTGGGCCCCTGGATCTCCACTAGCCTTTCCCACAAGCGGGCAGCCCCAGAGCACAACTAGGAGCCCTCCTGCCCAGCCAGCAACCCTCACCGGTTGTTTCCTACGGCTACCACAGTAGCCTCTGATCAGCAACCCCATGCTGTGCTAAGCCTAGCCTCTCCCTTTGACACAGAGGCCCCCAAGATCCGAGTCCCCCGCCACCTTCGTCAGACCTACATCCGCCAGGTGGGAGAGCCAGTCAACCTGCAAATCCCCTTCCAGGTACGTATGGCCCCTGCCCACGATAACAGCCTGGATGGAAATCAGGGCCCCTACTTGAGGTGCGTCGCAGGAACCCTGGAAATGTCAGGATCCTCATGAGGGTCGGCCCTCATGAGACCCACCAAGAGAGCTTCACCCTCCCTCTGTTGTACACATGACTCAGTTGTGATTCTCCAGCCTGTGGTCGGGATGGGTGGTCCCAGGGTTGGCTGGACACCTGGAGAAGGAGGCTGTGAGCAGCACCTGCGTCTCTCCTGGAAGGGCTGTTGGGGCCAGCTCCCCTGAGCACAGCTCCAGAGATCCCCGGAATTGAGTGGGTATGGGGGTGCTGGCATCTCCTGCACCTACCCTGAGAGCTCCTCCTTCCCAGGGGAACCCCAAGCCTCAGGCCTCTTGGACCCATAATGGCCACGCCCTGGACAGCCAGCGGGTGAATGTGCGCACCGGGGACCAGGACTCCATCCTCTTCATCCGCTCGGCCCAGCGCTCCGACTCAGGCTGCTATGAGCTCACTATGCGTCTGGAAGGCTTGGAGGCCAAGGCAGCCATCGACATCCTGGTGATTGGTACGGGGCCAGGGGAGGCGGGGCTGCCTTGCTGGGGACCCAGAGACCCCACCTCCTACCCCAGAGCTGACCTCTACGGGATGAGGCCAGGGAGTGTGTGACGGGAGCCAGATCTTGGGTGTGGGGATTTTGCAGCAAGCCCAGCCTTCCTCCTCACCCCCCTCACACTCTGGCCCTACAGAGAAACCTGGACCCCCCAGCAGCATCCGGCTACTGGACGTCTGGGGCTGCAACGCTGCTCTTGAGTGGACACCGCCCCAGGACACAGGCAACACAGAGCTCCTGGGCTACACAGTGCAGAAGGCAGACAAAAAGACAGGGGTGAGGCCCGCTGGAGCAGTGTGCGGCGGGGGGAAGGGGCCAAGGTGGCCAGGAAAGCCCGGCCCTCCAAGAGTCCAGGGAGCACGCTCTAGTCTAACTACCACTAACCTGATCCTCATGTGGCTTTTTAGCAAGATCCCTTTCCTCTCTGGGCCTCAGCTGCCTCCTGAAGACTGCAAGGGGGCCTCTCTGCGGCCCTTCAAGGTCTAGAGCAGTGCTTCTGGAAATGTAATGTGCCTATGAATCACCTGGGAATCTTGCTAAAATGCCAGTCTTAACTCGTTAGGTCTGGGGCGGGGGCTGAGATCCTGCACTTCCCAGAAGTTCCCAGATGATTCTGAGTTTGCAGGTCCTCAGGCCACACTTTGAGCCGTAAGAATCTAGAATTCTCTGAGGACCCTAGCGAGGTCATCTGAGTATCCAGGGACCCCGTCTCCCAAAGCTGGATGGTTCAGCTCCCTCGGGATAAGGCCTGGAATGAGCCCCTCTGAGGAAGGGGCCGCAGGGCGAGCCAGGAGGGCAAGGGCAAGGGTCAGAGGAGAGGATGACTGGGCCGGGGTCCCCGCAGCAATGGTTCACGGTCCTGGAGCGCTACCACCCGACCACGTGCACCATCTCTGACCTCATCGTGGGAAACACCTACTCCTTTCGGGTCTTCTCGGAGAACCAGTGCGGGCTCAGTGCCTCGGCCGCGACCACCAAGGAGCTAGCCCGCATCCAGAAGGCAGGTGGGTCTGGTCCTGGGGCCCTCCTTCCCTCCAACCCCCCGCCCAGCCAGGCTCGGCCTGTCCTGGGGCATCAGCACCCCTCCCTGGGGGCTCCTGGTGGGTGCCGCTCGCCAGAGCATCTGCTGCCCTCTCCACGCCCACTCCACAGCTACGCACACGCTCACGCGTTCACACGAGGGACTGTAAAGAAATGGATGTGGTTGATTGATTTTAACAAACACATCAGAGCAAACCCGTGCAAAGGAGATGCGCCCCTTGGGAGGCTGTGCGCTTATTCCGAAGTCGCTGGTGGCTGCCAGCATGGTAGCGATCCCGAGGGCTCATGCGCGGTGTCCCAGGGGCACTACTTGGAGAGGCAGCGTGCGTGGGTAGGTAGAGGCCGGTGAGTTGGCTCAAACACAAGCCTCCTGACCCTCGTATAACAGCACACAGATGGACAGGAGAGATACGGGGATTTACTGTCTCCACACAGCCACGTGACATGCTTGCGTCAAATATGAAATGCCAAGCCCTTGCTCCCTGTCACCCTGTGATCTCCAGCAACCCCCCCCCCCGCCGCCGCCCCAGCACGGAGTCTGTGTAGGCTTGGGAAGGCACACGCAAATTTTTAACACCAGCCTGTGCTGCACAGAACGAGGAAGACATTTTTGTTTAAAAAAGGAAAACCAGTCAGGTCTCCAAAGACAAACAGAAATGAAATGTGGATCTCTGGGTTGCAAGTCCCCAGCCTTGGCCAAGAGCAACTCATCTATCCAGTTTTCCCGCCCGTTGCCCTCTCTGTCCTCTCCCTGACCCACCCAGGCACGGTCCTGACTTCCTCTGCTTCTTTGAGATCTTCTGTCTCTAAGTTCCCGCATATTGGCCATGCCTGGCTTCCCGAAGATCCCAGGAGCCTGGGGTCCTGCCACAGAGCTCCTTCATCCCACAGCAGCAATGAAATGGCTTGTCTCCTGCCCTTGTTGATGCTAAGATCCTCCTCCAGACCACCAGCTCTCTGCCCAGAGAACCATGGTCATGATGTGATTGTCTACCCTTTAAGCCCCAAACTCACTAAGTGATATTGGGCAAGTCACTCATCCATGAAGGGCCTTAGTTTCCCGTCTGTCAAATAGTAATAACAAACTCACTCTTGCAGAAGGATGCTAAGTAGATTAAATAAGACACCTAAGCGTAAGCTATAGTGATTATTTTAGGAAAATGGATGAATTCAGTTCTAACAGGCCTACTCTTATAACCTTAAATTTGCACCCCTTTCTCTTGTGAACCCAGATATTGTTGCCAAACCTAAAGGGTTTGTGGAGCGAGACTTCTCAGAAGCCCCCTCATTTACCCAGCCCCTGGCTGACCACACCTCCACTCCTGGCTATAGCACTCAGCTCTTCTGCAGTGTCCGAGCATCGCCCAAGGTAAGGGGTGAAGCCCCCCTGTGCCCTGGGTGGGTGGGGGCAGTGGGGCTGGGGAATCTTCCCAGACAGCTCCTTCAAAGCCCATCCCAGCCCACAATCTCCTCAGCTCTCTTCTGACCATGTTCCCTTAGCCCAAGATCATCTGGATGAAAAACAAGATGAACATCCAGGGTGACCCCAAATACCGTGCCCTCTCTGAGCAAGGCATCTGCACCCTGGAGATCCGGAAGCCCAGCCCCTTTGATTCTGGGGTCTACACCTGCAAGGCTGTCAATGTGTTAGGGGAGGCATCCGTGGACTGCCGGCTGGAGATCAAAGGGAAAGGTACAAGGAACATCCTTCTCCAGGGACCGTCCTTTAATAGAAACCACCTCTTCTCCTGCCCGACTAGATGAGGCTGGGTGCTGGAAATCAAGGCAAGATAGAGGGTTAGTAAAGACGAAGAGATCTGGCTAGTGGAAGGATTTTCCAAGTGGGAGGACAGCCCAGTGTAGGGAACGGAGGTAGTAGAGTCTGCCACCCAGACTGATTGATTACCTGGGGTGAGGGCCTGTAGCCTTGAGCCCCTCTCGTCCCACTATCCCCAACTCGGGTCCCCTGCAGACTCGCCCCTCCCCCACTCTGACTGTGGCATCTCTT
Organism: Mirounga leonina; assembly: GCF_011800145.1. Classification (NCBI taxonomy): domain Eukaryota; kingdom Metazoa; phylum Chordata; class Mammalia; order Carnivora; family Phocidae; genus Mirounga; species Mirounga leonina. Next base: position 26,698,031 of record NW_023270389.1, read on the forward strand.
CCAGCATCAGCCACACATTGAAGAGCGACAGGAGGCTGTGATGAGGAGAACGGTAAATGGCTGGACCCGCGGCCTCTGGGGGCAGAGGCCAGAGCAGGGGGTGGGGGTGGGGCGGGGACAGGGAAAGGTGGCATTCAGCTCTGGGGACAAATCTGCAGTCCCGGGCAATGTGCGCTTAGGACAGGGGTCTAGTTCAGGGCATTCTCTTGGGCCTGTTTCCTTGTCAGCAAAGAGGGGACAACAACCTGTGTCCCACCTTCCCTCCCAGGTGGTTCTGAGGCTCCGGACATGGATCCCAGAGCTGCAGGGGCAGAGCTAAGTGCTGGGCATTGGGCCCTTGGGGTGGGAGGCCTGGGAAGAAAAGAGGGGCGTTGTGTCCCTCTGCCCTGTCTCACTTCTTCAGCAGGGCAGGTAGAGCCCAGCTCTGTCTAACCCCAGGGCTCATGAAGCGTGTTCTCTGCCAGGTGCTGCAGACCTGGAGAATCAGGGCCACCAGACTCAGAATCAAGCTCCACGAATGTCCCAGAGCCCTGTTCACATGGTGATGGCTGATGGCTCTCCTCCCTGGTACCTGCCTCGCCTCCCTCCCCTAGAGACTGGAGCCCAGGAGCCAGGGTAGGCCTGGCAGGCCCTAGGCCAGGCTTCCTGGGCACGAGGGGGCCTGGGAGGTGCAAAGACTGGATGCCCCTGCAGAGAGGTGCACTCTGGGTGAGAACCGCTCAAATAAAGGTGTGTGGTGTGTTTCGGTGCAGGGGCCTCTGTGCCAGTGAGCGTCGTTGTGATGGGGGAGGCGCTGTGTCACAGCGAGGGGGCTGGAATGCGTCACCGCGAGGGGGTCTCCACGTGTGACATCAGGAGGAAGATGTCAGTGGGAGGGGACTCAGGATCTAAGGGGGGTTTCCAGACATGAGATTTTTAAGATCTTGCTTTCACATTCAGGGTATTCTATGCCAAGAGCATAACTATAGGAACAGACACACTCTTCTCTAGAACCCTCCTTGCTCTGAACGCCTCCATACCCCCTCCCTGCTTCCCCCCCCCGGCCCCCCCACTCTCTTCTGCTGAGGTTGTCTGCTGCCCTCAGATGGCGGTGAGGGTGGGGAGCCAGGGGCATGCTCTCCATCAAGGTTCACAGTCTTTATTAGTCAGGTGGCCCTCCCTAGGAGCCAGGGCACATCCTACCTCCGAGAAAGGAAAGGACCTGGAATCACACACAGAACCCCCCACCCCCACCCCTCTGTACAAGGGCCCACAGAGCCTGGCAGAGGGTGGAAACTTCCCTGGATGCTCTGAAGCTTACACTGTGCCACAGAGCCCCAAAGCCCCTGAAAACTAGTGCCAGGGATACTGGGGGCATTTAAATGCCAGCAAGACCTCCCTGCCTCACTCTCAGGGGTGTGGTCTCCCCTGGCCTGTTCCAGCCCGTCACAAGTCATCCCGTGAGTACCCACAGTCAGCACTTTCCCTTGTCCACACCCCCGCCCTCAGGCAGGCAGAATGCTCCCTCACGTTGGCATATCTGGGGCTCTCCTCTCCATCTGGCCCAGAAACAGCAGAGATGGGCGTCACTTAGAGAGTCCAGGCCATCCTCAGGGGCTAGTGGAGCTGGTAGCCCAGATGACAGGTAGTTATAGCCCAGGCTCCTCCTTGGGCCGCGCGGGGCCGGAGCAAGGCTCAGTGCTGCCACCCGGTGGCTGTGTGCGGCCTGCCCTTCAACTCCGCATGAGCTCCAGCGGGCTCGGAGCCCCCTTTCCGGGTCCTAGGGCTGGTGGAGAATAAAGCAAAAGTTGGGAATGATTTCTGGACCCGCTCTTTCTGCCTCTTCCAAGTATAAACCTGGGCTCCCCGGGGCAGGGACAGCAGGCACCCTGGCACCCGGCATGGCTAGCCGCTCAGGGTCCGGGGAGGCAGGGACTGAGGCTCCATGATTCCTGCCCCTCAGTGGCTCTGCCACCTTCTACAGAAAGGAGAGAAAGCAAGACCATGATGTGCAGTTTCTCTCCCTCCCTCCATCTAGGAGGGGATCCTCTCCTCTCCTTAGGCTTGGTCCCAGGTTTGCACATCCACCACGAGAGACGAGCAGGCTCCCCTGACTGCCATGGAGCCCAAGCTTGCCCTCCCAGCCCACATGGCCCCTTTGCAGCCTCAGTCTCCCCAGGTCCGTCCAGCCCGAAGCACTGGGTTGCCCGTAGATGGTCACACAGCTGGGGAGGCTCAAGCCACTTTCCTCCTCTCCTCAGGTTGCCTGGTTCCTTCCTCATGGACCGCCCTCCCAAACCTCCTCCAGGACCCGAGGTGCAGGTCACCCACACCCCACAGCCCAGCCAGGAAGGCTCAGGAGTGGGACCAGTGGGGACGTGGGACTGGGCTGAGATGCCCCCAATGTGGGCAGGCAGGATCGGAAGGTGGAGTCTAGTCGTGGGGCCCCTCTTCAGGGGGGTCCTCGTCAACGGGGGGTGTGGGCTGGCAGCGGAAATGGTCATTCCAAATCTTAAGGAAGGTGACCCGGAACTTCTGGATGCGGAAGGCATAGACGATGGGGTTCATGGCCGAGTTGCCGTGGGTGAGGAAGATGGCGATGTAGATGAGGATGCTGGGCTTCTGGCAGGAAGGGCAGAAGAGGGTGATGCAGTTAAGGATGTGCAGGGGCAGCCAGCTGAGGGCGAAGAGGAAGAGGATGAGGGCCAGCGACTTGGCAATCTTCAGCTCCTTCCCATAGTACTTCTGCGGGTCACCAGAGGAGGCCGACACCTTCTTGTTAAGCTGCTTGCGGATCAGATAGAAGACCTCCAGGTAGATGAGGACCATGAGCAGCAGCGGGGGTAGCACCCAGACAAAGAAGTTGAAGTAGACCATGTACTCCATGCTGATAACCTTCTCAAACTCGCACTCAATCACGGGCTCGCCCTTGGTGCCGTTGGCTGCCCAGGCCCGTTCCACCTCCCCGAGCCTGTTCCAGCCGAACATGGGCGTCAGACCCACCACGAAGGAGAGAATCCAGCAGCCGGCGATGGCCACTGCCGCCCTCCGGGGAGTCACCACCGTCTTGTACCTGGAGGAGGGGAGAATAGAGTGTGAGTCCCCCCCGCTAGGCTCCACCAGCCCTCAGGGGTCTCTAAGAGGAGGCCCCCTCCCCAGCCAGGGCCCAGCGAGTGGGGAGCTGCGGGTCTTTGGCTAGAGGTCTGAGTCTTCAGGATCTAAGATTTGGGCCACAGCTTTGCAACGCACTGGCTCATCTCGCCCGCAGAGGGTGGGAACCCTGGGTCACATAAAAATCACGACGAACTAAAAATCAAGGTAAAAATCGTAACAGAAAATAGCAAAGGACCTCCCGGAGGAGTTTTAATAAAATCACCAAAGTAAAAACCATTGGTCACCTCATCGTTGCTGCGTGGCGGCGGTCCTGGTAAGGTAGGAAAGCCTTGACAGATGAGGGAACTGAGGTTCAAAGCGATCACATGGCAACACTTTGCTGTGCTACGCTGACCCAAAACAACCAGATCATCAGTGAGCCGCTCTTCCCCTTAGGCCAGCTGACACAAGTGCCCAAAAAAGCCTTGCACACCTCCCTCCTTCCGGCTCTGCCCCATACCCCCCTACCAGTGCCCCCACCTCCCCTTCCAAGCTTACCTCCCCTTCCCCCTTCCAATCACCGCGCAGTGCTTATCTCCTGAGGGCTTGTGCTCAAGCACCAGCTCTGCACCCCCAAGCTAACGGGGGAATCATTCTCAGGAAAGACAACTCATGTTCACGGAGCATTTGCTACAAGCGAGGCACTTGCGTGCATGCATGCATGGGGGTGCATTTGCTCAGCCAAGTGCCAAACAGGCGTGCTTTCTGTGCCAGTAAGAAAGGATCTCTGCAGCTCACATTCTGGGTGAAGAGGCAGACGACACAATGTCCTGGGAGCTCCCCACTTCCCTTTAAACCAGTGCAGCCTGCAGCCAGCACGTCCTCTGCCCACACGCCACCCCGGAGAGAGTGCCAGGGGCTGGGGCCCACCCGGCTTGGTGCTGGGGAGCCAGCTCAGTGCAGCTGGGCTCAGCTTGCCCAGTTTATTTTCCAGTGTGGCTTCTGAGATGGATGGAGTGCCCCCCTGAGCCTGTAAGCAGCTACTGAGACCCATGGGGGTGAAGGCGGAGGCCTCCCTCCGACTTTGGTTTCTTCTGTCGAGTGCTGCAGGATCGGTGGCTTTCTTCTTCACAGTGATGATACTTATGGCCCCTCTCACCCTGGACACCGTTCCACGCACCACAGCCCACTGATCCGGGAAGGCTTTATGGGGAGGGGGAAGGGAATGACTTGGGGGTGGTGGGAGAAACCAGATCCCCCCATCCCATCAAGGAAGCAAGCACTAGAAGGGATCATGGAAGCTCTTTTCCAATCTCCTCATCGTTCCAATGGGAAAGGGAGGAACCTAGATGATTCCAACACGTCAGTGTGGTGTCCCCTCCCCTACTCTGTGATCACAGGGCCCTTGTTTCCCCAAAGCACCAAGGTGCCTTGAAGGCCCCCAGTTCACTTGTGCCTCCTTAAGTTTTCTTACACATAATCCTTGCTATCTTGCAACTGAAGCCCATTCCCTCCTCTTGGGTCCCTAGCAGGAGGGCCAGCCTGGTTCACACACTAGAAGTCAATCTGCAACCTACTAGATCAACTCTTTCTCAGTAAAATGAGACAGTGGACCCACTTCAGAGACTAAGGACCAGATGAGACAACATAAGTGAAATAGTCTGTAAACACCCCACCAATATTCCTGTGCCCGAGCTCCTCCCGTCCAAGCCCCTAGTAACACTCACGCTTGGAAATCCTCCCGTATCTCTAGATGCTCAGCCAACAGGGCCTAACGGCTCTGCAAATATCTGGCTCAGGGCTTGTTAGTGATGATCTCAAAGGGCTCCCCACACACCCTATGGTGAAAGAAGCTCTGGGTGAATCCACAGAGCAAGACCGAAGGAGCAGAGATCATTCTGCCGAGACAGAAGGCTAAGGGACACTGCTATGGCTGTCATGAGGTTGGGGTGGGGGGCAGGTTTCCAGGGTGAGCCTCAGCAGGACCTAATCAGGCTGCAGCGGCAGGAGGAAGGATGGAGGCCAGGCACCTGCCCTTCCCTGCCCCCCCGCCCCGGGTCACAGCCCGTCGCACGTATGATTTATATCATGTTTATCGTTCACAAAGCCCTTTACATTCATGTCTCAGGTCATCCCCGTAACCACCCTGTGGACATAATGGGATTACCATTTCACAGATTAGGAAACCCAGGCCCAGAAATGGCCCAATAACTTACCCAGGTCTCCAGACTCCAAGACCAGCTCTCCTCCTGGGCACCAGGCTCACTGTGGGTCACTTAGATATGGGATGATTGGCAGATTGCGAATGTCCCCTTCCTAAGAGCTTTAGAATGGGAACATCTGGACCCTATTCAAGGAGGGTATGCCCAGAAATAGGGGGGTGGACAAGGTGACCTTGTGCTGCCATCCAGCCTGGGGATTGGGGGTGGGGGGAGGCTGCCCAGGACACACATCTGAGCAATGATGACCACTGAGAGAAGAGGTGGGTCCCGACACTGACCCAAGTGTGAGAAAGGGAGGAAGCAGCTTCTCACTAGGGAGGTGCCCACTCCCCTCCTCCCCTCGCCCTTCTTGAGGGCCTGGAGCCCCAGGGTTAAAGCTTTCCTGGGGCTCCTCCAGGGCCAGGTCCCAGCAGACCTGCAGCTTAGGGTATCAGTTCTCATCTGTTTTTCTTGCTATTTTCTCCATGGTGGGAAAGGGCTGGACCCAGGACCTTGGCTGAGGTGGGGCAGGCTCCCACAGGAAGGACTGCACCCCAGGGCCAGGGAGAAACTCACCTCTCCCCACACGTGGGAAAGGGAAGCAGAAGCTGCAAGTCCTGGGGCGCATGTGGCGTAGGGCGTGTTGAATGTGCCTCCAAAGCTTGGGCTATCCCTCCCAAGTTGGGGTCCGCGGCCTCACCCCACCCCCGGGGCTGTGCTAGGGACTAGCCAGAGAGACGGCTGTCCTCAGGAACATGCAGTATCCCACAGACACAGGCGGGGGAGCAACAGAATGGACACACTGAAACACCAGTGGGGCCTTGTCCACAGGCAAGCAGGGCGGGCAGCTCCTTACAGAACCAGCCCCATCATGGGTCACTTAGCTTAAAATCCCACCATGGGTGAGCCATTCCTTTGGGTTAAGAATTGGCCCCTCTGTGTGTTATTTTTAAAAGCCAAGACAGTACTAATTCCAGAGTGTGAGTTAGTCTACCAGCCAGCACCTTCCTGATGATGGTGATAACATGCAGACTGTGTTCCTGGAGCGGTGGGAGGGAGAGGGAGGGCTTCAGGAAAGAGGTGGAAGGGGGTTCCCGGGCTGGCTGAGTGGGGAGATATCTCCCATCACAGATGCCACCAGAGTAAGTGTGGTTCAGAGGTGGACAAGGTGGGGTGGGGGGGCTACCAATCCCACACCCAACAGGGCAGGGCAGAGGACACCTCTGCCACACCCCTGCACTCTGGCAGGGCTGCCACATAGAAGAGGGAGGTTCTGAAGGCTAAGGCGGGGGAGGGGCATTGAAAAATAACAGCTAACTGGGGCGTCTGGGTGGCTCAGTTGGTTGAGCGTCTGACTCTTGGTTTTAGCTCAGGTCATGATCTGAGGGTCATGAGATCAAGCCCTGGGTCAGGCTCCACACTCAGCGGGGAGTCTGCTTGAGATTCTCTCCCTGTCCCTCCGCCCCTCCCCTCCCACTCATGTGCACGCTCTCTCTCTCTTTCTCTCTCTCTCAAATAAATAAATAAATCTTTAAACAAAAAGAAAAATAACAGCTAACTGATCAGTAATAATGACAACAATAATGCTAATAAGTTAACATTTATTGATACTTCCTGCGGGCCCGGCACTGACTAAAGATAGCCCCATGAGTTCGGTATTATTATGATTATTATTTTCATTTTCTAATTACAGTAACTGAGACTCAGATTATGAAACCTGCCCAAGGTCCCTTAGCGAGAAAGACGTAGAGACAGAATTGCTAAGATTCAGATCTTTCCAAGTCCAAAGCCTGGCTGGACCCAGCGCTGGCACTCCCATGGGATGGGGTGAAGGGGGCTTGGAGGGTGGAGCCTCAGAGTGGCAGGGAGCCATGGTGAGCTCCTTGGACTGAGCAGTTCTGAGGATGCTATTAGACCTGCCTGGGAGCCCCCCGACTTCCCTCCAGGTCGGGCCTCTTCATAGACCTCAGGCTGGTCTGTTGATGAGCTGCCTAGCTGTTTAGTGGTGGGTGTTGGGGTGACGAAGCAAACAAGGTCTCCCTTTGAGTCATTAAACAGATATTCCATGAACACCTTTAGGTGCCAGGTACCAAGTGGTAAAGGTAGGGTTCAGAAATATTGAGGAGAACAGGCTCTCATGAAAGTAACCTTCTAGAGGCAGGGGAACAGGAAACAAATAAACGGATCATTTCAGAGAGTGAAATCAATAGGACACCCGAGAGACTGAGTAGCTGGTGGGCAGAGGGGCCTCTCTGGGGAGGATGTGCTGAGCTGATCGCTAAATGATCACCAAGAGCCACCCAGGCAAAGATCAGGGTGGCGGGGGAGGCAGAGCTTTCCGCGCAGAAAATACAGCAGGTGAAGGTGCTGAGGCTGGAGGGCAAGGAGCAGAGAGCCGCTAGTGAGGCCGGTGAGGGCAAGGGTAGGGCGGGTCAGTCCCAGCTGTGGTCAGGGACAGCCACCTAGGGCTGGGAGGGCCACAGTCAAGGTTCTGGGGTACATTCTAAGTGCAGGGAAGCCATTGCAAGCAAAGGAGTAATATCCTCCAGTTTCTGTTTTTAAAAGCTAACTCGGACCGCCCTGTGGAGAACGTGTTGTAGCAGGGAAAGCGAGACAACCACAGGGAGGCTATTTTAGCTGGGGGGAAGTGGACGGCTTGAGGTGCACTTGGAAATGGATCCAACAGGATCTGCTGTTGAGTCTGGCTGTCCAGCTGACAGAAAGAATCAAGATGATGCTCAGGTTTTGATCCTGGCCACTGAGCAGAGAGAGAGATACCACTTCCTGAGTCTCCTGGATCCCTGTCTCCTCAAGGGGCCCCTCCCCTTAGCCTCAACCCCACCCCCTTTGCTGGTGAGGTCCACATCACACTCTGAAGGCGCTCAGAGCAGCCGCTCTGTCTGACCCTCGTACGTGTCCACCCAGGGGCCTTCACCCTTCCTGCTCATCTCCCCTCGAATGATCAGATCCCACCTCAGATGTCACCTCCTCAGAGAAGCTTCCCTGCCCAGCAGGAAAAAACAGCCCCCACCACTCTGTACCTCTTACCGGGTTTAACTTTCTTGACAGAGCTGACCACTTCCTGTCTCTCTCTCGTTCTCTCTCCATATATATGTATGCATTTATCATCCGTTTCTCTCCAGCAGAATATAAGGTCCATTTAGGACAGGGCCTTTATTTTGCAGATTCACCACTGCAACCCCAGTACCTAGAACAGTGCTCAATCACTGTCTGCCGAATAAATGAATACATACGTGTAACAACGGGCAGGTGAATCCAGACCTCCACTTATACAATCACTTATGATCTATTATCTATGTGATCAATAAAATTCAGTGATAAATAAACACGATTTATTCAATCATTTGTGATTGATTGAGGACCTACCCCGTGAGTACATCTCGAGAACCAGAAATAAAGAGGAACCGGTCGCTGCCCAGTTAGAGAAGGTCAGAGGAGAAAGGCGTAGCTGTCGCTCTGGAAGCAATCCCAGTGCCCTGGATGAGAAGAATCATTCCCTGGGTGTGTCCATGCCGCGCTGGGAGCTGCGGGGAGCCCGCTGACGAACCGGCTAACTACTGGTGCCCTGCTTAGGCGCTGCACCATAGGCCGCTCGGACGAGGGCCTCTTAGGGGAGGTATGAACCAGTGCCAGCCAGTCCCCAAAACACCCACGGTGCCCAGGCCCCAGCGCTGCGGCCACACACTGAGAGACCAGCAGAAGCTCCCCTGACCAGACCCAGCTTCACCGGAGTCTTCCAGCCTGCGGTCCGGAGAAGCCGTGTCTCCATCTCAAGCTAAGTCCTAGCGGGAGCCATGAGCGTGCCCAGGCTCCTGGCTGGTCCTGTGCCTCATGAATAGGCCCCTTTCACAGATAAGATCACGTCCAGTCGGAGGCCCTGGCGGAGCACCGAGGGGTGGCCTCTCCCTGCCCACAGCCTCGAAGAGGGGCTCTTTCCTGGACACCACTGGGGACTGACTTTCAGGCTGACTCTGGGAACGTGAACCAAAAGCCTCCAACGAACAGGAAAAGTGCAGAGTGTCATCAGGCGATGAACAGACCCTGAGGCCTAGGCAGGAAAGAAGCATTTGACAGAGAAAAGAGAAGGGGAGGGCAGTGAGGCCCTACAGAACTCTCTTTGGTGGACGGAGAACTGCCACCCAGAAGAAGGCGCTCAGAGCAGCCGCTCTGTCACTGCTCGGTCAAGACCGGAGCGTGCTGGTCTTAAAGCCGGCTCTTGTCAGCCTCCCTCCACTAGCCCTGCCCTGCTCCGTCTCAGCAGGGGCTGAGCCCTGCGGGCTGCATCTCCGGAGCTCCCGTGTCAGCAGGGTCCACCGGAGGCACTGGGGCACCGAGTGAGAAGAGGAAAGCCGGGATATTTCCACCCCTCTCTGTGCCTCGGGCAGCTTTTACCTCTCTTTTCGGGCTTCCCCTCCCAGCCCGCAAGCCCACCTCGGTTCCAGCTCCTTCTTTGTCCCCCAGCCCAGGGCTAACTTCCCATTGTTGCTAATTTCTGGGTTCCCTCACAGTCCCCTTGACTTCTCAGATGCTTCACCACCTGCATAACCAATCCCTCCGCTGTAAGCACCTCAGTGACCCCTGAGCTCCAGGTTAGACCCCAGCCGCTCAGGAGTGAAGCCGGAGTGGAAAGAACCGAGTGTAGGCATCACGAAGAACTCCCTGCCAGGAGCAGCAGAGAACTGACCAGACTCTTAACAAATCCGCGTGGACTCAGAAGGGAGAGAGAGAGAGAAGCCACATGGTCGGTCGGGAAAAGGCTAGACGTGTCTCTATTGGAAGACAGGGGTGACGACGTGTCCTGTCGACCATTGAGGCCAGGGCAGGGTCGTCAGGCCTGGCTGGCCCTGTTCCCCAGTCACGTGGCCAGAGCACCGGGCCGAGGCCGGGAGCAGGGAGCGAGGAGCATGTCTCTGCACCCTGGCAGTTTGGAGAGTCAGGAACCGAATCTTCCGTCTCTCCTTCCCTTTTCCTCCCTGTCTGAGAAGGAGCAATGCTACAGAGCTCGGGTCCCCCCGCTCCTGCCTCCCTTTTTATCAAGGATCTGGGCCACTTGCAACTGGAAACCTGGTTCTCCAGACCAGGGAAGTAAGCCTTTCAGACTATTAAACTACTTCCCGCAGAGAAATTCTTCCTCCCCAAGGAGAACAGGAAACCAGATACAATCGAAGGCGCTGGGCACACTCCAGGGGCCAAACATTTAATAGTAATGCTGCCCAGGGGAGTCTGGATTGGGGGCCGGGCGGAGGGGCGCAGGATGTCTGGGTCCTAATCACCCTCCCCCGAGTCTTGCTCCCCTCAGACCCTGTGGCATCAGCTACCACCCATATCAGTGTCACCCGTCCCCAAGAGGGAAACTGGTCTGACACCTCCAGGGTCAGCCTGAAGGCTACAGAGAGGAGGGGCAGAGGCTCGCAGCTCCTTGAAAGAAAAGAGCTGGATAAATTGATTAGGTCATTAGTGTAAATGGGCCTTGGAAATCACTTCTGGTCACTTGTTGGGGACAAATAACTCCACAGCCTGGTGGGAAGACAATCAAGGGCACGTATGTGACTCTGGGACCAACAACCTCCCCTACCTTCCCTGCTCCAGATGCAGAGCCTCTTCCCTGGATCTGGCAGTGAGCAGAAAAAACCTAGCTTCTGTCCTCAAGGAATGTTCTATCCGACAGGGGGGCTCAGCGCCTGCCCAAAGGGGGCAGCCAGTCTGACGAGACAGCAGCACGTGTTGAAGCGCACAGGGCCAAAGGTCCCGGGACCACCGCCCCAGACTCGCAGGCTGCACGGATGCCCAGCATTGCCCGCTCTGCCACAGGCCTGTGTGCCTTGTCACGGAGCTCTCTGCTCTCTGGTGTGTTCTCTCATCCTTACAAGGAGGCCTTTGGATTTGCTCAGAGCTCCAAAGAAGGCTTCCGGGGGGCGGGGGTGGGGGTGGATGTAGGGAGAGGGATCTCAGATTTAGGGGAGGCACATTTTCCAGCTATATCTGCCTGCCATCCCCAGGCCTTTCCCCCTCATCCAGCATGAATCAGGATGTCCCCGTACAGACAACGGAGACCCAGGGACTGCATCTGAAACAATGCCTTGTGTGATTTTCAGATGCAACCCCCCACCCCACAATGGGAAGCAGCTCTCTGACTCCCAGGGCCGGGTGGAGCCCCACATCCCAGTGACTGGGTGATCCTTGAGGAGGAGGGTGTCTGACCTGATCAGGAAACTGGGGAGACTGGACCCAGGCTTCCTGGCCATTTCCTGCCTGAGACTTGATTCTCTCCGGCTCTCAGGTAAGGAAGGCCAGGGTGGCAAAGAGACCAAGGCCATATGGCCCCACCTGCCATGGGGGACTTTCTGACTCATCCGGTGGGTGGGACGGAAAAACCCGTCCTGTCCGTGCGCGGATTTAATGACCTGAGAGCGGCTGGTGCAGGGAGGCCTCACTGGGACGACCATGGCGGGAAAGGGGCCAAATTCCTTTTCCAGTGAGGTGGAAAGGCCTGCCTCTGGGGAAAGGGAGCCGATCGGATCATTCCCACAGGCCCCCGTGGCCTCTGCAGACAGTGGCCACTTACAAGAGGCGGCCAAGGGTCCTCCAGTCTGGCTGGCCCGTCGGCAGGGCCAGGGCAGGAGGGTCCTGGGAATGTGCGCACTTCCCTGGGCCCAAGAGCACAGAGGGGCCCGTGCTGCCTGTTGAGGGGTGCCTGCCCGCACCACAGCAACATCAGGACCCCCCAGAGAGGGAGAGCTCTCCGTCGGAGCACCACCTCCAACCTGGTGTGGATCAAGAGACCCAGGTTCTGGTCTGGGCTCTGCTGGGAGTGAGCAGGTCAGGGGGAGACCCCTCCCCTTTGGGGCACCCTTGTCCTCATTGAGATGATGTGGGACTAAACCAGATGTCTCCCAAGCTCCGCAGGTCGTGTTCCCCTCTGCTGGAATGATCATCCTACAGGGAGAGCTGAGCTTGGCATTAACAGAAAGGAGAGGGCAGCCCTGAAGACTAAACTCCTCTCCCAGTTTGGGGAGGAGGGACCCAGGGGCTGGGGTTGAGGCACCCACAAGTCCCCAGAAGGGAGTCCCTCCCCTAAGGTTTCATGCTCTAGCTATGCACCCCACAGAGAGGAAGACTGGCAGGAACGTAGGATGGAAAGAGAAAGAAGTATATGGCGGTGAGATGAGTGAGTAAGGGACTGACTGGCTAGCAGAAGTGTGCTGTGGAGTCAGATCGGCCTTCACACTACAGCTCCACCAGTTTACAGCTCGTGGCCTTGAGCAAGTCACCATCCCTCGAGTCTCAGTTCTGTCCTCAGTACAAGGGCTCGAGAAGACGTGCTTGGCAGGCTCACTGTGACCATGGGGCTGGTGCGCTTACTCGTCTGGGCCCTGGGTACCTAATAGCAACTGGTGCCCAGCCTTATCACCTCACCACCCAGAGGACATCCCTGATTCTACCAGAAAATACAGTCAGCTCCGAAAGAGATACAAAACAGGTTGCAAGGACACAGATAAAAAAGAAAGTGACTTGTTTCATTTTGGAAGCCTGGTCCCGGGGCTTTCGTTTCTATTTTGCAGCTAGCTCTCCCACCTAACCCAACCTTGGTACAATTTAGCCTGTGTTCCTGATCCGTCTGAGGTGGGGAAGGGGTGGGGTTTGGGAGCTCGTTCAGCCCAGCACTAAACCCCACACAGGGCCCTAGAGAAGGCACACTCCCTGGCTGGGCCCAGCAAAGCTCTCCTGGGGGAAGTGGCCAGTGTGGGGGTTGGAGACACGGGCAGGCTGACTCGGGGAGCCCATGCCCTTTCTCCTTCCCACTTCTGAGTATCTCCTGGCCTATCAGACACCTCGGGATACTCAGCATCTACCTGAAAGCCTATATCCGTCAAGGGACCGTAACGTAACCCCCAGCAGGGAGACCCCATGCAGACTCCAGGGCAGCCCAAAGGCAGTAGCCCAGCTGGGACCCAGGAGGCGGGCCTTCTGCGCAGGTGCCAGGCCTGGAGTCATGGGCAGTGCCCCTTCCGGGCCTTCCCAGGCCTAGGAGAAAGGGATGCTCACCCTGGCGACGCAACTGTTCTCACGGGGTGTGGGTTCTTTCTCTGTTTCTGCTGCCTGGGCCTTTGGGGCTTCCTAAAGTTACAGGCTCTCTTCTAGAAAAGATGTGACAGATGGCAGGATGTGGGAGGACAGAGAGGACAGGGGGAGTTCTCCATCTTGGAAATCTTCCGAAAGAGTCCACTCCCACCATCAGACCTCCACTCCAGAGCGTCTCCTTGTCTGTCAGAAAGTCCTCCTTGGGTCTAACTTCAGTCCCTTCTGCTGCCTCACGACCCAAGGTGGTACTTAGCTCTTCGGACCTGGAAGAAGCTGCCTATTCTCCCAGGTCCTGGGCCTTCTCCCCACTGACACCCAGGTCAGTGGAGTTTGAGCCCAAATGCACTAACAAGAGTGGTAAGAATTCCAGCACTTTTCAGCAGTTGCTCCCGGGTGTCTCCTGCTGTTTTGTTTGCCTCATGTCTCACTGCACGCATGAATATCACCCAGCCCCACATGGCCGAGTCCCAGGCCAGGCCCAGCCCAGGCTCCAGTCCTTCCAGGTCAGCAGCCGCCCAGACAGCAGGGCACGGGAATCCTGGTCCTGCGCCCCTCCGGCCCCCCTGCATCGGCTCTGGTGCCCCCTCTATTCTGCCCCAGCCATGGAAATGAGCCGGGGGGCACTGGGAGTCTGATGCAGTGGAAGGCTTGCCCGGGGTGGGGGGGAGGCAGGGAGGGCCTAGCTTCCGCCTCCCAGGATAGCAAGCGGCGGGAGGTAGGATGTTGGATCTCCTGGGTCACAGTTGGAGGCTGATGCCCTCCTCCTCCCCACGTGGGACGATAAGTTGAACTCTGTTTTCCTCTCGCGCGTAAAACTGCAAGTACCCCGAGAGCAGGACGCAGGTGTGGTTCAGTGTTGTATTGTATTCCTAGCAGCTGCCACAGTACCTGGCACGCAGTAGAAACCCAATAATATTTGGGGAAGGAAAACGGATCCATATAAGATGCTCAGTTAAAACCAGAGGTGCAGGGGCGCCTGGGTGGCTCAGTCGGTTAAGTGACTGCCTTCCGCTCAGGTCATGATCCTGGAGTCCCGGGATCGAGTCCCGCATCAGGCTCCCTGCTCGGCGGGGAGCCTGCTTCTCCCTCTGACCCTCCCCCCTCTCATGTGCTCTCTCTCTCATTCTGTCTCAAATAAATAAATAAAATCTTTAAAAAAAAACAAAAAACCAGAGGTGCAGAAAAAGAGGGGGCAGGAGGAAGGAGTAAGGAACAAATCCAATGAATAGAGAACAGATACAAACATGGTAGATACTGATCTGATGATATCAATAATCACTTCAAATGCGGATCAAGTCAGAGGGAGGGTCAGAGGTCCGCCCGAGGCTCCCCCCACTCCTCTCCACACCATCCCTCCGGACAGGCAGAAGAGTCTGCACCCAGCGCACACAGATCAGGCACCTTCCAGAGGATCTACAGGATCCTCGGGTCCTGCCTCCATCACCCAGCCCTGGTACATTTAAGCCACTTAATGAGGTAGCTCTAGCAAGAGTCTAACCACACTTCCTCCTGCGGCAAGACCAGCCTTTCTCCTCACTGCCAGTCCTGGGTGGGGGTGGGGAAGAGCCTGTTCTCTCGCCCTGCAGGGAGCTGGCCGGCACCCCTGTCATTCGCCCTGGGGGAACAGAGCGGCCTGAGCCCTTGGCAGAGTCCCAGTGCAGGGGTCTGGCGAGGCAGCTTCTCTGAGGGCTGATCAATAAACTCCATTCTCAGTCACTCCCACTTCCGCAAAGCCCTCTAAATCATTCACGTCTGCCACGACCCTGGATGGGGGAATCTCACATTATGATGTGTGTGGGGGAGGAGGAAGCTTATTAAATCAAAGCCTTTTTCTTTTTTTCCATCTACCATTCACGAAAACTTCAAAGTGCCGTGCTCAGAGCTGGGAAAAGAAAATGCAGAGAGCTGGCGGTAATGGGCCTTGGGGACTCAGCCAGGCAAGAACCAGGCAGGCCACGCACCACAGCCCCCGGCGGGGGGGGGGGTGGCGGGGGGGAGCTGGGGCCGCCGAGGTGGCTTCCATGTTACCAACACCAACCATCCGGGCCGTTTGGAATGTCCTCCTTCAGGGCCCCCCAAATTTAAATCTTGCAGGGGCCTGACAGCCCACGCCTCTCCCTCCCCTGACCTCCACGCTGGTCCCCACATCTCTGGCGGAGTCCAGCCACCGGGCCAGGGAGCAAGAAGCTCCGGGCAACACAGCACTCCCAGGCACGTGACAGGCGTTAGAGATGCTGCAGAATTTGTAAAATGGAGCGGAGATCTGCCCAGCCCAGCCCCCACTGTGTCCCTCGTCACCACCTGGCACGGAGTTTGGCACACGGCCTCGCCTTCCGTCCCTCCTCAGTCATCCCCGGAGACGGCGTGATCTGCCCAAGGTCACAGGGCTCGTGGCCGGAACTGGAAAGGCAACTCAGACTGGCGGCCTCCAAGGGCAGTGTTTTGTGAGGACAGGGACCAGCGTCTCTCAGTCCTTAGTGTCCCATATTGCCTGAACTTCCCAAACTAGAATATGCGTGAGGGGCAGGCCCCAATGGCACTCAGCACAGTATCTGGCACAAAAGTAACGGTCCTCGTCCTTGTTTGGGGAGGAGGCCGACTGAGGAGCCCAGAGAAAGGAAAGGCATTGTCTTAGATCCTACAGGAAAGAGGAACACAGACCCCTGCCAGGCCCATCGCAAATCCACTCGTGGGACCCGTTTCTCTTAATGGAGGGCTACCTCCAGCGTGCACAGAGAGAAAAGGCCAGGAGCCAGCACGGAGGAGAAGGAGGGGAGAGAAGCTCCCCATCTCAGCAACACGATAATGACACAGCCCAGCATCACTCGCAAAGTGCTTCCCAGCCAGCAATCCAACTTGTTGCAAACATCAGCTTGCCGCATAAACAAAGGGTGGATTGCTGCCATTTTGCCGATTGGAAAACTGAGGCCCAGGAAGGTTCCGTGAGTGCCCAAGGCTGCCGCTTGGCTGGTTAGCGTCTGAGCTGACACTGAACCCAGACTCCTCGGACTCTGGCCCAGTGCTCTTTGCAGGGTGCACTCTACCTGTGGGTGGCAGAGAAGGTCCTTCTGAGTCCCTCACAGCGCCCAGCCCAGGACCCAGCCCAGGGCCCACTGGGCTGCCCCTCTAGCCCAGCTCCACCACTCTCACCTCCATGGACCGCGTGGAATCACTTCTGCTGCCACGATGCTGGCAACGCCTCCGGATTTAGCTTCCCTGCCCTTGTGATTGAGGCAGCCGTGCGAATGAGCACACGCAGGCCCTGGGGCTTGCGAGAAAGCAGGCAGGGCCTAGAAGAAACCGGGCAGCAGGCCAGGCCTGTGCCCACTGGCAGTCTCTGCCCCGGAAGCCTCAGCCATCTTAGCTCAGCATGTGCTGACTTACCTCACTATCTGCAGAATCTTGTGTTCTGTGTCCATCTCAGCCTAGAAGCTCCCTGAGGACAGTCGGGGCTGTGGTCCCCAGTCTGGAAATCCCCGAGGACAGGGGCAGGGGGAGTGGGGTATTTCATCCATGGCATCCGCTTTGGTATCTGGCAGGCACCAAGTTCCATTCTAAGTTTGGCTATTTATGAGCTGGGTAACCATTTTCAAGTGACTTTACCTCCCTGGTCCCCTATTTCTTTATGTGTAAAATGACGCTGATCTCAGCCTTGCAGAACTACAGAAAATTAAATATGCTGCCAAAGAAGGCACCCAGCGCTGCTCTGGACACTGAGGAGATACTCGACACGCAGGCACTCCCCCCACCTGCCCAGCCTTCATGTCCCCTTCCTGGGGGCCCTCCAGACTCCTCCCCTGGGCTTGTGGAGGAGCCTGGAGCACCTGGAGCAGGAAGGGAGGTGCCCAAGGTGCTGGATCCAGAACAGTGCTGGGACACACCCTTACCTGTGTGTAGGGCTTCGGGTGCCTCCCAGCCCGGCACGCGGCCACTTCCCCAAGGGCCTCGGCACGCACGTAGAGGAACCCCTCAAGCCACACTGGTGGATGGTGTCAGCTGTCCACCCCAACCGCACCAGATTCAGAAGACACACACACACACACCATTATCCTTCCATCTTCCTCTCTCCCACCAAACGGCAGGAAAGGGAAAGAACGAGCCCCATGATCCTGCAGGGAGATGTTGGGTTTGCACGTTCCTTTCCATGTCTAACAATGGACAGTCTCATGCGCTAGATACTATTACTTCCATTTTCGTTCGTAACAATTGAGGCTCAGAGAGTTTGGCTAAGGTCAGAATATGAAAGTAGCAGAGGCCAGACTAGGAGGAGAGCAGTGTGGCTAGCCTGGCGGGGAAGCGGGTGGGGGCCATGAGTCCTCTCTACCAATGGAGATGCAGGTCCCATGGGGTGAGGGGAGGTGGCTTGTCCCAGTGGCAGACCAGACCCCGAGATCCGGCCTCCTGGTTCCAAGCCCCCAGCCTCCCTCTGTACTGGCCGGATGGGGAAATCACGTCTCTCCCAGCCTCCCCTGGTTTGGGCAAAGGCCCCCTGTTCTTGATACTCCTCACAGGTGTTTCGCTGGAACATTCTTTTTTTCTCCAAGTCTTGCCTGCAGACTGAGCTCAGGTGCAGGCCACGTTCCGACAGGAAGAGTGGGGCCCAGAGAAGGCCCTTCCTCGCCTAAGTGACTCCAGCAGTGGGAGCGGACACCCTCTCTTGTGCAGGCGGTCCCCCGGGGCTGGCCCCTCGCTGAGGAGTGAAAGCCCTGCGCCAGGCTAAACATGTAAGTCACTGTCAGTTCCCCACCAACCTCAAGGCCCGCCGCCCCCCTCATGCTCCACAGGGAGCCTTGGCGGTGTGCAGCCTCCATTCTGCCGGCATGCCCCTGCCTGGGGAGCGTGCTGGAGCCAGGAGCTGTCGACAGCTCCAGCAGGTGGTAGACACCCGAAAGGAAAGACGCCTTGTCTTTCAGCATCAGCTCCAAAGGCAAACTTGGCTCGCCTGCCAGGCATGCGGCAGCACCCACTTCCTGACCCTCCCCACCTCCTGGGGGCAGCTCCCTCTGGCTCTCGGGTCTCTGCTCCCCTCGCACACCTGCAGCCCTGCAGAAAACATCAGCTTCTTCTGCTACCTCTGTGCCAGGCCATCAGGCCCGCCCTCGGGCAGCACTTGGAACCACGGGCCAGAGAGCAGACTTGGGCTGGGGGTGGGGGTCACAGTAACTCCTCCGTCCCCCACATACATCCCAGTGCCAATGTAATTCCGGACAATAAAGCCATTCTCCCCTCCCATTCCAAGAACACTGCCTCACAGATAACTCTTTGCGGTAGGGATTGGAATTAGGCCCATTATATAGATGGGAAAACTGAGACCCAGAGAGGGAAGTGATTTACCCCAAATCACCCAGAATAAGTGTTGGAGTCAAGGCTCAAATACAGATCTTTTCATTCATCCATTCAGATGTTCATTCAGCCATGTGCCTGATAGCATGTTGTTCACCTTGCTGAGCCTCAGCTTCTCAGACATGGTGGCCATTGGGGCTATATCATACTACTAATGTCAAATACAGTTAGTGCCTCTTCATAAAACTGTGCATGGATTTGAATAAGAGAGTCCACTCCCTCTCCCTCCGCAGCCCCCTCCCACTTGCACTCTAAATAAATAGAGTCCATACGAAGTATTTAGCCCAGGGCCTAGCACATATTAGGTGCTCAAAGATCACTTGTTACTATTACCATTCATTCACTGATTCATTGGGCTGGTCATCGGATATCAAAAATGGGCAGAAAGCACGCTGGGCACTACGGAGACAGAGATGAATAGGTTTGGACACCCTCCCCTCAACACACACACACACACACACACACACAAACTACTCACAGGCAAGTGAGGGAGATTACCTGCATGCAATTTGACAAGGGCAGTGTTTAAAGCCCTTGAAGAAGAACTGTGGGAACATGAAGGCAGATCAAGGAAGGCTTCCTGGAAGAGGTCTCATCTGAGCTGGGTATTAAAGAATGAGTAGCTGGGCGCCTGGGTGGCTCAGTTGGTTAAGCGACTGCTTTCAGCTCAGGTCATGATCCTGGAGTCCCTGGATCGAGTCCTGCATCGGGCTCCCTGCTCGGCAGGGAGCCTGCTTCTCCCTCGGACCCTCCCCCCTCTCATGTGCTCTCTCTCATTCTCTCTGTCTCAAATAAATAAATAAAATCTTTAAAAAAAAAAAAAGAATGAGTAGGAATTAGACAAGAGAAGAGAAGAAAATAGCTTCTGGGGTGTGTGTGTGTGTGTGTGTGTGTGTGTTTAAGATGTGGTCTTACATGTTAAATCTCCTTCTTCTATCCTTCTCCACTCCAAGGACACACAGGGTAAGAAGTGACTGGCCCGGAGGCAGGGAAAGTAAGTTTTGAGCACAGGTACAAGGAGGTGTGGGGCTGAGCATCCTGGCTGGGGGAGTGACCTTGGCTTTGTGTGCCTGGGTGCTGGCCAGGCCTGTTCAGGCCTCTTGCTGCATGGCAGCTGGGAAACCGTGTCCCACCTACCAGACTGTGGGTCTGTGCCCTGGAGGACGGGACCTGTGTTGTCAGAAAACACTTGTTGACTTGAACCCGTAAGCTGTGTTCTCATGTCAAGGAGGATTAATGGTGGGGGGTGGGGCATGAGGACTAGGGGTTGGGGGGGGCCACAAACAGGAAAGGGACTAGCTGGGCTGGGACTCTTGTCTGGGCCTCAGAGAGCTGGGGTGGGGGTCGGGGAGAGCAAGCAGGGTCAAATGAAAGGGCTTCCAGACCCTCCAGGATATTGTTTTTTATTTGTAAAGATAAAAATAAAAAGCTAGAACCCCTCCATACACACACACTCACACACATGCACACACCCAGGTGTGCCCGGGTGAAAGCATACGCACACCCTGCTGAGAGCCCGAAGTCACAGTGGCCTCCTGTCCCCATTACAGGTGATGGTGGCAGAGACATCGTGCCTTCATACCCCTTGCTGGCTCGCTGGCTCACTCCCAGAGTGTCAGCCCCTGGGGCCTGACGCGGCCACTCTGAATGGTGTCTCTGTCTCTCCCCAGCCCTTGCTGGGCCACTGTCATCAAGGGAGCCCTCGGAGCCCAGGACGTGGGGGGTGGGGGTTGTGTTTACTCTGCAGAGGACGAGCCAGCTTGGCAGGTGTGTCTGCGAGTCCCCAAACACACTGAATGTTCCCCCCCTCCAGAGAGCAGTTACGGGGCCGCCGGTCCCCCAGGGGAGGCCTTACTTCAGCTCCCTCAGACACCAGCCCCTCAGGACGACAAGGAAGGCTCGGGAGGGGCTGCTCACACCCTCCCCTCATAGAAACAGGAGCATGCGGACCAGAGGGAGCCAAGCTGAGGGCCACAGACCAAGATTCTCCCTGCAACTTGCCAGGGAAGCTCACCCCTCTGCACCCCTGCCCCCGTCCCCCCCTCTGATCTCTTGGGAATGTTTTAATGAAATAACCTTTCACGCTCCAGTACCTGCCTCTGCCCTCTGTGGATGAATACGAAAGATCCGACTGACTTCTTCCCAAGCCGGCCACTCCATCTGCCCCACCGAGGCCTCCTTCGTCCCTGCGAGAATTCTCTCATTCCTTCCCGGGACAGACACTGATTTAGCCACCTACTAGGCGGCAGCCAGGCATGCGTTAGGTACTGGGATACAGTGAGCAAGACAGATGGAGAGAGCCACACCCTGCTCTCACGGGGCACACAACCCATTTGACACGGACGGACCTGAGCCCATGGGACCCCGGCGGTCACGTCACATGGAGCAGTAAAGGGAAAACGAGTCAGGGTTATTGGACACCAGGAAGAGCCCCCACTCACTGAGTGCCTACTACATGCCAGTCCTTCAACACAGCTCATCTCTGGGCCTCCTAACAACCCTTGGAAGGAAGTATTAAGAAGCCTCTTTGGCAGAAGAAGAAATGGAAGCTCAGAAAGGTTAAGTAAGCACTCCAAAGTGGAGAACCATCGGTCTGGGGAGACTGCTCTTACCCTTCATTCCACTGATGTATCTCCATAAAGCAGGGCAAGAGAGATGCCTCCCTGAAAAGGGGATCGTTAAAAATATCTGGGATAGAGGGGCTTTTTTGCAAATAGACCTTCCCCTCTCGTGCCTGCCAGAGGATCATCGCCTGGGGAGCTCCTGCTCCAGCTGGGTGGGTGTGCATCAGAGCTCCCGGGTCTGTTGGGATATAGGCAAAGAAAAGGCCTGAGAAGCAGCTCTCGCTTTGCTGTAGTCTGGGCCCCTTCTCGGGCGGCAGACGGGACAATCGGAACCCAGTGGCCTCTGAGATCAGGCTGCACACTGCCCACAGCGAGGTCTGGCCTTCGGTGCCTGTGCCAAGCCAGCCAGCTGCCCTGCAAAGCACGAGGCAAAAGGAGGAAACTGCTTCTTTGTGGAAGGACAGACAGGGCTTCTCCAGCAGCCCAGGGCGCCAGAGACCCCGATGCGGCTCCCCATCCCTCCCCCATCCCCCCGTCCACCTGCTCTGCCCATCTGGGCGGGGCCGGAGCCCACACTGGCTCACTGCCTGGTGACTGACCGACCTCTCTGATGCACCGCTGGGGGCCCCACCATGGCTCTGGGGGGGCCGTGTTGTAGGGTGGGGGAGGGACAGCCACCACGCAGGGGATGAGCACAATGCACAGCGCTGGGCCTGGTGGGCTGCAGCAATGCGGGTGGGAAAGGAGGCTCTGAGGCTCACAGAGAGTCCGGGGAGGGTGCCACCCAAGGGACATCCCAAGGGGATATCCCTCCAAGGGAGGATGGGCAGAGACTCGGGGGCCTTAGCTATCCCAGAAGCCACTGTGTCTTGTTCGGAATGGAGCCTGGCAAGAAGGAAGAACCCCCAGCCCTGCTGTCTCCTTCTGGAAGCTTTAGGGAGCCCAAAGCTACACATCCTTATTGGTGCGGTTCCAGCCTAAGAAGCCAACGGCCTCCTAAGAAGTGAGATGGGAAGACAGTAGATGGAGCGGCTGGAGGCACCCAGGAAGCTGGCTGGATATTTGAGCGGCCCCTTCCTCACAGCTGTGTGGGGGAAGAAAGGGCCCACCTGCCAGACTCCATGAAGGGATGAAAGCTGGGGAATGAGCAAGAGAGAGAAGACCACCAGAGGACCCACTAGCACAGCACCTCCACTTGAGTATCTAGTAGGTTCTGAATCTCCCTCCAGTTTCTTCTTTCCCCACCTTCTCTCCAGAATCAGCACCACCATCTACCCAATGGCTTTAACCATAAACGTGGTGGTCACACTTGACCCCTTCTCCCGCTTTGCACACACAGTCCATTACCAGTTGGTTCTAACTCTAACACACCCTAACTCTTTCCAGTTCCTTCCATCTCCACTGCCTCCTGGGCTCCCTGCCCGCCCCCACCCCCGCCTTTAGCCATGACCTCCTACAGTCTTCTCTTGCCCGTCCAACCCATTCCCCACACAGCGGGCAGGGTGACCTTTTTATATTAATGTGCTGAATACACTGAGTTTTTTCCATGTGAAACCACCCTTGCACGCACGCAATAAACCCTATTTTGTTGTGATGTATTATCCTTTTTATCAATCACTGGATTTGATTTGCTAATATTTCGTTGATGAATTCTGACCTTTTAAAAATGTAATTTAGATTATGTCATTCCCTGCTTAAAGCACTCAGAGGCTTCTTCGCGCACTTAGAATAAAATCCAAACCCTTGACCGTGAACCACAAGGCCTACAAGGCCCTACCTAAGTCCTCGGGTGCCTGTGGGTCTCCTTGGACACTGACTCGGGGTTTGGAGACGCCAGAGCCAGCCGCAGAGAAGAGCAGGATGGCTACCTTCCTTGAATTCTCCTCAAGTTATGATTGTAGCCACCTGCTCACTTATCTGTGTTCTGGCTCTCTCCCTCCACCAGTTCCAAAGCCCCAGGGACCAGGGCCCACTCCTTGACCATAACCATGATGAGACACCTAGTGCCTGGCCCAGAATCTGGCCCTTCTGGATGAACGCAGGAATGAACTCTCCACCTTCTCCCATGCCTGTGCCCATGCAGCTGAACACGGCTGGTGATAAGCCCACAACCCCGCGGCCGGAGTCTCCCTTCAGACTCATCACCGTGAACCGTGAATTTCTGGCGGGCCCTTCATGCTGCCCCCAATTATACTCCACTTCCCGAGTCTAGTCCCTTCCCCACTTCCAGAGAATTATTTCACACTTGCTACTCTCCCTACCGCCTCCTCCCGCATCCTCCCTCCCAGCCGATGACCTTGCTTCTCACTTCCCGGAGAAAGCCGAAACACTCAGAAGAGAACTTCACCTCCCAGCATCCACACCCACACACTCTGAAGTTCCTGCCTGATAGATGACCTCCGAGCGCCTCTGAGCCAGCCCCTCTGTGTGGGTCCCAACCCTGCCGGCCGAACCAAAGCCATCACCCCCGAAATTCTCTCCTTAGATTCAACGTTAGTTTTGTACTCCCTGCTGGATGGTTAGTCATCGGTACACAAATGTACTAATGTCCCTCCAATCTTAGAAAACAACACAAAACAAAATGCCTTCTTCCCACTTCTCCTGACGGCTTCTGCCCCATTGCTTTTTTCCCTTCGTAACAAAATTCTTCAAAAGGGTAATCTATGCCAACTGCCTTCAATTCCTTCCTCTCCTCTCTTGAGCTTTCTCTAGTCAAGCTTTCTGTTCCCACCACTCCACTGACATTGCCCTTACTACATCTGGTGGCAATTCTCAGTCCTCATCCCACTGGGTCCGTGGACAGCCATCTGCAACAGCCAATCCCTCGCTTCTCCTTGACATACTTTCCAAGCTCCCCTTCCTGGGCGCCAGACTCACTCGGGGCCCTGGGTTTTCCTCCTACATCCATGCCTTCTCTTCCCTCCAACCTCTCAGTGTGCAGGCCTCAGGCCTCGTCTCTTCCCCATCTGTCCTTTCTTTCTGAAGATCTCATCAAGGCTCCTTAGGGATGTATACCCCATCGACATGCAATGGCTCTCATGTTTGTATCCCCAGCCCACATCTCTCTCCTAAACTCCATCTTTGCATATCCATCCAACAACCCGCTCAACATTGCAGAGCTATTCGACAGATAGCCCAAATGCAACGTGTCCAAATCTGAACTCCATTTCTCACAAAACCCATACCGCCCAGCAGCCTTTCCCACCTCAGATAATGCCAACTCCATCCAGCCAGTTGCTTAGGACTGAAAGTCTGGTCAGGCTTGACTCTTCTTTCTCTCACATCCCACATCCAATCCATAAGCAAATTCCTCGGCTCTTCAAAACACATCCAGAATTTTAACAAATCATCGTACATTCATGCAATGGAATTCTAGCAATGAGAAAAAAAAAACCACAAGCCATCCAACAAACAAAAAAAGTCCTACTGTTTCACTCAATAACAGGGATGAATCTCAGACATAATTTTAAGCTTCAGAAGCCAGACACAAAAGAGAACATACTACTTGATTCCCTTTATAGAAGTTCAAGAACAGGCAAAATCAATCCATGGGGATGAAGGTCAGAATAGTGGTGACCTTTCAGAGGGTATGGGAGGGACACAAGGGAACCTTCTGGAGTGCTGAAAAAGTTGCAAATACTGATCGGGGTGGTGGTTACATAGATATATCTACATGCAAAAATTTATTGAGCGATATGCTTAAGACTCAAGCATTTCAATATATAAACAGTTTAGGTCAATAAAAAGTAAAATTTGAAAATGCACATCTAGAATTAACCACTTCTCACCACCAGCTCGACACCTGATTCTGATTCAGGCCACCTCCCTCTTCCCTCCTGTGATTACTGCAATAACTAACTAGACCCCTGCTTACCCCTACGGTGCATTCTCAATACAGCAGCAGAGCGAGCCTTTAAAACCTAAGTCAAATCATGTGGCTTCTTTGCTCTAAACCCTGCAATGGCTCCCATTTCCCTCAGAATAAAAGCCAATGTCCTTCCAACAACCTCCAAGCCAGTAGGTCATTATCTTTCCAGTCCAATCCCCGACCATTCTCTAGCTTTCTCACTCCACCCCAGCGGCACAGACCTCCTTGCCAGTCCCCAAACCCTTCAGGTACATTCCTTCCCTAGGACCTTTGCTCTAAGTATTTCCTCTGTGTGAAATATTCTAATATCTGCCCGGCATAGTCCCTCACCTCTAAGGTTTTGTTCAAATGGCACCTTCTCAAGGGAGCCTCCGTGACCACACCATTTAAAACTGCAACCCTTTCTCCCCACCCCCACCCTGGCATCCCCAGTCCCATTTAGCCTGTTCTTTTCCTTTTCCCACTGGCACATCCTACCTTCTAACACTCTGCGTATCAGGTATTGCGGTTATTACTCAGCAGCTGTCCTCCAACCCGCTAGAATGCAGACTCTAGGGGGATCTTTGTTTTGTTAATGAACGTATCTGTAACAATGCCTGGCACTTATGAGGCGTTCAGTAAGTATTTGTTGAATGAATGAATCAATGAACGAACTAATAGATCTATCTATATCAGGGTCCTGTGTGAGAACAAGAAAGGGTAACCAGTTGCCCTCTCTCTCTCTCTCTCTCTCTCTCTCTCGAAGGACAGAGAAGTTCTGGAGGCAGGCGGCAGGAAGATAGTCCCGAAGGGCCTCTCCCACATGACGTGGGCTGCAGAGAGTGGGTGTGGAGTAGGGTCCAGCTACGCCACCCAAGCACTGTAAGGTGTCAGGGGCCAGTCTCCTGACACCCCCACTCCCACCACAGGCAGGTTGGGGGTTTGTCCTCGGCCACCTTGGTCTGCAGGAATCCACAATTTCAGCAGTGGCTGAGAGCCTCCAGATGGAGGGAGAGACCAAACCAGCCTGCTCATCTTTGTATCCACAGGTGCAAGGCCTACAAAGTTCCTGGGACACGGCAGGGGCTCAAAGTCAGTTTATGAAATAGATCTGTGGAAGTCACCAACTCCTTGACCTTCTACCTCTACTCCTGCTAGGGGTTAAACTCCCAGGGTGAGGAGCAATGCAGGAGAAGGTGCCTCAGCTCCTCTTCTTTGGGCTCAGGGAAGGCCCTTGCTGCTGGTTCCACCTCCCTGCCCACCGCCAAGCTGGTATTTCCAAGGGGGCATGAATGCCAAGGCCCACCCACCCACCAGCCTCCTCTTCCTCTCCCACCATGACCCACCAGCTTCCTCTTTGTTCTACAGCAGCTGGCAGCCTCCTCTGGGCTTGAGTTAAGGAGACTGAGGCTGAAGAGATAATTCCCGTAGCCCAAGGAACCATCCGTCCTCCTTCCTCTCTGCTCTGTACCCACCCTGCCAAATAGGGCCAACTAGAAAGTGCCACACTCTGAGCCTCTCCCCGGCGGGTTGCTCTCCTCACTGAGGGGCAAAGAAACAGGATGTCCAGGCCTCAGGGACTAGAGACTAGGTAATGAGAAGGAGGCTGGGCCAGCCCGTCCTGCCCTGCCTAGTCCAGAAGGTCAAATGGACAGAGGAGTACCAGACCCACCTCTGGGGATCTGCAGTGTCCATGGAATTGGGCAGGAGGAGTGGGGAGAGGTGCAGTAAAGAGAGAGGGGAAATATTTAACCTCATCTAAAAATCCTGACAGATGGAAGCTGTGCTGTCTACCCGAAGGCACACCCAGGGCTCGGGGCTTGGCCCTGACCGCACAAACGATGCGAATTGTGGGTACTAGTGTGGTGTTAATCGTGCTAATACAAAATCAGTAACCATCCAAACAGCCAAAAATGTAAGAATGAATCAATAAAACATGAAATTCGTTTATTCAAGAAATGTGTCCAGCATGCCTACTCTGGGCTAGGCACGGGGGATACGTACACAGATGGGTCCTGGCCCTCTTGTTGTGTAGCAAACTCGGAAAAACCACCTGGACCATAAGCAACAGGGAAGACGGAGATGCAACCTGAGTACCTAACAGAGGAGACTGGCCTGGTCCAGGTGGAGAGGGGGTCAGAGATGTCCTCCCAGAGGAGGGGCTGTTTTAGCTGAGACCTAAAAGATGAACAAAAAGACAATCCAGTATTTTACCCTCATAAAATCCTTACAAAATCATTCTTATTGACGTAGGGAAATACTTATAATACAGTAAAGTAAACAATGTGGGAGATAGAGAGCCATACATGCTCTCCACCATGTAAAAATTATATTTATATCTATATATATTTAGAGATACAGACATATATATATATATATAGATACATGTGGAAAAAATGTCTGGAACACCAAAATGTTAACACTAGTTATCTGTAAGTGGTAGAATTGCTGGTGACTTTGTCATCTTTGTTCTTCCCTATATTTCTCAACATTTTCACCATGAGCATGGATAGCTTTCATGCTCAGAAATAAATATCAAATGTCAGGGCATGGCCCCCAAGCTTCCACCCCATGACCCTTTGGTCGAGGGGTTCTCTAGAGGGCATCGTGGTCATTCCCCCTGCTTCCAAAGCAGCATTAACACCTGGGCAGCTTGCTCCTAAAGCCCTCAGAGGCCTCCCGGGAGCTGTTCCAATGAAAGCTTGGGGAAGCTTTCTTTCATCCTTGAAACTCGTCCACATTTGTCTCAACTAAAATCTCTGTTCCCCCTGCACTCAGCAGGCTCTTTAGCATAAGCCATCTGAAGGCTAGCCCTCATTCAAGCAAAGACATTTCCCTTTCCATCTCAAAGTGACATCCTCTCTTCACTGTCTCCCTGGAAGACCACCACTGATTTGCTGACTTCCCCTGCGGAGGCTGCACGCTCTGTTCTGTTCCTTGAGGAGGCGCACTTGCCAAGGGCTCCTCCTGCCCCAAACCTACATCAGAGGCTGGCGGTGGAGAGTCAGGATTGGGAGGAGGAAAGGGCTCCTAGCAGAATGACCTTGAACATGCTGGAGCCCTGGGCCCCTGTTGTTTCCCCTTCTGCAAGTGTGAGGAAGTCAAGCGTCAGGGCTCCTCTCCCCTCCCCCCCCCCACCGTGCCACTCTAGGCCTGTGACTCACCCAGCGGGGAGCTGGAGACAGACTACCACCCCTGGAAACAGATGGCACCATAGAGAACAATTGTCCTGGGACCCTGAGGCCACAGGGGGTCGCCTGCCATGGTATAAGCACTGGAGACACTTCGGTTGTCAAAAAAGACCCAGGCTCACCAGGGTGGGAAGGGCTAACTTGATTCCTAACAGCAAACATGTCCTAATCGACCAGATTTCTCCCCTGCCCCCACAGGTTGGCCTCCAACCCTTCCTGCTGGGCGCCCCCGGGTCAGCAGCCCAGTCGGGCAGGCCTCCAGCTGTGGACAGAGGCAGGCCAACCAGGGGCTCCGCCGTCCACTGGAGTGAAGGTGAGGACTGAGGGAGGCGCCCAGCACGGTCCAGCAGAGTGCAGAGGCCATTGGCAGAGATCAGAGGAGAAAAATCACCCCACTGACAGCCTTGAGGAACGCCCTCCATAAGTCCCCCAGTTTCGTGGGGCTGATTCAAGATACATATGTTCTCTCTGGCTAAAGACATCTGTTAGACAGGCCTGGATTCAAATCCTGTCTCTGCTCCTGACAAGATGTCTGGGCAAATCACTGCAACTTCCTGGCCCTCAGACTTCCGTTTATCTACAGAAGTGTCCGCGGAATGAGGATAGCAATACCGTCTACTAGTGAGAGCCTAGGAACACTAAATGGGATGAAGTGTGTACAAACAAACACATAGCATTGTGCCTGGCTCAGAACTCCTAGGAATTAGAAAACACAACCCAACACAACCTTTCCAGGGTCTCGACACCACATTAGCAGGAGTCATGATAAGGAAGAACCATAGAGTTAGAGCTGAAAGGAAGCTCAGAGGCCTCAGATCTAGTCCCTTCACCTAACAGATGAGGTGGGGGGTGGGGCTCAGAGAGGCTGAAGAATTTAGCCAAGGATGCACAGCTAGGTAGTAACGGAGCAAGGCTCAAACTCAAGGTTTTCTGACTCCCAGAGACCCACCACCCTTTCAGGCCACCCCAACCTCTCTGGCCATAGACAACTCTTGCTCAGGGCTCCTTCCCACAGAGAGGGCTTTGGTGGGGGAGCCCCCCGTTGGCACCTAGCCCCATAACCAGCCCCCTGGAGTAGGCCACAGAGTGCCACTGGAAGAAACTCAGGGTGAGGGGTGGTGGATGAATGCTGGAGATTCCTAGAAGTAGGAGCTCAGGGGAATAAGATTTGGATTACCAGGCATGTGGAGGGGCTATGCAAATAAGATACAAAACACATGTAAATGGCCACGGGTTATTGATGAATCAACAATTTGAGCTCTTTCTTTTTCTTTTCTTTTCTTTTTTTTTAATTTTTTTGTGACTGGATCATATTATGTGATGTGAAGCCTTTTTTCTCTCTTGGCTTTCTGCCAAATGGAATGAAATAAAATCTGTGGTTGGCCAACCAAACCATGCTTTGCTTGTTGAGGGGCCCAAGCTCACTCCTGTCCACCCGGCCGCCCCACAGATGTCTCACCAGCGCTCGGTCGGTAGTACTCCCCAGTGTCGACGGCATCTGCCTCCGCCTGGCTGGTCAGGGCAGCAAGCCAAGTGCAGGGGGACCTCTGGCTGAGAGATATTCCCCCAGGCCCAGCAGCCTGCTGACTCTAACTGCCCAGGGAGGATCATGCTGCCCTTCCTTCAGGGGGACCAGGCAGTAATGGGCCAGGGCCTGGAGTGGCTCAGTCCGTCAGCCCAGCCTCCAGGATCCTGGCTTTGGGAGCTAGACCCCAACGGTCTTTCTCTCCCTGAGGAGACTCCTGTCCACGGGGCAGGACCCCCCCAGGCACTGCTGGGGTGTGGCTCTAAAGGAACGGCCTGAGCTGTTGGGCAGCTGCGGTCGGATCCCTGAAGGAGAATGCAGGGAGGTCTAGTTCCCAGAAAGAAGGTTAGAGGTTAGCCATCTGAAAGGCCTGACGGAGGCTCAACGCTGTGAGCTCTGAAAACTCACCCAATTCAATTCACATTCACTGAGTGTCTGCCTTGTGCCAGACACTGAGCTAAGCATTCTGGAGAATTTGCAGAAATGGACAACATGCAGTTGCTGCTCAGGTCACTGCCCTGAACACACTGACAATCCACCAAGGAGGAAGAGACATGTACAAATATAACTTAGCAGTATTCTGAAACCTCCCTGGAAATGCACTGTGTGTGTGCGTGCACGCATGTACGTGTGGGGGGTGGGGTGTATGTGTTGCTGTAGAAGAGCATGAGTGTGCGTGGGGCGGGGCGCCAGGGCTTGCTTATTCACACCCACTTTGAGCCATATGTTAGTAATGTTCATACAGCTACACACATAAACATACCACTTCTGGCTTGCAGGTAATACCAAGTGCATTATACAGTACTAAGTGTTTTATACGTAGGAGTTTATATTCTTCCGGTCATTTTAGGAAGAAGGTACTATTATTTCTTTTAAATGATGCCTACTCATTTTATCTTATTTTATTTTATTTATTGATTGATGAGCAAGCACAAGCAAGAGAGAGGGAGAAACAGACTCCCCACTGAGCAGGGAACCTGATGTGGGGCTCGATCCCAGGACCCTGGGATCATGACTTGAGCTGAAGGCAGACGCTTAACTGACTGAGCCACCCAGGTGCCCGAAGAAGGTACTATTATTAATGTTCCTTTTTATAGATGAGGAAATTGAAGCTTCAAGAGGTGAAGAGTGGCTTTCCCAAGGTCACACAGCTAGGAACTCATAGCAAGGATTCGAACCTACGCCTGTATTCTTAGGCTCTAGGCACCCCCCTACCTTGGCCCTCAGAAGACAGCTCCCCAACACCCCCGGCTCCTGGAGGCCAGAGCAAGGAGCAACCACAGCCACGCCCTGGAAGACAGAGCCTGCAGCCCTGCCGGCTCAGCCACCCCCATTCCCACAAGGTGAGTAGGGCATGTTCTGCAGGCCTGGGACCACTGTCACATCAGGATCAGGCCTTTGGTTCACCTTGGCACCCGCTCAGCGACAGAATTTCTCGAGCAGCCCTCCTACATCTGCATATCTGAGTGAGTTTCCTAATGTGGCAACACTTTGTTATAATGGTCCGCCTCAGAGGCCCAGGCCGCTCTAATGGGCTGAGACCAGCTTCCTCTGCACGGCCCAGCCACCACTTGGGATGAACGGCAGCCGGAAGGTCCCTCTGCAGCTGCGCCTGCAGGGGGCTTCAGGGCCCCCTTCTCTGCCTCCCCCCATCCCCTGAGCGGCAGCCTTCGCCCACCTCCCCTGGGAAACGAGGTTGTGAGGGAGGTACGCAGGGCACGGAAACTGGCATGTCGGCGCCGGGACAGGGGGAGTCAGGAAGGAAGGTGGGCAGTGGAATCTAGGCTGTGCTCCCAACTGGCTTCGGGAGACCCTCTGGGTCTCTCCGAAGTTTCTCCTTTACCAGTTCCTTCTCCACCTCCCTTAGAGGATCATGGAGAGGATAGGAAAAAAATGGTGCGTGAAGAAAAGCTTTGAAAAGGTAAATGTGCACAAATGCAATGCACACAGGAGAAACGTGGGCACCTAGGCCTGCCTGGGCAAGTTGCCAAGTGAGGCCAGAGGCCCCGTGTCCCAGATATGGAAGCTACTCTGGGGATGGCAGGTGCCAGGGATGGTCGGAGCTCCCCCGTAGAAAGGGAATCTACTGGTGACCAGACTCAAAGAGGGGGACAGCATGCCTCCCAAGAGTGTCCCCGCCAGGGCAGCATGGACTGGCAGTGGGCCCAGACATTCACTGGCACTTGGTGGCCCAGGCACTGCCTGGTGACGAGATTATGGCCTGGCAGGCCCCAGCGTAGACCAGACACTCGCCTGAGGACCACCACTATCAGGCCACCCACCCTGGCGCTGCCTGGACCCCGCATCAGCTCCTCTGCGGT
This sequence comes from Mirounga leonina, assembly GCF_011800145.1. Classification (NCBI taxonomy): domain Eukaryota; kingdom Metazoa; phylum Chordata; class Mammalia; order Carnivora; family Phocidae; genus Mirounga; species Mirounga leonina. The sequence goes on from NW_023270389.1 coordinate 26,730,198, forward strand.
GACTGGCAAAGCCACACACAGCTTAGCAACAGGACAGGGACTTTAAGAGCAGGCACCTTCATCTGTCCCCTCTCCTGCCTGCAACAGAGATCCCGTAAGTGGAAGTTGGGCAGAGGTCATCAGACCGCTTAGGTTCAGCGGGACAGCCGTGGAGGGTGGAGCTGGCTGCCGCAGACGCCAGAGAACACAAGAACTGAAGAGTGTGTTCAGGAAGCCTGCCCGGGGCTGGCTGGAGAAGCAGCTCTCCTGCCCCTGGGAGGTCACACTCCGGACACCCTCACCCCACTCTAGCCATCTGCTCGGCCCCTTCCACATCCCCGGATGGGGGCTCGGTTTATTCCCACCCCGCACTCACTGTGACCGTCTTGGTGGCCCCCCCCAGAGCCCCCACCCCAGGCTGGACAGGCAGCCTCGGCTTCCCTGGCCACGTCAGGAGAACAGCAGCGGCTTCAGCTCTAGAGTCCTGGGCACTGCCAGGTTCCCATTCGCCCAGCTACCCAGCCTCCCCCCCACCCCCGCTTCCACTGCGGCTCAGCCTGGCACTGTAGAGGCGACAGGAAGGCAGAGTGAGGACTGGGGCACAATGGCCCAGGGACTGTCTGGCTTCCATGGGGTCTTCTGCTCTACCTTTTATCCTCTCTAGATGGCCCTGGAGCAGGGTGGGGCGCAGCGGGTACCTTCAGCGGCTCTGGACTCACCGGAGGGGGATCTTGACGCGGAGGTAGCGGTCCACGGCAATTGCCAGCAGGGCCAGGATGGAGCTCTGGGTGAGGATGAGGACGGGGCAGGCGACCATGAGGCAGGTGTGGAAGTAGGTCCGCGGCCCGATGTTGATGAGGATGGCTAGTGGGATGACCAGAGCGCCCACAGCCACATCAGCCACGGCCAGCGAGACAATGAAGCAGAAGGTGGCATCCCGCAGCGCCTGGTTCACCTTCACTGCCCAGATCACCAGCACGTTCCCGGGCACAGAGACCAGGGCGATGAGCACCTCGATGCCAATGTAGGCGGCCTGGAAGGCCGAGATGGAGGGCGGCATGGCAGGCACGGGCCAGGCACATCAGCAGACGGGCGCCAAGGGTCAGGAGGCAGGCACCTGTGGTCACGGAAGCCTGCGGTGGGGAGGCCTGCCTGGGAGGGGCAGGGGGAGCCCAGGCAGCTCGGAAACCCCCGCTGCCCTTTGGAGCGGTTCCCCACTTGGCCCATCTAGTGCCTGCCCAGGCTGGCGGGGAACCCTGGCCCTTTCTCTGCCTAATCTTTGTCCCCTCCCCTTATCATTCCCAGAGGGTCCATTCAACAACTTAAAATAGCAGCGCTCACTCCTCCACTGGTTTATCAGGTGTGAGGCAGCTCCCGCGCGCGCGCGCGCACCCCACAGGGGTCCCCGTGCCTGGCTCTGCCCACCCATCCCACAGAAGAGGCTGTAGGGAGCTCACCATCCTGCCCGCTGGCCACCAGGGGGTCCCGGAGGCGGTGCCCAAAGTTCTGGGCACCTGGTGGCGCGCCGAGCTGCGGGGCGGCGCCGGCGGGGCTGGGCTCCCGGCACCGCGCACCGGCGGCTCGTGGTCCCCGGCTCCCGCCGCCGCTCTCCCAGCCCGGCCTTTCGAGCAATCACATGGTGCGGCGGAGGCTCAGCCCCAGGCGCTTTTAAAGAGGTAGCGCCCCGGTGTCGCACCTGGGACTGGGCAGGCAGGCGTGGGGCTGGGGGACGGAGCCCAGCCGCAGATCGGGGCGCGGGCTCCCCTTTGCCCGGCCGGCGCGCACATGTGCCCGGCACCACCCGCCCCAGCCACTGCGGGCGCCCGCCTCTCCGCAGCGCCCGGTCCCGCTCCAGGGACCCTGCCAGGCCAGGAACTCCCGCCCGCTCCTGCCCCAAGGGGCATCCCGGCCGCCCCTCTCAGCCCTCTCCTGCATCCCGCACTGGGGAGCCACGGCGGCGAACCGAGGCACAGACTTACCCAAGGTCACCAGAGCTGGCCGGGCTCCTAGCCGCCTGAACGGTCGTGTCCAAGCGCCCTCCCAGCTCGACGCCTTCGGCAGCCGCCCGCTCCGGGGATGCCTGCACGATCCGGGGCCAGCCTGTCGGGTCCAGGGGGACGGTCGCTGGCGGGGATTCGACTTGGGCGCCGGCGCCTCCGTCGCCCCCGGCGGGGAGCTGAGTGACAACCCGGCTCGGCACACCGGGAGGGGGCGGGGGCGGGGGCGGCGGCGGCACCCGCGGGCCCCTCCCTCCTCGCCCTCCGTCTCCTCCCCCACCCCCTCCTCTAAACAAAGGAAATGATTCTGGGTGAGAAAAGCTGGGAAAATGTGAGCTTTTCCAGGGTCTGGTGTGTGAACCCAGCCTCGGGAGTGGACAGACGGGCAGCCTCCCTGTGTTCACTGGCTCCCCTCTCAATGCGTGATGCCTGGCCTCCGGGGACCCCTGCACCCGGCGTGTCTGGGCGTCTCACCTGCAGGGCTCCAGGGTGCCCCCCTAACCCCCGCAACAGTCAGCTAGAAGCCCGGGCACACGCTCCCACCCCTCACTGCTGAAACCCTGCTCGCCCATGAAACCAGCCCCTGCATATTCTCAGGAAGCCTTCTGGAGCACATTACTTCGCAGGCTCTATCCTGAGTCATTATATTCTCTTCTCCTCTATCTTTCAGAACTGCCTGTTCGTCTATTAGCAATGTCCATTTTACAAATGAGGGCACTGGGACTCAGGGAAGTGACCTACCTTCCTAAGATGATCTCAGCCACTGTCCCCCCCCCCCCTTGTGCCCCTTTTCTTTCCTCCTCCTCCCTCTTCGTTGCACAACACCTAAGCCAAAAGGTATCCAGTCCAATCCCCTCATGTTGCAGATAAAGAAGCAGACTCGGGGAAGGAGGGGACTTCTGCGAGATCACACAGCAAATCCTAAGGGGACCAGAGTCAGAAACCAGGCGCCTGACTCCTGACACAGTGCTCTCCACACTGTGCCCCATCCTGATCCCCCCCTTGGCTGTCTCCTGCTGCACTTACAGTTTAGGCGGCCCACTGGTACCCACCGAGGACCACCGGGGGGGCAGACCCTCACCCAGAAGACTGTGCCTTGCAGAGACCCTGACCTGAGAAATCCTTGTTCGTGGATATTGGAAATGGGCCTGGGAGGGCAAAGAGAGTCAGTGCCAACCCACCAGGCCACACCCCAGTCCCTGCGGGCACTGCCCCCTGTTGAATCTCCGGATATCAAGAAAAAGGTTCTGCCCAGAGGAGGGTGAGCACACGGCCTCTGTCGAGGGGGTCTGCACTGAAGCGCAGTGGGGATGGACTGGGGCAGGAAGCCGAGCAGCTGGGAAGAAGGGGTCAGGGCAGGTTGAATCTTCCAGGGGGAGGAAGAAGAAACCCAGCTTGGGGAAAGATCACTTCCATTTCTGCCTTCAGGGGGAGCAAGGAATCTGTGCCTCAGGCAGCAAAATTGCAGTCCTCCCCTGCAGCCCAGCTGGAGAAACAAGGAAGTGTCCACTCTCATTTTGCCTCCTTTCCCTCGGCTTCCCCTGCAGACTTCCTCAACACTCCCAATGGCATCCCGACATTCTGCTTACTCCCCATGCCACGTGAACACGCCAACCTGCGCATCGGTCCCCCTGCCTTGAGCCCTCGCCTTGGCCCATGTTTTTTGGGGTTCAAGGCTTCCTTTTGATTTTCACTCAGACCCCTGATTTTCACTCATGGAGCTGACAGAAAAACCCCAGGAAGACCCAGGCAGGTCTGGCTTGGGGCAGGGGGCGGGGGAGAGATGATTGCATCACCCTATCTAACCTTCCAGCATCTTCAGCTCTGGAGGGCACCTGAGCCCACCCCCAATTCTTCTTACTGTGGGTGGTTGACAGGTAGTGGATACGTTTGCATAATACGTGTAGATCATTTGTTTTTCTTCAGTTCTGGGTAAAATGAACCAAAACCCTCTTCCCTTCTTTCCTCTCTCTCTCCCTCCCTCTCCTCTTCCCTCAACCTCTGCCTGTTCCCAGGGCCAGTCCTCCTGGGGGATCAGACTGGCCTGTTTGAGAACAGAGCAGGCCCAGTCAGGGTCCATCCCAGAGAGTTGTTCTGGAAAAAAACACACCACCTCCTCAGAGTCTTCTGGGCAGGAGGGAGTGGGGGTGTCCGTGGTAAACACAGTGCTCCTGGGCAGCAAAGCCATTTGGTGCCCTGAAAAGAGCACTTGATTAAGAGTCAGAAGAGCTGGAAGCAGACTTCTAGGCCTTACGCTGCCACTCACTGGATGGGTGGTCCAGGCAAATCACGTCTCCTCCCTTGGCTTCCGTTTACCCATCGGTCAACTTAGACAAATGACATCTTTCGTCCTCTCCTGCTCCAACAGCTGGGAAGTTCATTCTAAGGTGGGAAACATGGCCAAGATGGAGATCACGGGTGCTAGGCCTTTCCACCTAGAAACCTTGTGAGTCCTGGCTACCCCATCTAGGGCAGATTCCAGGACGGAGAGGGAGAGACTTTTGTGGCAGGAGAAAGGGGACATCGGAGGTCTGTAGTGGGAAAAGAACAATGTGGGAACATATAGGCAGAACAGCTGAAACGAGATATCCAGAGTTTACATTGAGCCAAAAACTCTCCGGCTTTCGAAGTATGTCCAGGACCCCCGACCAGATGACACTCCCCATGACCATCCATGCTTTGAACAGCTGTGTCTTGGTTTCCTCATCCATAAAATGGGCATAGTTGCGAGGGCGTAATGAGCTGAGTTATGGAGAAGGGCTAGCACAGATATTTTATCCACAAGGCAAGTAGGCAACCCCAGGCGGGTGGAGTAGTGTCAGCAGTAAAAGAGTAGGGGAGTGCAAAATTCTGGAATCTGCTCTGCGCAGCCAGTCATGCTAAATCCCACAAGTACCAGATTTGGGGGCCCCTATAGGTACCCAGGGAAAAGCTTCTATCTGGCATGTGGCTCTGGGGGTGAGATAATATCACAGTGAGTCTAAATACCCCAAGGGGACTACCCTTTACCCCCTTGCCCCTTTACCTCTTGGTCCTACTTCTTTCCTTCTGGAGCCTCATCCTGGGCTTCTCCAGGCCCCTCACCCCTGCAGTCTCTGTGCTGAGGGCAGGGGTGTAGGGAGAAGGCGGGGGCTGAAGTGTAGCACCCCTGAGGGACAACCTTGCATGCCCTCCTCCTAGAATTCTCAAAACTAGACAGAGAAGGGCCTGTCCAAGAAGGGAAGCCATTCCCGAGCACCCCTGCCTCAGGATACCAGCAGGGACGGGGGGTAGCAAGGCCAGTGAGGCCCCCAGAGAAGTCTGGGGGAGTGGATGAGGTTTTAAGATTTGTCTCTTACCCTTTCCAGCAGGTAGGAGCTTATTTTGGTCCCTGCAGTGTTTCTCAGCATTGTCCTGGGCAATATGTGTCCAAGGACAAGGGGGAGGAGGGCTGTGGGCAGGTTGGAGGGGAAGGATTTCTGGATGGCTGGGAAGCCCCTGGCCTCCCCCCCCCCCCCCCCCCCCCCCCCAAGCCCACCTCCGATGCCCTGCTGTGCCTTCCTCCAAGCTCCCTCCCTCTTCAGATTTGGAATCTAGGTCTCTCTGCCTCCTCACCCTTCTCCCCTCTCCCAGGCCAGAGGCTCCTGTGGGTGAGATGCTGAGGAAGGAGCTTCACCCCGGCCTGAGAATTCCCCTGCGTGCCTGCATGCTCGTGAGGGCAGGGGAGACATGGGCTAGGTCGGGGCTAGTTAGTCCAAGTTCCTCCAGACAGTTCAGAAGTGTTCCTGAAGCAGGATGTCACTTTCATTTCTTTCTCAGCCTCACTGTTCCTTTGTTAATTCATTCATTCTTTTATTCTATTCAACAAACATTTATTGCTCCCCTTTCTTGTATCAGACAGTGAGCTGAGCACTGGGATTAGAGAGCTAAGAAAACCGAGTCTCCCCCATAGTTTCCAGAAAGAGCTCCGATCAGGTGGGGAGCATCAGCTTGAAGAATACACATCCTTCTTGTGAGGATCAGGATGTCTTTCTAACCTCGGTCTTCCCTTCCCTCCCACCAGTCTTGTTGAATTTCAGCAGGGATGAAAAAGAGCTAAAAATGCCGGGGCTGGAAGGGTGGCTGGCAGCCCTCTCACCAGTGGGGTGGGGTGGGCAGGTAGCACTGGGAGCTGAGGACCCTTCACACTTGGCAGAGGGCCTCAGGACCTCCGAGGCTGGGAAGGAGGGTCAGGTCTTGGATGCTCACAAAGCCACCCCTGCTTTAGCTAGAGCACCTCTGCTCTAACTGAGCTCACATGTGGGTTCCTGGTGTGAGATTTTATTTGAATATAAGATTTTATGAGCTCTGTGGCTTTAAAAAACTTGAAAATCTGAAGTTCTACTCAACGTTTCGTTGTATAGATAAGGAAACCAAGATCCAGAGAGGCAGGAAATTTCGTCAAACTCACCCACGAAATGGGGAGGAGCCTGGTGACATCCAGAAATAAGCCACACTCTGGGCCCTGGCCCCATGGATCCCTCGGGGAACCCCTTGAACACCAGCCCTTTAAACCCCAGCTGGCGTTCACAGCTTCCCCAGCTCAGAGGGGAGGGAGGGAGGCTGCTAACACACCCAGACAGAGCCAGCCTCGAGTGCATGCACACTTCCACGATGATAAAAGCGTGCCAGGTACACAGCAATTGAATGTTCAGAAAGACATATGTTATGTCCCACATAGAGCATCCCATTTAATGTTCACCATGCACCTGGCAGGTAGCAAAGCCATTGTCAACTGAAGCCCAGAGAGGTTCAAGGGAAGCCAACTGGCAGAGCTGAGACTGATCCAGATGTGGTGTGTTTTCCTCCTGGAAGGAGGGTCAGGGCGTTATTGGAATCACTGAACCCATTGGTCTGGAAGGGGTTCTTGGAGAAAAGAATCTCCAGCAACCTCATCCATTCATTGGCTTGCTCAACTAGTATTTATTAGGGACCTACGATGAAGATGGCACTGTTCCGAGGTGATCCAAGAGCTCAGAGTGTGGCACCCAGAGGACCAGGCTAGCGTCAAGCCTGCTTAGAATTAGCTAGAGCTCCAGGGGGTACGTTCCAGATGCCACAGAGAAGGCAGAGAGCTCACTGGGCTGGCCGGCCTGGGGGCCTTGGAGAAGGAGCAGGATGCTCTGTGTTTGTGGAGAAGTTCTGGTGGCATGGAGGAGGGGTTTCTGGGCAAGATCAGGGCCTTGGCTAGGGCACTGACCTCAGGCTGGACAACAGGGTGACAGCTGGTGGCCTCCCAGGGAAGGCTGAGAAGACTCGCATGGGCCATGCACCCAGTTGAATCCAGAAGGCCTCAGCCCCAGTACCAGCTCACCCCTCTAGCACTGGGTGAACCCCAACCACTCACCGCGTCCCTCTGAGCCTCAGTCCTTTTTTCCATAAAAGAGGAATAATTACGTTACCTGCTTTATTTGTGCGAAAGTGCTTTTCAGGTTGTAAATCGCTAGACAGATATTAGTGATGGGAAGCCTCTGAGCATTTTTGAGCAGGAGGCGGAAGGATCTGAAGGATGCTTTGGAAAGACCATTCTGTGACCCTGTGCAGAGTGGCCTGGAGGAGGGAGAGGTAAAACAGGAAGACCTGTCTTGGCCAAAGAAGATTAAAAGGCAAACATAAGAGGAAGCTGTGGGAACCGAGAAAATGGACGAGAGAGACGTCACATGGGACTCCCAGCCTCCTGGGCCCGTCACGCAGAGCAGCCAGGGAGGATGGAGAGGCGATGACTTGGATTTCTAGCTGGGGCTCCTGGGGAATGCAGGCAACTGTGAGATGGACACGAAGCAGGAGAGGCAGCTTTCAGGGGCTGGGGGCAAGAGGACAGGTTGGGTGGGATCGGCCTAAGGGGACATCCAGGCGCAAGGGCCAGCAGGCTAGTGGAAATAGCCCAGGAGACGGTCAGAGCTCCAGCTGGGTCATCTCAATCAAGTGGCAGTCAAAGCTCTGGGGGAGAGGAGATCACTCGGAGGGAGCATGCAAGAAAAATTGGAACGAAGCCGGCTCTGCCCACGGCACCGGGAAGAACAGCCCGGGGTGGGGGGTTGGCAAGCTAGCAGGTGTTTCAGGAAGAAGGGTGCTGAGTGGTTCAAGCCTGGAGAGCAGCAGTGAAGGATCTGAGGGGGAAGTGGTAGGATTTGGTGACAAGAAGGGGGAGGAGCGGGGGTAGAAGCACCATCTCCAGAGTTAAACGCTGGAGCAGGTAGGGAAAGGGGGGGGCACGGGTGCAGACAAGGCTTTGAAAGAGCTTGGCAGGGAAGAGAATAAAAGATGGACTGTTAGCTGCAGGAGAGTGGGGTCAAAAAGAGGTTGGTTTTAGGCGGGGATATCTGAGCATGCTCATAGCCTGAGGGAGTGAAGCAGGGGCAAAGAAGAGATGAATCGGAGGGAAGAGAAACTGAGAACAGACCCCACTTGTCAAGGATCCTAAGCGGTTGATGACAGCTGGCTGGGCACGGAGCTCTGGGTGCTCACAGACCTGGAGGTACTAGCTTCCACCATCTCCAAGCGCCTCTCCTCCCGCCCCCACTGAGTCTTAAGGGCAGGCCCCTGGGCCTCCTGGCCCAGCCTGTCTCTCCCCCACTCCCCCCCCACACCACCCCCACCAGACACATGGCCAGCAGTTTGCCCTGCCACATTGCACACCGATTAAAGAATCAGCCTTCTCTAGGCACCAGCAACCCCTCATCTGGCAGCCCATGGCCTGGCCCCACCCCTGACCCCAGCCCACAGGGCGCCAGCCATGGATTTCTTGGCTTCTCTGGCCCTGATTGCAGCCAAAGAAGTACCTCTGTGCAGTCCACCTGACACCCCAACACTGCCTGGAAGATTCCCGAGTCGGCTCCACCATGTAACAGACTCATTAGAGCTCCCTGCACAGCCCACCCCCCCACCCCCGCCATTCTCCCCACCTTCCTGGCCTCCCCAGACACCATCTCAGGAATGCAAGGGCACGGAGCCCCTGCTTCCTCTCCTCACAGTGGGCAGAAGGGGAAATCCAGGCAGGGGAGCTCCTGTTGCTTCCGTTGTAGGTTAGGCAGGGTGGCATCCAGACTCCCTAATGCTTCCTATCCCTTCCCAACATCCAACAGTGCCTTGCCCCTCAAGAAAGAGAAGTATGCCCATTACCTTCTGTATGTTCGGAGAGGGAGAAGAGGGCCATGAGGGTTGGGGGAAAGAGGGAAGGAGGGGCAGAAGAAGAGTTTCTAGATTAAATTCAGAACACCCAGTTGCATTTTTTAAACAGCTTTATTGATGTGTAACTTACCTATCATAAAGTGCACCCACTTAAAGTGTACAACTCAATGATGTTTCGGCATAATTACAAAATTGTGCTGTCATCACCATCGTTTCATTTGAGAACATTTCCATCACCTTCCAAAAAACCCTTGCACCCATTAGCGGTCACTGCCTGACCCCTATCCTCTCTTACTCAGACCCAGGCAGTTACTAGTCTGCTTGCTGTCTCCATGGGGTTTCCTGTTCTGGAGCCTCCATATGAACGGAACCATACAACGTGTGGTCCTTTGTGGCTGGCTTCTTTCACTTGGCATAATGTCTTCAGAGTTCACCTGTATAATACATGTGTCTTTTTGAGGACTGCGTAATAGTCCAGCGAGCGTCTGTACCACACTGTGTTGATCCACTCATCGGTTGATGGACATTTGGGTGGTGTCCACTTTGAGGCTATTATAAATAAGGCTGCTGTGAAATTCGTGTATGAGTTTTTGTGTGAACACGTGTTCTCACTTGTTTTGGGGAGATGCAGACAGAAGGAGGGGCCGGACCACATGCTTGGACCTTTGTCTCATCTATCCGAGGTATTGTCCTGCTGCCTGGTGCAGAACACAGAGGCTCGGAGGGAGCCTGGGACCACCAAAGGCTGGTACTGAAACATGAGCTCAGGCCTCCCATTCCTGGTCCAGGTTCTTTGCAACACATCACGACGAGCCCCTCTCAGTCTGTGGTCCACCCAAGGGAACAAAACATCCGGAATTTGAAAAGCCATATAACCAGTGTGAACAGTCACCTTGTCACGCTGAATTCCTCATCAGGTGCTTTGCGGACTGCGTCCAGGGGTGGGGGGTTGCCGGCTGAAGCTGAGGCTTCTTGGAAGGAGCGAGGTGGAAAGCCAGCCACACACACAGGCTTCCACTGTGATGGTCTGATGGAAGACCCGCCCAGCAGGGATGGGAGCCAGGAGCCCAACCGCTAGGCAAAGACTCCATCACACTGCAGCATCCAAACGGGGCCACATTCCTGGGAAAAGAACAGACAAGAGACCTTTGAAAAATCTCAGGCTTGGCCACAGCTTCTGGCTTCAGCCCATTTTCTCAGCTCCAGTCTTACCCTGATTTTAAGCAGAACTCTAAATGCTAGTCGGGGATTACTCCATTCACATTTGCCTTGCCCCTCTGCCCTGAGCCCAAGTCCCTGTCACCAGACAGCCCTGGGGTGTGAAAGGTCTTTGCACTAAGTGCATTTTCCTAAAGTCAGGGGGAGAGGTGGGCTGTGGCCTGGGCTCCCTGCCTCCTCTGCGGGCCCACCCTAAAGTCCCAAATTCCAGGCCAGAGGAATAAACAGGAGCTTGCTGGACGTGTCCACCTACCCCCAAGAGCCACCCACTCTATCTAGTCAGGGGCTTGGGAGGCACAGAGGAGCCCTCCAGTTGCCAAGCTTTTCCATTTTTACCACTGTCCATGGCCCACAAGTTAGACAGGCTTCATCCAGGACTAAAAATGGGTTTCTAGTGCCTAGGAGAGTTCAAGAAACATTTACTGAATGCTGAATGAGCAGAATAACATAGTACAAGAGAACAAGAAGAAAGTCTAGCAATGGTTTATTGTCTAGGACTCATTTAACTCTGATAGCATTGCTGATGAGTAAGTATAATTATTTTCCCATTTCTCAGACCAGGAAACTGAGGCTAGGGTGGTGTGTGGATCTGCGGATCCACAGCAACCGGAGCCAGAAGAAGCCGCCCCGTTCAGGGCTGTTGCCTGGGCCTCGGGCTCCCCCTGCTGGCCGGACGGAAGTCTGGGCGTGGGGCGAGGAGCTGGCCAGGGCCGGCCCCCACTCCCGCAGCTCCCGCTCCCAACCCCAGCCCGCTCTGGGCGGGATTCCTGAGGCTGGGAGAGGGAGCCATATCTGGGCTCAGGGGTAGGGCGACTCGCAGGTGCACTGCGCCAGGCGTCAGGTGAGATGTTCCACCGGCAGAGTGCACCAGGCCAGAGGGAGACGAAGTCCCTGCACCACCCCCCAGCTCCCCCCCCTCCCGCCCCGCCGACCCCCGGAGTCTTTGTCTTTGTCTTGCCCATACGGAAAGCTGGAAAGCTGTAAGACCAAGGGGGGCTGGGGTCTAGGAATGCCAGCAAACCTGCCCACCCAGAGGGAATGGAGAGACTCCTATCTCCTGATGCTCAACCCAAAGTGCTGGGTTCCCTTTTTTCCAGGCCAAGTCTCCTAAACCAGCCCAAAGGGATGGGATTGCTCCTATTTGGAAAAAACTCCATAGAAAAGGATTTTCTAGCTTCCTTTACCTTCCACCCTACCTCATCTAACTGCTCGCAGTTCTGACAATGAAAAAGGCTCACTTAGGCCCATCCACCTCTTGCTCCTTCTGGAAAGGGGAACTGCTGGCTCTCAGCTGAGCAATTTGTTCATTCAGTCCTCCTCAAAGGTTATGAGTCTGGTCTCTTGTGTCAAGCAAATTTGACATCAGATCTTACTTCTGTCCCTTCAAAGTCAAAGTGTCTGACTTTGAGCACATTACTTAACCAAGAAGCCTGTTTTCTCACCTGTAAAAATGGAAGTTACAGTACTTTCACAGTGGGCTGTTGGAAGGGTACAGTGATAAATTACAAAATCAAAAGCCCTGTGCATACAGTAAGTGTTCTGTAAATGTTACTAATAATCATCACTATATTCACAGTTCTCTTACCTCTCCTACTCTTTCACTTAACTAAAGAGAAATGGGGTGAGGTGTGCCGTAGGCAGATGGGAGTTCTGGGCAGAAAAGCGTGGACTGTCCTGTCCTGTGTTCGTGACTTCCCAACCTGGTCACCTCCTCGTGCTTCTACCCCTTGTCGGCAAGGGGCGGGCGGGGGCGGGGCAACTGCTTTCCTCCCCCGCCCCGGCCCTGACCCAGCCAAAGGCCTGGCACAGCTGCTGGAATGGCCCAAATGCCTCGGGTTTAAGGCTAGGTAGAGGACAGCTGGGATGGGGGAGGAGGGTAAAGGGGCAGAAAAGGAACACTCTCCTCCCTCACCATGTCCACTCATCCTGCTACTCCCTAAGCCTTTCAGGTCAGCCTGGGACCTCTGACCTCCCTCCTTCCCGGGTGGGCGGGAGGAATTCTCCCCCTTTCCCTCCCTTATCCTCTGCCCTCTCATGCCTCCTCTGCGTGGCCGAACCCACCCACCCCAGCCCACCCCCGTGCCCCTGCTCCCTCTCCCGCCCACGTGCCGCCCAGCTGTCCCCCGCCTGGAGCTGGGCACTCCGCCTGCCTGCACCACTCATGAATCGCCAGCATTCACACTCTGGCCCCAAAGCCTCCACCTGTTCCCCTCGGTCTGAGCAGCAAGGCTGTGTGGCCCCATCTGTTGTCCTCCATCCAGGATTCAGGGCAAGAGACTACACTTCAAAACCCTCAGCTTCCACCTGCTGGGATGGGGGTGGGGAGGACTGGCTGAGAGGCAAGGACTGAGTCAGGGGCATCCTCATCTCTTGGGAGAGCTTCCCCACCCTGGGCCCACCAGTACTGTCTGAAACAACCTACGTACCAATGTGCGGGGGGAGGTGAGCAAAAAGCCCACTCTTCCCAAAAGGACATTTGCATATTTAGCGGCATACTCTTATTATGTTCCATTTCTTCCCGGACAGCGCCTGAATCCGGGGCTGGTCAGTGTACAACGCAAAGAGAAAGACAAAATGGTGGCGACATTCATTTAATTAATTTTTTTGTTATACAAGCAATATGTGAATACATTTTCCTTGATTAAAACAAAAATGAAACCACTGCAGTTCAGGCTCCAATTCCCTTTGATTGGTCCCCCAAATCCACACCTTTTCTCCTAAACAGAGAGGTGATCACTATTACCAGCATGTCTGTATATATCCTAGAAAATATAAGGTACTATCATGTGGGTTTGGGTTTTGCTGTTATTTTATTTATTTATTTTTTAGATTTTTTTTTTTTTTTTTATTCATGAGAGACAGAGCGAGAGAGAAAGGCAGAGGGAGAAGCAGGCTCCCGAGGAGCAGGGAGCCCGATGCGGGACTCGATCCCAGGACCCTGAGATCATGACCTGAGCCGAAGGCAGATGCTCAACCATCTGAGCCACCCAGGCGCCCGCTGTTATTTTTTCATATAAATTGTAACTACAAATATTCTGCAACTAAATTCACTAAAAAAAAAAAAGGCTTATCTACCTAAGCTGGTACATACAGGTCTACAACAATATCTTTATTTTTTTTAGATTTTATTTATTTATTGAGAGAGAGTGTGTGAGAGTGCACAAGGAGGGGGAGCGGCAGGCAGAGGGAGAAGCAGTCTCCCCACTGAGCAAGGAGCCAAATGTGGGACTCGATCCCAGGACCCTGGGATCATGACCTGAGCCGTATGCAGATGCTTACCCAACTGAGCCACCCAGGTGTCCCTACAACAATCTCTTTAAATGATACATAATATTCTGAGCATGGACATATCATGGTTTACTTAGCTATTTCCCTATCAATAGACATTCAGGTCATCTCTCTTTTTCTTCCATTACAAACATTGTGTCCCTGTCATAGGCTTGAGCCTTCTCTCATAGTCCTGCCTAATCCTATGTTCCTACCCCTTGTGGGCAAGAAGGTTTACCATTTACAGTTTTAAGGGTACAAAAATAGCAAAAGTGACCTTGGGAGCATTTTATAACCAATTTGTAGTAATTTTTCCCCCAAATCCTGGGTTCTGTTAAGATGATTTCCATATCCACTTGGGGGCAAATTACTGTTCTAGGAGACAGCTGTGGTCAAGGAGGTAGAAGGAGACATGGGAGAGAGTGAAGAGAGGAGAAAGTGAAGAAAAGTGAACAGGGAGGAACAAGGAAAAGAATTTTGTAAAAGATCCTGTGTATTACGGCACTCTCTGCAATAGGGAAAAACTGGAACTGTCCAGCAGAAAGGAAACAGTTAAGTAAAACTTGGCGTATCTATTCTACGGAATATTATGCAGCCATTAAAATGATAATTATGAAGACTATGTAGGAGCATGGAAAATGCTTCTGATATTAAGTTAAAAAGTAGACTACAAAATTAAAACTGCATTATGATTACAACTCTGCAAAATGATGTGGGCATACAAAGATGGGAAGGGAATCCAAACAAATGAAAACAATCGGATTTGTTGTGGGGGCAGAATTGTGGGTACACTATTATTATCACTTATTTCCATTATCATTGCTATAATATTGTTTTGTGCAATATATGATTAATGCTAAATAGCAACAGGCAGAAGGAAGGGAAGGAAAATGAATAAAAGAAAAGAAGAAGAGAGGGAGGGAGGAGCGCATGGACGGAGAGATGAGGCAGGGAGGCTGGAGTAAAAGCCCATGTTCTGGGGGTTGGACCATCTTTAGCAGCCATGTCAGCCACGGTGTCGACTCGGGCTCTTCCTCCAGGGTCTTTGGGCTGAAAGCAGTTTTCACTGCACACAGATGTACACCTCCCCCCTGCTGCCCTCCAGTATTTTTTAAAGCTTACCAAGGAGTTAGGAATCCCAAGCTCAGGATTCTAAGGGACTCGAGCTTAGCAGGTAGGGAGAGAGGGGGACATAGATATGTAAGTAATGACAATCAACAAATGCTCAACCAGAGATCTAATTCTGTGAAGCTGGAGGCTCTAGAGTCCCAGAAGTCCTCACAAGCTGGCTTTCAAAGGATGGCAGGAGATTGGCAGGTAAAGAAAAGGGGGTAGCATCCCAGGTGGAAGTCACATGTGCAAAGGCAAGGAAACCTAAACACACACACACACACACACACACACACTGCACATACACTACCATTTAGCCTGGCTAACTATAGGGCTCAGGAGAAACAGAGGCATGTGATGAGACCTTGAATTATTCAAGGTCAAAGAGAAGCACTGCAGTGTTTAATCAGAACAACAGCATACTCTAAGTTGTGCCTTGGACAGATGTCCCTTGAGAGGATGAGGAAAGTGAGCGGGAGTAAGCCTAAGTGGAGAGAAGGAACATTGGTTAGGAGGTGACTTTAAGAGTTCTGATGGGAGGGCGCCTGGGTGGCTCAGTTGGTTAAGCGACTGCCTTCGGCTCAGGTCATGATCCTGGAGTCCCGGGATCGAGCCCCGCATCGGGCTCCCTGCTCAGCGGGGAGTCTGCTTCTCCCTCTCCCGCTCCCCCATCTTGTGCTCTTTCTCTCTCTCTCTCTCTCTCAAATAAATAAATAAAATCTTTAAAAAAAGAAAAGAGTTCTGATGGGAAAGAGCAGGAGCCTCAACTGGGGCAGTTAATGGGACGGGGACAGAGGGATTAACGCAAGAAATTCTTATGTAGAAATGAAAGGACATTATTCATTTATGCAATGAACACCTTTTGAGAGTCTGCTATGGCATTGAGCATTCAGAGATGGAAGACAGTCTCTGTCCTCAGAGGGGAAGATGGACGGGGAGAGAGATGGTTCCAGATCGATGTGAAAAGTGATGCAGTAGAGGTAAGCCAGTGAGGGAAAGGCCATGAGGGGCTAGGAGCGGATGGGATGTGGGAAGGGAGGGAGGTCCTTCGAGGTCCCCACCTCAGATGTTGGCTGGACAGTAGAGCCATCAACTGCATCAGGAAGTGCAGGGTCAGGGGGTGTCTGCAGGCAGATGATGGCTGTGACTTGGACCTCTCACTCTTGCTTTGCTCCTACCCCATTGAGAAGAGCCAAATGTGGCTTAGGCTGCTTATTGCCTTTCCAGTTGAATGAATCACATGGAAAGCATCTAGAATAGTTCCTGGCACAGAGTAAGTGCCCAACAAATGCTAACTTAAAGAAAACAAGCGAAAAGTGCAGAAACTGAAAATAAGATTCACGCTTAGCAGGCTAGGCTTTTTCCGTGAGACCAGGGAAAGACTTTGCCGCCCTGGTCCCAAAAGGCAGTCCACCAGAGACTTCTCTGACGAAACCAGACCTCAGCCTCCCAAGAAGAGGTTGTTAAAAAGAGTGTGGCTATAAACATGCAAAAACAGAGCTCACTACAGATAGCTAGGCAAACAAACAAAGGCAAAGATGGCGGCAGAAGGGGCTCAGCAGTTTAGTCCCATTGAAAGGAGTTTGCATGGCATCATTTGTTTGAGGAGTATGGACCTTGCGCTTTGCAAAAATCACATTCACTGCATGATTCCACGGAGCAAGTCACCAAAACTGTGAATTTTCTTTCTTTGTGGGCTTTTGTTGGTTTATTGGAAGTTTGGAAGAAGATGAAGCAGAGTGTGGAGACGTTGTTTATGTTGATGCTGTTGGGTGATGACATCATGGAAACCTGTCGGAAAGATTTACTGAACTACTTTCCCACCACAGGGAATTAAAAGGCTTTGAAGGACACAACTCATCAGACCTCAGGCGGATCACGTGTTACTGATGTGACAAGACTTGTAAACACTCTCATCTTGAAAGTAAAACCCTGCTGATGTATTAGATGGAGGAAGTGCTCACACTGAACATAAGCTGGAACCACAGACAAAGTGACTGACCACTGACCAATTTCTTATTGCTTGACTACTCTGAGTACAGTGAAACCACCAATGGTAAAGAAATGCAGTGCTGGGGCACCTGGGTGGCTCAGTCGTTAAGCGTCTGCCTTCGGCTCGGGTCATGATCCCAGGGTCCTGGGATCGAGCCCCGCATCGGGCTCCCTGCTCCTCGGGAAGCCTGCTTCTCCCTCCCCCACTCCCCCTGCTTGTGTTCCCTCTCTCGCTGTGTCACTCTCTGTTAAATAAATAAATAAAATCTTAAAAAAAAAAAAAAAAAGAAGTGCAGTGCTATCTGATGGGCATGACATCACATTTTAGGAGAAATTCTTGGATTTTGCTAAGTATGAGTTTTGTTTTAAGTTTCTGGAGGTTTTTTTTTTTGAGGGGTTTTTTTGTGTTTTGCTTTTTTTTTTTTACCTTTTTAAAGTTAACATCTATCGAGTGCTTATATATTCCAGGCACTATTCTTGGTGTCTTATGGGCACTTATTCATACACACTGCACAACAAATCTGTGGGATGGTTTCTAGAATTATTCTCATTTCACGATAATAAAACAGAGACACAGAGAGGTTAAGAAGCAAAACCTTTTAAGTGGGGGAGCCTGGGCTCTGACCCTGGCAGTCTGACCACAGTGCTCTTGACCACTTTTCATAAACTAAGAGGATAGATCCAAATTATGGAGCATCAGCCCCATCAATGGGGCTTCATCTCCAGGGAACTTTTACAATGAAAGTGAATTACGCTCACCAAGAAGACTTACTCTTCCTTGAATTTTAGAATGCACTGGAAAACGCACCTATTGCGTGGTCTAACTCTAGGCGATGTTTGGCTCCATTTCCTTCTTCTCATATAACAACTGAGACTACCCCTGAAACTGTCACTAGTGATGTATACTTGGGGTCTGTGTTGACACGTGCCTGGACTGAAGGACACTCCACTGCTCCCTTTGTTAAAACCTGTCCTCATGGTCTTCACTGATATTCTCAAAACTGACCCACATCTAGCGTAAGTGCACAGGGATGTACTTCTGTGTAAACTGTGTTAATTCAGTTTGTACTGCTTCTGTGTGGCTGCTAAAAATCCATACATATGTTCAGCTAGCTTCACTATTGCTAATAATTTTTTTAAAGTGGTGGGCTTCAGGTTCTAAAGTATAGCAGAGGAGTTTACTGATTGATCCTTTCACTAAAGACAACTAAAAGTACTGGACAAAATCACTGCAAACCTCTTTTTACTCTGCGTCATCTACTGTGAGAATGAAGACCATTCTCAGCAAAAGACTGCCGACATTCCAGAAAATGTTGACATCACTCTGATGCACTGTTACTCTGAAGGGCCCCAGAGGATCCCTGCAAAGGGACTTCAGTCACACTGATGTAGAACTCAGTCTCCTTGGAAAGAAAAAAGAAGAGGCTCCGAGCTGACAAATGGTGGGACCTAGAAAAGAACTGGCTACCATTCGCACAATCTGTAGTCATGTACAGAACATGATCAAGGGCGCTACCTGGGCTTCCACTACAGGATGAGATCCGGGTATGCTCACTTCCCCATCAATGTTGTTACTCAGGAGAATGGTTCCCTGGTTGAAACCCAAAATTTCGTGGATGAAAAATATATCCACAGGGTTTGGATGAGGCTAGATGTTGCTTGTTCAGTATCTCAAGCCCAGAAAGATGAGTTAATTCGTGAAGGAAATGACATTGAACTTGTATCAAACTCAGCTATTTTGATTCAGCAAGCCACAACAATTAAAACAAGGATATCAGAACATTTGGGGATGGTATCTATGTTTCTGAGCAGGCTGATGAATAAGATCTAATTTGTCCAGCTACAGAAACAGCAAAGTGCCAGATGACTTTTCAGACTTATTTGTGGTATTTTAAAGACTCAATAAAAGCCATATTGATTTGGGGCTTTTTCTTAAAGCAAACCAAACCAACCAACCAAACAAACAAACAAAAACACCTCTTTTAAATGCATCAATTGACTGCAAAAGAATGAAAGGTGAATTTGGAAGCCTAAAGTCGTGAAAGCAGGAGCCAGAGAGAATCCTCATACTGATGTCAGCATTTACAATGAGCTTCAACTTTCACAAACCTCACAAGGCATTGGAGGGCTTGTCAAAGGTGAGGAGTCTAATAGGAGTCTGCACTCCCAGCATAAACTTATAAACCTAGAGCCCAAAGATTACAATTTATTATATGAGTGAATTCAAAATAAATCCATGCTCTACCTACTTGCCAAAATAAACCCATGCTCTACCTCTTTGCACTGAACAGAAGGCAGAAAAACATCTCTCTGGAGAATTAATAACTACCAGCTAGCCATTGTGCAGAGTTGCTGCCCAAATTCACACTACCTGGGTGGCCCAAATAATCACAACCAAGAATTTACTTTTTTGCGATCTTGAGCTGCCAGTGCCCTCAGGTGCCTGGCAGTAGCAAATGAAAAACAGTCCTGGAAGAAAACACCTTCAACCCAGGCATTGGAGAATTTCCACAGGCATAGTTCTAAGAAACATGAGCTTATGGTAAAAACAAATCACAAAACACAAGGAAACAAGACCCCATGAGTGAGGTCCCAGAAGAAAAAAAAAATAGGAAGCATAGTGGTTCACAGCCCAGGGCAATTTTGCCCTGCAGGGGCTATTTTTGGTTGTCACAACTGGAGAGGGAGAAATGTGTGCTACTGGATCTAGTGTATAGAGACCAGGGATGCTGTTAAACATCCTACAATGCCCAGGACAGCTTCCCACAATAAAGATTTGTCTAGCCCATCATATCAACAGTGTCAAGGTTGAGAAGCCCTGAGACAGAAGAATCAAACCTCCAAAGCTTCTGTTTTGGAATTATCAGAAATAGTATATGCAATAAGTAAAAGTGCAGACTTGAAGACATTTAACATATGAGTAAAGAACAAGGGAGTGTATTGTCAAGCAGATTTGAAGAAGAACCAAAAAAATTCTCAAAATGAATTAAGTAAAACAACTGAAATTTTAAAACTAGTGGAACAACCATTCTGGAAAATAGCTTTGAATTATCTGGCAAAATTGAAGATATACACAGTCTGTGACCCAACAAGTTCATTCCTAGTATATAGCCTAGAGAAACTCCTACATGTGTGCTCCAGCACACGTATACAATGGTGTATACATGTACATGTACATGTACATATGCCAATGTTCATAGCAGCATTGTTAAAAGTGGTTCCTCCTCAAAAAGGGGGACGAACCAACCCAACAAAATGGAGTGAAAATGCATAATATATTCATACAATAGACTACCTCACAGCAGTGAAAGTAAATGACACCACAGCATGGTGAATGAAAGAAGCAAGACTCCAAATATATACAGATTATTAAAGAGAACAAACAAAAATGGACAGAGCTGATAAAACTATAAAGCGAAGCAAAGACATTGATTACATTGAAGTCAGAATGGTGGTTACCTCTCGTGGAGGAAGGGGTTAGAGATCATGAAAGGACACACAGGGGCTTCTGGACTATTGGTAATGTTCTATTTCTAGGGTGATTACTTGGAATTTGTTTTATAATTGTTAAGATGTGTGTTTATTTTTTTCACACTTTTCTGAATTGTGTTGCATTTTCCCAATTAAAAAAAAATGTTTTAAAAATGAAGTGGCAGATTTAACAGCAAATTAGACAAAGCTGAAGTGAGAATTATTGTACTGGAAGACAGATCTGAAGAAATTATCAGAATGCAGTTCAGAGACACAAAGAGATGGAAAGTATGACAGAAAAATTAAGCTGGAATTCTGGAAGACATGAGAGAGAGAAGGAGTGACTTAGTATTTGAAGAGTTAATAGCTGACATTTTCTTGGGACTAAAGAATAGATAATTGATAACCGTCCACTAAATTGGGAAGTCCAGCTAATCACAAGCAGTATAAATAAAAGGTAATCCACACTTAGACCACATCACAGTGAAATTTTCAGATTGCCTCAGTTTTTTTTAATTCAAAAGAATGAAAAGATATTAAAAGCAGTCAGAGAGAAAAGATATATAACCTTCAAGTAAAGGACAATTAGACTGACTGCTTTTTTCATCAATAGTAAAAGCCAGAGGACAGTAGAGTTATATCATTAATATACTAAAAAAATAACTCTCATCCTAGAATTATTATTGTTAGTGAAAATATCATCCATGAAAGAGATATAAAAACATTTAATAATTCATAGATTAAAGAGTAAATTATAATGGAAATTAAAAATATTTACAAAAGCTTAAAAACAAAAACACTACATGTCAAATTTTTAAAATACAATTAAACTGGGGCGCCTGGGTGGCTCAGTTGGTTAAGCGACTGCCTTCGTTCGGCTCAGGTCATGATCCTGGAGTCCCGGGATCGAGTCCCGCATCGGGCTCCCTGCTCGGTGGGAGGTCTGCTTCTCCCTCTGACCCTCCCCCCTCTCATGCTCTCTCTCTCTCATTCTCTCTCTCAAATAAATAAATAAAATCTTTAAAAAAATAAAAAAATAAAATAAAATACAATTAAATTGGCACTTTAGAAGTAAATCATAATCTCAAATGCTTATGTTAGAAAATAAAAAGATTGAAAATTAGGGGCACCTGGGTGGCACTGTCAGTTAAGCATCCAACTTGATTTCGGCTCAGGTGGTGATCTCAGGGTCGTGAGATGGAGCCCCGCATTGGGCTCAGTGCTCAGTACAGAGTCTGCTTAAGTTTCTCTCTCCCTCTGCCCCTACCCCCGCTCTCTCATTCTCTCTCTCTAAAATACATAAATAAATCTTTGAAAAAAAAGATTAAAAATTAATGTGTTTACCATTCAACTTCAGAAATTTAATAAAGAACAATAGATTAAACTCAAAGAAAGTAGAAGGAAGAAAACAATAAAGATAAGAACCAGGATTAATAAAATAGAAAATAGAACCAATAATGCCAAAAGTGAGCTTTTTTGAAAAGCCTAATAAAATTGATAAAACTCTGGCAAGAATGATCGTGTATAAAAGAGAAGACACAAAAAAAATGAAGAATGAAAAAGGGGACAAAATTACATAGGCTACAAGGATTTTAAAAAGATAGTGAGATATTAAGAAAATTTCTACGTGCAAAATTTTGGAACTTTAGGTGAAATGGAAAAATTTCTAGGAAAATATAATTTACCAAAACTAACCCAAGGAAAAAAATCTGAATAGTCTTGTAACCAATAAGGAAATTGAGTCAGTAGTTTTACCAAAAATTCAAGAAATAAATAATTCCTATCTTTAAAAAAAAGCTCTTCTAAATGTATAAAAAGGGGAAAAATCCCCAACTCATTTTACAAGCCTAGCATAACCTTGATACCAAAACCAGATAAAAAAAAGTATGAGAACAAAATTTTATAGGTCATTTTTCTCATGAATATACATGCAAAATCTAAACAAAATATTAGCAAACCAGATATAGCAACATATATAAATATAATACATCTTGACCAAGGGTTTATTCTAGGAATGAATGTTGTTCCATCATTTTTTTAAGAAACCAATTAATGTAATTCACCACATTAACAGATTAAAGGAGATAAATCATCTCACTTCCTACTTAAAAAAACATTTGATTAGGGGCGCCTGGGTGGCTCAGTCGGTTAAGCGGCTGCCTTCGGCTCGGGTCATGATCCTGGGGTCCTGGGATCGAGCCCCACGTCTGGCTCCCTGCTCAGCGGAGAGCCTGCTTCTCCCTCTCCCTCTGCCTGCCGCTCTGCCTACTTGTGCTCTCTCTCTATCTGTCAAATAAATAAATTTTTTTTAAAAACTTAAAAAAAAACACATTTGATTAAATATCTGTTCATGATGAAAATCTTTTAGCACACTAGAAACAGAAGGAAATTGATAAAAGATAACCTTTAAAAAACTCACAGCAAGCACTATATCCTAATGGCAAATCCTTGAAATATTTCCTATAATATCAGGAACAAGAAGAGAATATACATTATCACCCCCTGGAAGTTCTAAGCAAGACACAGAAGATGGGAAAGGAGAAAAGGAAGGGAGGGGAAAGGTTATAAGAATTGATAAGGGATAATCAAAATTGTTATTTTCCACAGATGATAAGATTATCTGTATGACAAATCCTAAAGAATGCACAGATAAGTAATTAGAACAAATTGAAGCATTTTGCAAGGTTACTGACCAAAAATATCAGTATATAAAAATCAATTTCACTTAATTTTATTTCCATGAACCATCAAAAACAGATAGAGAATACAAGTTTTAAAACTATGGTCATTCAAAATAACATCAAAACATAAAGTAACTAGGAATACATCTAACAGAAGATTGCAAGTTGTTTATGAAGAAATATTTAAGACTTTATTGGAAAACGTTAAGGAGGAATTATTATTTCATATAACAGTTGTGCAAAACCCACTACATATCAAGTGCTTCTAATGCTTTACAATTATTAACCTACTAATTCCTCATAACCATCCTTATGAGAAAGACATTATTATTATAATCATTGCATTTACAGGTGAGGAAACTAGAAACTATCACAAGGTCACAAATCTATCGAGTAATAGAGCTAGGATTTGAACCCAGGCAGTTTAGCCACAGAATCCATGCTCTTAATCTATTATGTTGCCTTTCTTTTAGTAAATTGAATAAATGGAGAGAGACATTTTATTTATAGTTTGGAATACACAAAATTATAAAGATGTCAATTCTCCGTGAAATTGATAGTTTCAATGCAATTCCAATTAAAATCACAGGAGATACCATAGTGGTTCAGGTGCAGCATCTGCCCAGATTTTCAGGTTCACTTGCAATTTCTGAGGCAAATCACATCACTAATGTGACCCATGTAGAAGCCAAGACTGGGCTGCCCCATCTATTAAGCACCCGCTATATTCTAGTCACTGCTCTAGAAACTAGGATACAGTGAAGAACAAGATAGACATTGTCCCTGCGCTTATTGAGTTTTCAATCTGATGGAGGAGGGACTTTTGCTTCTACTTATAAAAACATAACTGGTATCAGATCATCCCTCACACTGAGAACTTTAAAAGCTAGATAAAACTGTTTGAAGGCATGGCAGCCATCTTGGATGAAGGGCCAAGGTCCTCAGCTGATCCCAACATTCTAAAGACAATTTTCCAAGTAATTTGCCTAAATTGTGCATATGTAAGGCAATGCTTCAAGAAACCAAGTAGAAATTTTGGCAATGCTATGGTTCAGGAGACACAAATTAGAGTTCAAGGGCCCCGGCTTTCAATTTAGCCACTGGAAGAACTAGATCCTAGAAGTAAGGGTAACATGGAAACAGACCAGTCTTAATTGAATCAAGTTAATTTGATCATAATCTATCTGCCTGCCAGAAGAAAATTAAATCCTTATCTGGAGGAAGTTAACATCATCTAGAGCTTCTACAATTTATCAGAAACAACATCTAGCAATCAATCAAAAATTGGCAACACAAGAGATTGAAAGCCAAGAGGAAAAAAAAAAAAAAAAAGACCCTATCCCCAAGAGGAAAACCCAGACCCATATGTGATTCAGATTTGTTATTTACCAGATACAGACTTTAAAATAACTATGATTAACGTATTCAAGAAAACACATTAAAAGATAGTATATTTCAGCAGAGGAACAGAATCTTGAAAGATTCTCTTCTCTTGAAGAGATCCTAGGACTGAAAAACAGAATAACATAACTAACCACAAATAATTTATTTGATGGGTCTAACAGCAAATTTGACAAAGCAAAAGAAAGGATTGGTAAACTGGAAGATGAATCAATAGAAAAAAATCAGATTAAAATTAAAATTCACTCTCCCAAAAAGGTGGAAAATGTGTAAGACACATAGTATATGGTTAAAATCCCAATATATGTGTAATTGGTGTGCCAGAAGAAGAGAAAAGAAAGATAAAACAGATGCAGTATTTGAAGAGATACTTCAAATATAAGCATTCCAGGGCACCTGGGTGGCTCAATTGTTAAGCGACTGCCTTCGGCTCAGGTCATGATCCTGGGGTCCTGGGATCGAGCCCCACATCGGGCTCCCTGCTCAGTGGGGAGTCTGCTTCTCCCTCTCCCTCTGCTCCTCCCCCCGCTCACGTTCTCTCTCTCTCTTTCTCTCTTCTCCTCCTGCCAAATAATTTTTTTTTTAAATCTTAAAAACAAAAAACAAAAAACAAATGTAAGTATTCCAAATCCTAGAACTTTCCGAAATGGTAGAGGAGGTGGATAGGGGGATGGGTGAAATAGATGAAGGGGATGAAGGGTACACTTACCATGATGAGTACAGTATAATACATAGAATTGTTGAATCACTATATTGTGCACCTGAAACTAACATAACACTGTATGTTAACTATACCTGAATGAAATACACACACACAGGAAAAAGAGAAATGAAGAAAAAACCCAAAACAACAACAACAAAAATGGAGCCATAGACTCAATAATATCCATACTCCTCCCATGCAAAAAAAAAAAAAAAAAAACCACCAGAAATACATCATAGTAAAACTGTAAAACTCCACTATAACTGGAGAAAACAAAAACAAAGAGAAAATCTTAAAAGCAGGCACAGTAAAAAGACACATTGTTGCAAAGGAGCTAATAGAGTTAGCAAACTCTTCAACAGAAACAATGAAAGCCAGGAGACAATGGAGTAACATCTTTAAAATTCTAAAGACAAATAACTGCAGATTTAGAATTTATAAACAGCGAACACAACTTTGGAGTGACATCAGCAAGGTGGCCGAGTAGGGGACAGCAGGCTTTGTTCCCCCACAAAAAACAACAGACAGCTATCCACAAACAAAAATAGCCCTGGGAGGTCTCAGTAGTCCATTTAAGAACCTATAGCAACACCATGAAGCAAGAATAGAAAAGACCCACAAAGAAAGATCACTAGGGACATTGGCTTACCTGACATGTCTGAAGAAGAAGGGTGCGGGCTATCAATATCAGCCACATGGCAATGCTGTCAGGGTCCCCAATAGCCGGCTCTGTGGGGACACCAGCAGCCTCACACTACAAACGAAACTCAGTTCAGACATAGAGACCTAAATGTGAAAGGTCAAAAAAAAAAACCCACTTCTGGAAGAAAACAGAAAAAAGTATCTTCATGACCTTGTAATAGGCAAAGATTTCCTAAACAGGAACAAAAATCCTTAACTCTAAAGGAAAAGAAGCAAAAAGACATCTTAAGAGTGAAAAGGAAACCAGAGTGAGAGAGGATATCTGTCATACTTCTCTCTGACAAATGACTACTATCAAGAATATGAGGGGCGCCTGTGTGGCTCAGTCAGTTCAGTGTCTGACTCTTGAATTCAGCTCATGTCTCGATCTCAGGGTTGTGAGTTCAAGCCCCACGCTGGGCTCTGTGATGGGCATGGGGCCCACTTTAAAAAAAAAAAAGAAAGAAAGAAAGAATATGAGGAACTCCTACAATCACTAAGAAAATGATAAACAATCTAATAGAAAAATGGGCAAAGTACTTAAACAGGAATTTCACAAATGAAGAAATATGAATGGCTGATAAATATCTGAAAAAATATTCAACTTTACTAGTCGTCCGGGATATGCAAATTTTAACCACAAGAGATGCCACTTTGTCTTATTTTTAAAGATTTTATTTATTTATTTGAGAGAGAGAGAGAGCACAAACGGGGTGGGGGGTGGATGGAGGGGCAGAGGGAGAGGGATAAGCAGACTCTGCTGAGCGGCGCCAATCCCGGGACCCTAGGATCATGACCTGAGCGGAAGGCAGACGGTTAAGAGACTGAGCCACACAGGCACTCCAAGAGATACCATTTTAATCCCTCCCAATAAACAAACAAAATTTTTAAGTTTGACGATATCACTATTAGTGGAAGTGTAAATTGGGGCAGTCACCTTAGAAAACAGGTTTTACATTATCTAACAAAGTTAAGACGTATTTACTCTGTGAGGCAACAATTCAATTCCACCGCTTTGTATACACCCTAGAGCAGCTCTTCTGTGGAGAAGAACATCTGTTGCAGTGTAGCTCCCAGAACTCCCAAACTGGGGAAAAAAAAAATCCATCCTTTCCATCAGCAATAGAATTGAGAAATAAGTTGTGGTATATTCACGCAATGGAATCCTGCACTATAATGAAAGAAAAAGTGAATAGCAACACAACACAACACCGATGAAAAAAGCCAGTCTCAAGAGAAGATGTGTACTTTGATTCCAATGATAAAATATTCAAAAACGTATGAAATCAAGCCATGTCTCATTTTGGAATAGAAATGTGATAAAACTGTAAAGAAAAGCAAGGAAATTTTTTTTTAAGATTTTGTTTATTTACTTGACAGAGAGACAGCGAGAGAGGGAACACAAGCAGGGGGGAGTGGGAGAGGGAGAAGCGGGCTTCCTGTGCTGAGCAGGGAGCCTGACGTGGGGCTCGATCCCAGGACCCTGGGATCATGACCTGAGCCGAAGGCAGATGCTTCACCGACTGAGCCACCCAGGCGCCCTAGAAAAGCAAGGAAATTGTAAGCACAGAATTAATGATGAGGCTTACCTCAGCTCAAGGAGGGAATGGGTAAGATTAGGGAGGCATTCAAAGG
Organism: Mirounga leonina; assembly: GCF_011800145.1. NCBI lineage: Eukaryota > Metazoa > Chordata > Mammalia > Carnivora > Phocidae > Mirounga > Mirounga leonina. The sequence goes on from NW_023270389.1 coordinate 26,757,482, forward strand.
CAATGCTGCCATGGCCTGTTCCTTCAAACAGCCGGACTGTGAGTGTTTGTTGAATTTTTATTGTTATACATTGTAACTTATAAATATTACTTTCTATTTAGTAAAATGTGATACATTTAACACTTTCTGTATCTCACATCCATATGGATTTCTGATCAGTTGGCTTGTGGTGGAAGAAACATGGCCGCCGCTATCCCAGGTCTCAGCTAAGAAGCAGACCACAGTCACTGATGCTGTCTCCAGGAAGGCCCTGTTGAAATGCTGTTCCTGAGAAAAGCAAGTGTCCTGACCAATATGTTTATAGAGTGTGTCAGTCAGCTCAGGCTGCCATGATAAAATACCACAGAGTGGCTCAAACAACAGAAATTGATTTTCTCAGTGTTCTGGAGGCTGGGAGTCCAAGGTCAGGGTGCCAGCATGGTCAGGTTCTGGTGAGGTCCTCCTTCCTGGCTGACAGACAGCCTCCTTCTGGCTCTGCTCCCACGGCCTTTCCTCAGTGAGTACATATGGAGAGAGGGCAAGGTCTCTGCTGTCTCTACTTAAAAGGGCACTAATCCCATTATGAGGGCCCCACCCCCATGACCTCTTCCGACCCTAACTGCCTCCCAAAGACTCCATCTCCAAATACCATCACACTAGGTGTTAGGGCTCCAACATCTGAATTTGGAGGGGTGGGGGTGGGACAAAAACAGTCAGTCCATAGCATATAGCCACCCAGATTAGCCAGTTGTTATATTTAGCTAATATTTATTATACCTAGCTAATTACTGCAGGTTGAGAGGGGCCGGGGCACACAGGACTCCTATGTGTTTTTAGGGGGCAGGAATGAGAACAAAGGGAGGGCCCAGGGATTCTCACCTCATCACCCCCACAAGGTTGAGGGTTTGCTTAACTCTGGGGATTCCAAGAGCCACTGCTTCTGAGCCCCTCTGCTGTAGGGGGGCATCTGCCTCATAGGCCCGGCAGGTTTTCTGTGCACCTTCCAGCTGCCGTGTAGCCGCTGACCCTGCCCGGCCATGGGCGATTCTTTAAATGGGCATTTCCTTCCAAAAGAACCATTCCCCAGAGAGTTCCTCGACATCTGCAATGATGGAGAATTCACACACAGGCTTGGGAAGAGCTTTAAATTCTAAAGCAGAGAAAATAAAAATCCTGCCAGAAACAGAAGAAGATGGGTAAGGATGGAGACAGGGATCTAGGAAGCTTCTGCTTTTGGGCTCAGTATTGGGGTTTCATAGAACAGATGGCCAGGGGTTATTTATAACTCGCAACAGGCAGAGCTGAGATCCGTGAAATGCCACGGGCTTGTTTGACAATGGATGGGGCCAGGGTAGGGACTGAAACCTCCCTAAGGACTCCTAGAATGCTAGTCTTGTGTGTGTGTGTGTGTGTGTTTGGCGGTGGGGGGGGAGGGGGACCCATCATGGAACCCCAGCCCCATCTCTCAGCTAGGTGAGAAATCCCCCAGAGAACTGCTTTCAGGAATAATGGTCCCACTAATAATAATACATGGGAACTAACACTTTATTAGCCGACTGGGCACCAGACGCCAAGCTAAGTGTATTATTATGCCCATTTTCCGAATGAGAAAGCTGAGGGTTGGTGAGGGTAAGTAACCAACCTAAGGCCTCATTACTCTAAGCGACGAAGCTCTCTGCCTGGTGCCCTGGCTTGTGTGGGAAGGAGGAGAGGTCAAGGGTCTAGATATCTAGATATCTTCCACTGTCACATCAGCCCGTAGCCACCTGAAGGGGCAAGATCCCAAGGGGCAGAAATCTGGCCCAGGAACTTTGATAGGGTAGACGGGGACAGTGAGCTGGCAGTACCGAAGGGAGGCTCTGGACAACGTGTGTGTACGCCCAGGTGATCACTCAGCGGGAGGCAATGTGATTATACATAGAAGACATTACATGTATATTAAATGACTATTTCCTGGCTCTCAAAGACAAGGCAGGCAGGCTGCTAAAGTCCAATATGACTTACCCCACTCTACCATCTGTCACCTTAGGCAAGTCACTTCCTCCTCTCTACCTCTCAGTTTTTCCTCTTTAAAACGAAACAGTTGGTCTAAGATTCTTCCCAGCTCTGATCATCTATGCAGCTCTGGTTTCACTGGAGTTAGCAAGTGTGGGGGAGGGGGAGGCTTGGAGTTGTCAGAGGTCAGAAGTCAAGTTTTTGGCTACCCACCTGCATGGCCAAGAACCAGCTCTGGCAAGGACAGCCAGCAAGAGCAAAGCAAAAGGAAGACAAGTCAGGAGGCTTGTCTCCATCAGCTCCACATGGCAGGGAATAAGGCACAATGAGCATCACTGATCATGCCAACACCCACTCCCAGGGCTACAGGCACTGGTGCCAGGCGTGCCCGCTAATAGGTAGACGGAATGTTCCTAAATTCATGACTCTAGGAGCGAGGCTGTCTGTCTCAGAATAAGCAAATCCCCAGGCAGCTCGATGAAGTTCACCGTTTCTGCAAAAGGCCTTCGGAAGGTCGAGGTGTCCAGCCTCCTGCCTCAACCTGTCTACAGTTCTATGCCCCTCTGTATGACATTTTCACTTTTCCCAGTGGGTACCACCAGCACCCAAAGAGCCAGGAATTCACCCCAGTTCACAGAGAATGACATTCAGGTCAGCCCAGAGAAGGAAAAATGACCCGGACTCTCATTCTGTGCCAAAGAAGGGACTTGCTTTGATGACGTGGACTCCACTGTTTAGCTGTTTAGCTCAGCTAATCAGTAAGTATGTAGTGAACATCTACATGTGCACTTGCTGAATACCTACTGTTTACCCACTGTAAAGCAGAGTTGCTCACCAAGGTGGCCTAAGGCTGGAGCCTGAGATAGTAGACATTCATGGAGGAGACCGTCCACCAACTTTGGAGTCTGCCAGGTTGGGTTCTATTCTTGCCTCCACCTTCTATTAGTACTGTTAACAATTTCTTTTTTTTTTTTTTTTAAGATTTTATTTATTTATTTGACAGAGAGAGACACAGCAAGAGAGGGAACACAAGCAGGAGGAGTGGGAGAGGGAGAAGCAGGCTTCCCGCAGAGGAGGGAGCCCAGTGCGGGGCTCGATCCCAGGACCCTGGGATCATGACCTGAGCCAAAAGCAGAGGCTTAATGACTGAGCCACCCAGGCGCCCCCGTTAACAAATTTCTTAACCATGACTCCCAGTCTGAAAATTGACGTAATAATACTTACTTCATAGAATTATTGTAGGGACCAAATAGTTTGTGTGTATAAAGCATTTATCACAGTCCCTGGTAAACAGGAAAGTCCTAAATGGTGAGGTAGTTGTTGATGATGACCTAGGAATGACAGTCACCTTGTCCCCCTGAGTCAATCCTGCTCTGGACCCAGGGTGCTTCCCCTGACCAGCCAATGCCTACCAGGCGACATGAGATGGAGAAGGCAGCTGCCTCTGGGTTTGGGATTCTAAGAAAACATTGCTCCTCACCCCTGGACCAGGAAGTGTGAGAGCTCACTAGCCAACAAAGGAAACAGTCTCTTTCAAAAATCTGGTTACAGCCAAGAAAGATGAGAAATAGGCAACTGGAGACTTGGGAAGCCAGACACAGTGTTGGGAAAGCAGCCCTATTGAAAGACAGGGGTGGGGAGTCCAGCCCAGTTGGGGAAGGGTGAATGCATGAGTTCCTGTCCCAGTCCGAGCTCCTGACCCACCTCCCAAGGCCTCAACTTGCCTATCTATAAATGCAGAAAAGCAAACCATAGGCTGAGAGAAGCCATGGCTAAAAATCGGAAGTCAGGGCTCTATGTCCACTGCAGGGGAGCCAAGATGGAGTGAGGGCATGGAGCATGCGAGTTAGTGAACTCCATCAGTGGTCTGAGGGTGCAAGGCTTGGCACTTTAGGAATGAAAACAGCCTACAGAGGAAAAATCCCTGGGCCTGGGAAGCAAGTCCACCCAACCCCACCCCTACCACCAGGAGGCCATCTGCTTTCAGTCGCAGAAAAGCAAATGGGTCCTGCCTTGGGCTGGCCCAAGCCCCCACAGAGAGGGGAATGCAAACAGGCAGTATTGCTCAGGGAAAACACTCCAGGCACTAGGGCCGGAGGGTAGAACGCAGTGTTCCCGCAGCCCGCTATTTGGGGAACGCAGCAGATGGATCTGCCCCAACTACAGGGAAACATTTGGTTTCTTGTCTCACACCAACTTACTGAAGAGGATTGTGAGGAGGGCCCAGGGACAGACAAACAAAAGAGAAGGTCGGGGAAGGGCAGGGAACCCAAGCCAGGAAGCTAAGTACCAATTTCCTAAGAACCTTCCAGAGGTCTTGTGCAGGGGGTGACAAAATGCCAAAGCTGGGAGGGACCTTCCGGAACACTGAATCCAATCCCCTTGTTTTACAGATCAGGACACGGAGGCCCCTAGAGAAGTCAGCCTAGCACCATGGAAAGAAACTATGGAGTCAGAGAGAGGAACTCCTCATTTATAAGCTGTGTGATTTGATGCAGGTTCCTTAACTTCTCTGAGCCTCAGGTTTCCTCTTAGTAAAACAGGGACTCTGTCTTCACTCCACATACTTGTGAGAAATGAGGGAGGTAACGTACATAGACCACTTAGCACTGTGTCCAGCGCACCGTAGAGACTCAGCAAATACTAGCTTCCATTTCTCAAGGCCACATGGGCGTTAGCTGCAGAGCTAGGAGTAGAATACAGATGTCCTGACTCTCAACTCAGGGAGGTACACCACATTCCTCATCCCAGCTACAGAAAAGAGTCCATGACAAGACACGCCTATGATGTGCCCTTAAGGGTGGGGTAGGGAGGGGGTGAAGTGATGTTAGAAGGGATTTTCTCATGGCCAAAGCATGGGAATGCATTACCAAGGGTTCCATTTTGGGAGCTTATATAAGTGTGTGCCTGGGATGGATTAAAGGCTGGGAATGAACTAAATGTCATCTCAATGACCTGTTCAGCCCGCAGATGCTAGAATTCAACTTACCAGAAGCATGGCTGGTTGCACCACTCCCTAACCCTTGCCCCCAAAAGAAAGGAAACAAATACTCATCCATTCATTCAACAAACATTTATTGAGTATATGATATGCCCGGAGAAACAGGTTTTCTAATTAGCATTTTGTCTGTGAAAATAAGTCTCCAAGATAGTAAATGAATAAAAGGTCACACAACTAGCAAGCGGCAGAGCAGGATACAATGGCATCTCGGGCTGTTCTTTACCCCGTGCCGGCCGCATCTCCCGTCTTCCGATGGAGAGAAAGGAATAAGGTTGTGCCGAGGGCTGATGACCTCAGTGGTGGACATGGACAGAAGGTTTTGGGACAATTCCTGGCTGGTCCCTTCCTGAGGACAGAAGTAACCCTTGGAGGCTGCCTTGTGACGTCATTCCAAGACCGCCCAGCTCTCTCTGGGGGCCACCCTGCCCTTGGTAGGAATCTGTCTACATGGCTCCCTCAACAGGGACCCTCCCTGCAACATCCTCACCTCCTGGGGGCTCCCCTGGGCCTGCCACATTCACGTCCCCGTCCTGAGAACAGAGAGGCAAGCAAAGAGGGACATTCAGAGCCTGAGGACACAGACACAGTCCCTGTCTAATGGTAGAGACACATTTTGTGCCCTCGGGGAGCCCCTGGCTCATTAGGGAAGATGCGGCCCCTCTCCCCAGAGGGCTCCCAGGATGATAGAGTGATAGAAAAAAACACCACTGCTGCTCTCAGGGAGCTCCCAGTCTGATGGAGGAGACAAGGACCGAAGGCAGGCTCAGTAATAACAACGGACCTAAATTAACTGAGTAGACACTAAGTGCCAAGCACTTTATAAATATGAACCCATTTAATCTATACAACAATTCCATGAGACAGGTCCTATTTTTATCCTTATTAAAAGAATTCAAAAGTAGAGGCACAGAGAGGTCAAGTCACTTGTATAAGGTCGCAAAGCTCAAAAGTGACAATGCCAGGATTACAAGCCAGGCAGTCTGGCTCAAGGTCTCCTAAGTAAAAGACCAAGAAAAAGCAAGCCACTGAGCAGTGCTGGACAGTCTGGGGATACTCTGATCACCATGGATTCCAGGCGACTGGCGACAGTGGGTCTGGTCTGAGAAGGCTGTCCGAGGAGCATAGTGTCTCAGGTCTTGCTTGGAACTGAGTGCCCGGGGATAAAGTTCCAGAAAGGCCTGAAGCAGAGAGCAGGCCCACTGAGATCAGGATGAGGGCACCAGGAGGGGGGCACCAGGAGGGGGGCAGTAGAATAGGACCCCTGGAAGAGGAAGACCAGGAGCACTTGGAAAGAGTTTGGGTGGAGCACCTGCAAAAGGCCGGTGAGGTTGCCATGGAGAGAGCTGGCTGGGGGCAGGGGAGCCGAATTTGGGTGAGCAAGAGCACAAGGGAACATGCAATGTGAAACTTTCCACACGGAAGGTTCTTGAGCACCAAGCCTGGGGGTGAGACCGGGGATGGGGAGCTGAGAGGAGGCAAGCAACCTGTCAACAGCGCAGCCACGCACCCCCACCCCAGGCCCAAGAGGGCTCTCCCAGCACAGTGCTATTTGGGGTGTCCATCTCAAATGCTCTAACGAGTTGACTGTTGAACAACATAACTGATTGTGAGCTGGGCTTTGGCATGAGAAGGATCTGAGTTTCTGGTCCTGGCTTTATAATTTACCAGCTGCCCACCCTCTCTGGGCTCCAGATCCTCATCTGCAAAATGGTGATAATAGTAATTATTTTGTGGGGATTATTGTGAGGATTACCTAGCACTTAGCACAGGGCATGACAGAAAGGGATCAGTAAGTAATGACCCATGGGTTATTTAAAAGTTTAATTTCCAAATATCTGGGGGGATTTTCTAGAAATTTCTGTTACTGGCTTCCAATTTAATTCAAGTGCGGTCAGAGCACATGCTCTTTACTATGGTATTTTTAAATCTACTGAGACTTTCAGTGGCCCAGCATATGATCTACCTTGGTCAGTGTTCCATGTGCCACTTGTTACTAACAGCAGTTAGCAAATCAATGGAATGAGTGAAGTCTTCTATTTCCATATTAATTTTACCTACTCGTTCTGTGAATTACTGAAAAGGGATCTTTGAAATCTCTAACGAGGGTGCTTGAGTGGTTCAGTCAGTTAACCATCCAACTCTTGATTTCGGCTCAGGTCTTGATCTCAGGGCTATAAGTTTGAGCCCCATGTTGGGCTCCACGCTGGGCATGGGGCGTACTTAAAAAATAAAAATTTTTCAAAAATGAAATTTCTAACTAAAATTTTGGATTTATCTAGTTTTCCTTTGCAGTTTTATCATTTTTTGCTTCATCTATTTTGAAGGTCTATTATTAGGTGCACAGACATTCAAAAATTAATATGTCTTATTGATGAATTGACCCCTTTATCATGTACTGTCTCTCTTTATCCCTGGTAATATTTCTTGTTCTGAAATCTAGTTTTTCCGGATATAAATACACCACTCCACACTTCTTTTTCTTTTTTTTAAGATTTTTTATTTTAAGTAATCTTTATACCTTAACATGGGGCTCAAACTCACAACCCCGAGATCAAGAGTCACACGATCCACCGACTAAGACAACCAGGCACCCCAACACTTCTTGATTAGTGTTTGCATGGTATGTATTTTTCCATCGTTTTACTCTCAACCTATCTGTCTTTACATGTTAAGTTAATTTCTTGTAGACAGCCTGTAGTTGGATATTGCTTTTTATCCAGTTGTACTATTTACATTTAATGCAGTTATAGATATAGTTGGGGGTAAATCTACCATCTTGCAAATTGTTTTCAATTTGTCCCATCTGCTCTCTGTTCCTCTTTGTCTCTTTTCCTGTCTTCTTCTAGATTAACAGAATATTTTTTTTAATATTCCCATTTAACTCTAGTATTGGCTTATTAGCTGTAGGTCTACATTTTATTTTTTAGAAGTTCCTCTAGTGTTAACAATATGCATCTTTAACTTCTCACACTCTACCCTCAAATAATACTATACTTCTTCACATATAATGTAGAAACCTTATAACAGTATAATTCTATTTCCCACCTCCCATTCTCTGTGCTATTGATCTCATGCATTCTATTCTTATATTATATACCCTACAGCACAAGGTTACTATTTTTGCCTTAAATAGGCAACTATTTTTTAAAGAAATTTTTAAATTTCTTGGGGGTGGAGTTTAATTCTTTTCATATGACCCACATGCTTAGCACTTCTGATGCTCTTCACTCCTTTCTGCAGATTCAAGTTTCCATCTTGTATCATTTTCCTTCTGCCTAAAGAACTCCCTTTAACATTTATTATAGTAACTACCTCCTGGTGATAAATTCTGCCAGCTATTCTCTGTCTGAAAAAGTCTTTACTTCACTTTCATTCTTGAAAGATATTTGTATTGGATATGGAAGGCTTTTCATTTAGCACTTTAAAGATGCTGTTCTATTGTCTTCTGACCTTCATAGTATCTGATGATAAATCAATATTGATTCTCCTATATATAGTGGGCCTCTTTTTCCTGACTGCTTTTTAATTTTTTTTTTTTAAGATTTTATTTATTCATGAGAGACACAGAGAGAGAGAGAGGCAGAGGCAGAGGGAGAAGCAGGCTCCCCAAGGAGCAGGGAGCCTGATGCGGGACTCGATCCCAGGACCCCGGGATCATGACCTGAGCTGAAGGCAGATGCCTAACCATCTGAGCCACCCAGGTGCCCTTCCTGACTGCTTTTAAAATTTTCTCTTTACCGGGCGCCTGGGTGGCTCAGTTGGTTGAGCGATTGCCTTCGGCTCAGGTCATGATCCTGGAGTCCCGGGATCAAGTCCCACATCGGGCTCCCTGCTCGGCAGGGAGTCTGCTTCTCCCTCTGATCCTCCCCCATCTCATGCTCTCTCTCTCTGTCTCATTCTCTCTCTCAAATAAATAAATAAAAATCTTTAAAAAAAAATTTTCTCTTTACCACCAGTTTTTGGAAATTTGATTATGATGTGCCATGGTGCGGTTTTCTTTGTGTTTATCCTTTTGGGGATAAATGATTTAGATTTATGAGTTTATAGTTTTCATCAAATTTGGAAAATTTAGAGCCATTATTTCTTCCAACATTTTTCTGCCCCTTTCTGGTACTTCAATTACCTGTATGTTAGTCTCCTTGATATTGTCCCATGGGTCAGTGAAACTTTTTTTATATATTATTTTTCTCTGTGTTTCATTTTGGATATTTCTATTGCTTTGTATTCAGATTCAGTGAACTTTTTTCTGCAACATCTAATCTGCTATTAATATATAATGTACTGAATGTCTGTGGTCTCCCCAATATTCATATGTTGAAGCCCTTGCCCCCAGTGTGATGGTATTTGGAGACAGGGCTTTGTAGAGGTAATTAGGTCACCAAGGTGAGAGCCTTGTCTGATGGAATTAGCAACTCTTCCAAGAAGAAATACCAGAGAGCTTGATCTCTCTCTATATATACACACGTGCACTGAAGAAAGGCCATGTGACTACACAGCAAGAAGGCAGCCTTTTGTAAACCAGGAAGAGAGCTCTCACCAGAACCCAACCATGTTGGCACCCTGATCTCAAACTTCCAGTCTCTAGAACTGTGAGAAATAAATTTCTGCTTTCCATTCTGTCTATGGTATTTTGTTAGTCAACAAAAGCAGACTAATCTATAATCCTATCCAGTGAAACTGTAATTCCTTTTTGTATCTTCTAATTCTCTCTTCATTATGTTCATGTTTTTCTTTAAATCCTTAAACATACTGAGCATATTTATACTAGCTCTTTTTTTTTTAAAGATTTTATTTATTTATTTGAGAGAGAGAATGAGAGAGAGCACATGAGAGGGGGGAGGGTCAGAAGGAGAAGCAGACTCCCTGCTGAGCAGGGAGCCCAATGCGGGACTCGATCCAGGGACTCCAGGATCATGACCTGAGCCAAAGGCAGTCGCTTAACCAACTGAGCCACCCAGGTGCCCTATATTAGCTCTTTTAATGGCCCTACCTGCTAATTCTATCCTCCCTATCATTTCTTTAAAAAAAGAAAAAAGATCGATTTACTTATTTGAGAGAGAGAGAGAGCACACATATGCACACAGGGGGAGGGGCAGAGGGAGAGAATCTTCAAGCAGGCTCCCTGCTGAGCGAGGAGCCCAACGCGAGGGCTCCAGCCCACGACTCTGAGATCACGACCTGAGCCAAAATCAAGAGTCAGACACTCCACTGACTGAGCCACCCAGGTGCCCCTCTATCTTCCCTATCATTTCTGAATCCATTTCAATTGACTGATTTTTCTCTGTGGGTCACATTGAAATAAAATCTTTAGAGAAGACAAGAGTAATGGGATTAATAGCACAGGGAGAGTTCCCAAGTTCCTACAGTTAACAGGTGGCAAAACTACCTGCTGTTGCCAGGGAAGACATTATTCATCACCCACATCTTAAAGATAGAAAAATGAAGCCCAGAGCGAGGAAGAGACTTGCTTCAAACCACACAGATTGGGGCTTGGCAGAAGAGATCTTATCCCCCACACCCAGCCACCTGACTTTCTATCGCAGAAGGCTCCCTTTGTATCAGTCTAGAGCCTGGGCCACTCCTGTAGAAACGGAGAAAAAGCTGGATGTCTGAGTTCCACAGAGGGGAATGCAGGGAGGGTCTGCCAGCACATTCTGGGAAGGGGTGGCTGTTGGGAGAGGTATTGGGGAGGAGAAGACAGAGCCAGGAGAAAAGCAAAGGCATCTCCACCCAGGCAGCAGCTGCTCCCAAATATGTCACAACTTGTCAAAGAGGCAGAAATAGAAGCTGTCCATGGAGTGGAAGGGGGTGGGGCAGCTTCTGAACCCACAGGGAGGGCAGAAGTCTTCTGAATCCACAGAGAAGGCAGAAGGGGGGGGTTGGTTACTAGAAAGGAAGGGGGATAGGTGGGGGGCTAAGTCTGAGGGCAAGTATGACAAATATATGCCAGCCAGTTCTAGGGAGACTGAAATGAGTCCGGAGAACCATCTGGTTGCTTTTCAGTGAGACTGAGTATGGGAGCAGAAGTGGAGATGGGAAAAGGACAAAAAATCCAAGGAAACCTACCCTCTCTGATCCTACAAGTCCATTCTCTAGGGCCAGGCCCAGTTCAAACAACTCTCCAAACAGTCCTACTCTGACCCTATGAGCACTTCCTCCAGACCCACATGCTGAGTCAGAAAAAGAATGTTACCTCTCAAAGGATCATTTGGATCATTCAGATCAGCATCTTGATTTACAAATGGGGAAACTGGGAACCAGAGAGGAGAAATGACAGCATTGTGCCCTACCCTTACGCAGGGTTTCTTCTTCCACTTGCCCTTAACTTCCTCACAGTCTTTGTCTTAATCCAGAGCTGAAGGCCCAGCTCACATAGGAACATGGAATACTCATAAGAAATCATCACCCATTTTTCCAAAGGCCCTCAGGTTCACACGGTCACACACTCTGCTGAAACCTGGTCTGGTTATTTTTAAACCTAGTTCTGTGCTTTGTGTCCAACAATCACCACCCCCATGACCCCCACTCCCTGGGGACCCATTCCCTTCCGCCTCCAGGCCCATACCTTCCCCCACCCCAAGGCCAGAGATTCTTGATGAATGAGCCTGGCTCTCAGCTCCAGATTCCAGGCAGGGACGGATTTCCCAGTGGTTATCTGATGCTCAGTCCTCAATGGAAACAATGTGTGGCCTCCGGAGGCCTGGGGCCCCCCTGCTCCTCACCTCTCAGTTGGGGCTCCCATCTGCCTCTAGACCTCTCCTCCTGTCTCAAACCCCCAGGCTTCCCTCGGTCTCCCCAGCCCAGTGTCTCTCACCCCCTTTTCCTGTCTTCAAGTCTCCTGGACTCTCCCTTCGAAGCCTAGAGCACCTCCAGTTCCCTCACTGTCTCCCACCTGGAAGGCACGTACTCACGTGAAGCATGTTCCTCACTGTCAGCCTCAGGGAGGGAAAGGAGACAGCTGGATTCAGCCCCAAGGCCTAAAATCAGGCAGTCCAAGAGCCAAAACCCTTCACACTTTTGATACTGGCGCTCTGTGTACCCTTGGGCAAGTCACATCCCGCCTCTGGGCCTCAGTTTCCCAGTGTGTAGAAGAAAGAAGGTGGACTAGCTAATCCTTAGGCTACCTCCTAGCTCTGACATTCTATGATTCTGTGATGGGTTCTCACCCTGCTGTGAGGTTACTGCTCCCCAAATAATCAAGCTGATTTGTATGCCACGTTCATGCATCTAGGTCCTAGAAATGTACACACATTCCTGCCACCCAACCCCCACCTAATTCTCATCCATAACACCCAGAGACCCAGACTAAGAAAACAAAAAGTGGGGCCTGTTTGGAGAAGCCAGAAGCCCCCACCCTTTCCAGACTCTTCTCCTTTTTGCTTCTCTATTGCCAGGCACTTGAGACTCCAGAATGGGAAACTCGCTTTGATGTTGGCCAAGCAACATGGCAGCCCAGGTCAGCCCACCTGTGAGGTCAGCAGGGACTGGAAGTCAGAGAGTAGGGCTGGGTGTGTAGCAGAGGGGGAAGGAAGGACCCGAGAGGCAGGTGAAGGGGATTTCTGGGCATTTTGAAACCCAACTACTACCATGCAAATGAGATCAGCACAGCATGCAAATAGACAGAATTGAGTTGAGACAGACAGGGTGGGGGCACAAACAGCTTGGCCCTGGAGCCCCAGCCAGGGATAAGGGCTTCCTCTGGAAGGAGCAGGACGGCTGGAGGAGGCTACAGTTGGGGCAGGGGGCCCTGTGTGCCCAAGCCAGCAGGGGTGGGGATTAAGGCCCGACGCCCTGCTGTCAGGTTAGAGCTGATGGATCACCACTGGTGGCCGAGCACAAAGGCTGCTCTGTGCTTGGCACCAATGTGTTCCCATCCATCAGAGGGCAGCCTGCATGGGGTGGACGAGTGTGCAGGGGAGGAAGGCCAAGCCCCTAGATGCGGCTGCTCCACAGCGCAGCTATGAAAGAGGAACAAGGTGGGTAGAGGACCAATCCCCCCATCAGGGTTCTGAGGTCAGAGATGCCTGGGCCACTCTATCTTCTCAGTCCTAGGATGGTCTGTGCCCCACAGCTAGGCCCTGGCATGGTCCTCAGGCCACTTACATGGACAGACATTCACAAACACATCTACAGACAGGGCTTCATTGAAACCCAGACACAGAAGATCACCCTAACCTTCCAGCTCTGCCCTCACCCTTGGTTAGAGACGAACATCACACACACAAGGCCAAACTCACACCTCCACCAGAGAGTAGGCACTGAGCCTATTTCCTGCTCTCACCCAGGTCCGGCCCCAGCCCCGGGGACTGACGCAGAGTGGGCCCCTAGGAAAATGGGTTCAGCCAAGGAAGGGGCATAGTTAGTAAATTCTTTCTCTGGATTATAGCATGGCACTTTTTACCAGCTAACACTGCCTACCTTCGTTAGATAACTTTGTGTACTCCTCTTCCTTACTCAACGGTGACTATGCTGCAGGCAGAAAGACCACCTCTTATTCACATCGGTGACCCCAACACCCAGCACAAGGTGTGCAATACATGTTTCTTGATTGAAAGAGTGAGTGAATAAATAGATACACACCTGGGGTAGGGCCAGGTTTTCCCTCCCCCACTCCTGCTCTTCTGGTCCCCTGGAGGCGGTGACAGCCAGGGCAATAGCCTGGGATACAGGCCAGGAGTGGAGAGGACAAAGCAAGGAAAGGGACCGATATTTATCGGATGTTTCCATGTGCCAGGTGCTCTTTCATTACTACAACGACCATGGTCCTCTCGCACACACGCGCACGCACGCCCTCTGCCAGCTGAAACACGCTCGCTCTCCTGGCGGAATCCATCCTCCCGCCTCTGAGTGGGTTGCTCGAACCTTCAGCACCTCACTCCTGGATCACTGCTATGGTTTTCTATGGCCTCAGCTTTCGAGTCCACCCATGTCCAGCTGGGCCTCCTCCCATCTTTACAGACTTGTCGAATCGCCTCCTTACTGGAAGCCCGAGAGCTGTGCAAACCCTCTGCCCAGAGCCACCTTCCCCTCCTCTCTTCTCATCTAAATCCCACCTGTTCTCCAGGAGCCAGCCCAGCACTCTCCTCCTCCTCAAGCCTTCCACGGAGACCAGACTTTGGTGATTTTGACTTTCTATAAACTCCCGAAATGCTCGGTTGATGAGCCCACTCATTTGCAATCGATCACGGCCCCCATGTTTCCTGCTGAATTAAAATAGCTCTCTCTTACATTACAGTTTAACATTCACATTTCGGCGTCCATGCTCGCCAACTAGATAGTAAGATCCTGGAAATCAGAACAAGCCCAGCTTTCCTGCTTCCATTTTTAGAGGATGTGAACACCTGTTTAGGGGCAAGACAGATTGTATCCCAAAAGGACCAAACGATGCAATTTTTCGGTTTCCATAGTAACTTCCACATCACTTCTTTCCTCAGGGCTCATAGGACTAGGGTGTAAACCGAGGCAAGGTTTTTCTTTTCTCTTTGCTTGGCGGGATGTGTGTTAGAAATAGCACTTCTTCTTCAGCCCAGCTGGTCAAAGCAGGGTCAAAGCAGGGTTGAGAATCCAGAGCCCCCCTGCTGCCACACTGGGAAGGCCAAGAACCCAATGAAGACCTCACTGCTTCCCTCAACATGCTTGGGTTTTTTTTATTGCCCAGCTGCGACCCCTCCTCATCTCTGGTCCCGACCCCAAACAGACACCAGCCCTTTCCTGGCTCCTCACCATAAATCATGAGCGGCAAGAAAGCCGGCTCCTTCAAGCTCCATATGGGTCTCACCACCCCTGAGAAGTCCTCTCTGAGTCCCCAGCACCATTCCTCCTCCTCTTATTGCCACCGGTTGGAACTTACAACATCAATCTCAAATGTCAAGTGGAGGAGGGATCAGACTTAATCCACAGGACCCTAGAGAAAAAACGGGCCCAAAGGATTTTGGGGGAGCACATCACAGTCCAAAATCCAGAAGGCCTCCCTGTGGCCAGGGCTGCACATCAGTGAAACGAGCTGCCCTGTGAGGTCAGCAACAGCTGGACAGTGGCCACCCGTGAAGGGGATTCAGGCATCATGGGTTGGCGGGAACTAGGTGACCACTGGGGTCTACTAATGGTCAGGTCCTTGAGGGCAGAGACCCTGCCTGGGGCATCCCTGTAACTCTTCAGCCCTAGGGCTGAGCTTGTTCACTGCTGGTCTCTCAGGCCAGGCCACAGTCTTGGGAGCATTGGTCCTCTCAGACCCCAAACCCTCTGCTGAGAGGTGACCACGGACTGAGAAGCCTGAAGATGTAGTAGTCCTTCCTCCCACCGACATTTGAGACCTACATGCTACGTGTAAAACTGATGGCTTAGACGAGAAGATGCAGAACCACCACACCAGGTGATCAAGGAGAGGCGAGATTCAAAGTGAGTCTGGAGGGCTCTGCTTTCTCTCCCTCCCAACCCACCCACAGTAAGCAGCCAGGAAAAGCTGGGTGCCCAGATGGGACAGTAAACAGAGTTGAAGAGGCAACACAGAAGGACGGATAAATGATCCAGAGGGAGAGAGGGAGGAGACAGAGGATTTAATAGATCCTGACCTTGCTCCTGCGGGGAAGGTGGCGAGGGGTAGCCTGTAAGTCCTCATTCTTGCTCTGCCCCTGACCAGCTTTGTCAAAGGGAAAACTTCTGACCCCTGCCAAAAGGACCAAAAAATTCTTCTTGCCTCAATTTCCCCCGTTACAGGAGACCTATGAGACCTAAGATGTCCAGGCTGCTTTGGAAACCCAGAAGTCCAGGTTCCTTCTCACCCTGGACATTGAGCCCCCAAACACGCCCCGAATGTGAAGTGGTCTCATGCTTCTGATGGATGGATGCTGGTTAAGTGCTGTCAGGAGGCAGGGGGATGGACACATTGACTTCTTCAGTCCCCTTCCAGCCTGAACCCTGCCCTTCCTTGTTCCCTCCCCTCAGCTCCCCCCACACACACACACTTCTTTGGGACTAGCAAGGGGAAAGCAGGCAGGCCGCCTGGCTAGGAGTAATTGAAAGGAGCAGATGAGAGGAGAATGTGTGTCCTCCCCCACCTCCCCTGCCCCACGGGGGCTGCTGAGAAATGAAAACTAATCAAATTACACCGACGGCCTCCCTCCCCGTGCACAGGAGCCAGCCCAGGCTGGGGCAGGCAGGCTGGGGGGTGGGGGGGGGGGGGGGGCTGGGGGGAGAGGGAAGGGAATCACATCTAATCCACTGTAAACGTCTTGATGTGCAGCAACAGCTTAGGGGGGGCTCAGGTTTCTGCGGCATTGGCTATATTTATCTCTGGTTCCATGCCAGCAGGGAGGGTTTAAATGGCACCCAGCAGTTGGCGTGAGGGGCTGCAGGAGCTTGGGGGCCAGTGGCAGGAACAAGGCTTTTCCGACCCCATGGAGCTCTATGAGACGTCCCCCTACTTCTACCAGGAACCCCACTTCTATGACGGGGAGAACTACCTGCCCGTCCACCTCCAGGCCTTCGAGCCGCCAGGCTACGAGCGGACTGAGCTCAGCCTGAGCCCCGAGGCCCGAGGGCCCCTCGAGGACAAGGGGCTGGGGACCCCCGAGCACTGCCTGGGCCAGTGCCTGCCGTGGGCGTGCAAGGTGTGTAAGAGGAAGTCAGTGTCAGTGGACCGGCGGCGTGCGGCCACACTGAGGGAGAAGCGCAGGCTCAAGAAGGTGAATGAGGCCTTCGAGGCCCTGAAGAGGAGCACCCTGCTCAACCCCAACCAGCGGCTGCCCAAGGTGGAGATCCTGCGCAGCGCCATCCAGTACATCGAGCGCCTGCAGGCCCTGCTCAGCTCCCTCAACCAGGAAGAGCGGGACCTCCGCTACCGAGGCGGGGGCGGGCCCCAGCCAGGGGTAAGTGGCTGTCCCACCCAGGTGCCCCAGGGGGAGGGGCACAGGAGGCACCTGGACGGCCTGGGGACCCGAGCGTGGGGCTCAGTCAGAGAGTTGGAGTAGGTGGCAGGTGGGATCTTACAGGGGCCACAGGACCCCCTCCTTTGTCAGAGCTGGGCTGTCCGGTTGACCTCCGGTGTCCCTTTGTCCTTTCAGGCCAAGCTAAAGGCAGTGGGGAGAAGCAAATGTGGAGGGGGGTGGCAGAGGATCGAAGGAGGGATCCAAGAGCAAGTCCAGAGTCAGCCTGGGTGGGAGTGAGAATTAATCCCAGCGCCTGGGGATGGGGCCTGAAAGTGGCCAAGTGCCGCCTTGTACCCCCCGCCCCACACCATCCTGTGTAGGTGGCTGAGCAGAGAGAACACCTACCCAGTGTCTCTCCCAGAGCCCCAGCCAGCCTGCACCTGCTTCCTTCACCCTTATCCTCCACCCTTATCCTAGGGTCAGGAAAACCAGGGACCCCTTGATCCTGGGTGTCCTGCCAGGACAGACTCACCACCCAGGATGGAGGACAGGAAAGGCCTAGAAGCAGGGGCTCCGGTGGCCAGGCGGGGGCATGAAAGTTGCTGATTGTGAAGATCCTGAGGCTGGGGGTGCCCTGGGCTGGAGGGCTGCAGTTTATGTGCCACCCTCCAACCCCACAATGGGGGCTTTTGCTCATTGGAACTGGACAGAGAGACACCACCAAAAATGGCCTGTGCTCTGACCTTGGGCCTTCACCCTGTCTTGCAGGTGCCCAGTGAATGCAGCTCCCACAGCGCCTCCTGCAGTCCAGAGTGGGGCAGCACACTGGAGTTTGGCCCCAACACAGCGGGTAAGTGAGACCCTCACCCTCAGAACTTTGGCTCAACCCCATCAGCCTGTCTCTGGGCCCAGTTGCCTCCTTTTACCTTACTTCTGCTCCAGCCCTCTTCCTTTGGTCTCTCCGGGGAACTGCTGAGCCCGGGGCCCCAAATGGTGGGCCACAAGGCCCTGTGCCTCCTCAAGACCTTGACCAGCTAAGGAGCAGTCTAGGCCTCCTACAGCTCCCCAGCCCGTGCCTGGGGCCTGACCTTCTCCCTGGAGAGGAGAATGTCTCTGCCCCAGGGGTCCCTGGGAATTGCTGAGTCAGTGCAGCGTGACTGGGCCAGCAAAGGGCAGTTCCAGTCTCCAGGATATGCCGTCCTGGCTCCACCTCGGAGTAGTTGCTTTCAAATTCTAACCCAACTAGGGGAGTTCAGAGAGGAGGCACACGCGTTCATTGTACACACGCATGGCACTGGGAAAGGCATGGGCTGGGGAGTAGGATTCTTGAGTTGTGTTCACCTATCTGTCCGGGAAAACCTGTGTCAGCCCCAAAGAGCTCACTCCCTGTCCTGGGTCTTGAAAACCCCTTCGCCACCCAGGTAACATCCTCCCCCCTTCTCCTTACAGATCACCTGCTCACGGCTGACCCTACGGATGCTCACAACCTGCACTCTCTCACCTCCATTGTGGACAGCATCACCGTGGAAGATGTCTCTGTGGCCTTTCCCGATGAAACCATACCTAACTGAGACCGTCTGCCAGGCCGGGTGTCCGTGGGACCCCCACGCTGGCCACAGACGCCACCACCTCGGCAGCATGGGCTTCCTAAGCCAGGCTGTCCTGATGCCGGAAAGCCAGCCCTGGGGCTGCCAAATGCCAGACTAGCCCCTTCCTCCTCCATATAAGGGTAACTCGCCACCCAGAGAGGGAATGGATGCTCTCATTTAGCTGACTCCTTACAGCAAGGAGCATCCTGTTTCCAGGGAGATAAAGCAGGGGACCAGAGTGCCCCTCGCGTGGGCCCCGTCAAGGGGGCAAACTCAGGAGCTTCCCTTTGTTCATAATGCAGCCAATTCCACCCCCTCAAGAGAAACAGCCTGAGAGCTGAAGACCGTGTCCTAAGCAGGACGGGCTGTGTACATGTCCTGTTCTTGTCTCTTCCCGATGCCAGTGGCTGGGCTGGGCCTGCCCTGAATCGAGGGAGAAGAAAGGGAGAGGAACAATCCTCTGTTCCCAAGTCCCTGGGGGGCCAAGCTTTTGCAGTGAATCCTGGGAACCTTCCAGTGGTTTTATGTTTTGTGTTGTTTGTAAAGCTGCCATCTGACCAAGGTCTCCTGTGCACAAGTTGCCAGGGACAGGCAGGGAGGGGGGCAGGGGCTCTCGGGGTGATTTCTTTTCTTAACTAAGCATTGTGTGGTTTTGACATTGTTTTGTAATTTTTTTTTTTTTTTTGCTAACTTATTTGGATTTCTTTTTTAAAAAATGAATAAAGACTGGGTGCTAGAAGAGCGTCTGTGATGATGTGGAGGGAGGGGGTGGCCGCCGCTCCTGCCCCCCCCTCGGTGGTGCAAACAACCCCCTCAGGTGCTTCCTAAGGACTGGACCTGGTAGGGTTCCAAAAGCAGCTCCCAAAGACAGCTGAGCAGCTATCTTGCTGGTGGTCACCATGTGCTGGGAGCCCTGCTCTTTTTACCACCATGAAGGAAGCTGGGGGTGGTCCACCGGCTAGGTGAAGACCAGATCCACAAACACCCCGAGATCCAGAGGAAAGCCTGGCCAGCATTCTGTGGCACGCTTCCTTACTCATGGACACTGCAACAGTCTATGTGCTCCGTCTTAAATCCCAAGAGGTCCAGTCCCTTCCAACTAATGAACATCCTCTCTGGCCAGCACTCATCCCACCACCAGCAGGCGGGGTTGTAGAATGGGAATTTGTGGGTTTCCCCTCCCTAATCCCTGCCTCTCCTCTGGTGTGACATTACCAGGGGCCCTGCAGGAAAGTGGGAGGTGAATAAATCAGCGTGATTGACGTCAGACACTGTCCATTCCCTGCAGGCCAACCAGCATGTCCCCCTCGCCACACCCTTCCATCTCTCCGGGCTGAAAGGGATCCTGGCCCCCTGCCCACAGTTCAGAGGATGAAGGCAGTTCTGCTGGGGGCAGAGGGAGGGCCTCACAAAGAACAATCAAAGGAAGAGAAGCTGGGGT
Organism: Mirounga leonina; assembly: GCF_011800145.1. Taxonomy (NCBI): domain Eukaryota; kingdom Metazoa; phylum Chordata; class Mammalia; order Carnivora; family Phocidae; genus Mirounga; species Mirounga leonina. The sequence continues at coordinate 26,777,354 of NW_023270389.1, forward strand.
TCTCTTCATGGGATGCTGTATCTTCCAACTACTGGCTGAAGGGAGAAGGTGGGTGGAAAATTGAGAAGATTCTGGACATAAATTACATAAGGACTAGCTGGGGAGATAGCAGGAGCTAGAATTTGAATGGACCATGAACATCTACTAAAAATTTTATTAACTCCAACTGCTTTAGGCTGAATTTGTCTGATTTCTTGCAAATTATAAGTTTCAGAATCATTACAGAAGTCTGGGGATTCGGAGCGTGATACATTCTAGCCCCCACCCAATTCTTCCGGGCCCCTGTTTGGGACTTCGCCCAGTTTAACCTTCCAGGCTCTGGGACCCATTCTGCACTTGCTCTGGGCTTAGCGGGACCATCTCTCCCATATCTGCCCTCCAGACTTGCTCCTGAAGAGGGCTGTCAACTCCCCACTCCCAGAAACTCTGCCTAAGGAAGAGAAGGAGGAAGCCCCAGAGTAGGCTCACAGGCCAAGGTGAGGGTGCAGAAGGGAGCAGCCCCCCGCCCCAGGGCCTATTTGTCTCCAACAACCAGTCAGGGTTAGGCCTATTGGGAGTCACAGACTGGCTTCATCTGCCCTATCTGTGGGGTTTTCTTCTTGAGTCTGTGTCCCTGTGTTTACAGTCTCACCTTCTTGGAAGGGCCGGAGAGGAATACCTACGTCATTTGCATGACTCTTAGCTCCCCCTGACTCACTGCCCTTGGAGATGAGGAGATCCCCACAAGCCTGGGTGCAACACCTTGGCTCTCAAGTCTACATTCACTCCCTTACTATCCACTAAAAACACTAAACTACACATTCAAAGGGGGGGGGGTCTGCTCCCCTCAAGTTCATTTCCTCTGTCCCTAGTACCTCCCAAGCTCCTAGGTGGATACAATCCCACCACCTTCAGTTGCCCTGCTTCTCACTGGGGAGCTAGGGGCAGTAAAGGACAAGCGTATTCGTCTCTACTACACAGCTGATAGGCTCTGGAGTGGCTGACATATTTTCTAAGTTTATTCTTCTTCACTCATCACGTCAATTGGAAACTGAGGTTCATATTCCTAACCTGGTTAGAATGAACAGTCCTCAGTAATGGCCACCAGGGTCAACTGTTCCTGATCATTGTCAGGGGTGGCCATTGTCTACCTATTTCTTCTTTGGTCTTGAAGTCCTTAAGCTTCCCACCAGAGCGACAAGCTGCTGGGATCTCAAAGGTGTGAACAGCAAACTTTGCCAAATGGAAGCCCAACCTCACCCATTATTTGCACAGAATAAACGACTGTCATCAAAGCACTGAGCCTTTCCTAAAATAAATGCTTAGCCTTCACAATTAAATTACAGATAAGACTCCAATTAATGAATAATGAGTGGTAGTTCTTTAGGGAAATTAGCTTAAATCCGGTCTCCAGTGGAAGTACCTGCAATAAATCAAACCGGGTTAATCAAATGTTACCTAATAATGGACTTCAGGGAATCCTCTAGAACATAAAGATAAGAAGTACTGGGAATTGGCATCCCGGTTGTCAGTGTGTAAATAGGAACTTCTTAGAGTGTTTAGCTAATTAGCATGAACTGCAGAATGCTTCCAGTACCATTGGTTGCTTAGGTATCCAACTTTTCAAGGTCATCTATCTGGTCAACTAGAAAATGATTTCAGTGCTGCCGGTATAGTAGCTGGTAGGACCACCTGGAGAGGGAGGTGGAGGGGGACAATGGAAGGTGAGAGGAGAGGAGCCCCCTCAAATCAGGCGTCTGTTGCATGGATAGAACCCTATCACCAACATGTCACATCCCTTGGACTTGTCTGACTTCCTGGCTTCTGGGCTCCAGGCTGGAGCTGAGGTGCCTAGTGGTGCACCAAAGCTCAAGAAGGACTGAAGGTTCCAGGTTCGGCTGGGGTCTTGGCTAAGGACCCATAGGCCAGGCCTGGGTGGGAACCCCAAATCTCCACCCCATGGCAATTCTGGCTGTGCCTCTCCTCCCAGCCACAGGCAACCACCAGACACAGACTCTGCCTCTCACTCTGCCTGGAACATTCCTAAGGGAGGCAAAGGAAAGTGCTCTAGAAAAGAAATCTGGAATCTTCTTTCTTTTCTACAAACGCTGACAGAAACAGGATGTTGGGGTCTCATCTCAAGTTCAGCATGTCTATAACTAAACTCCCATGTCCACGTACGCTCGCTCCTTCCACATTCCCCATCCCAGTGGATGGCAACACTGGGAAACAGTTTTCAATCCAAAAAAAAAGTTTTTCTGGATTCTTTCAGATCTCATCCTGTAGCTAGCTGGTCACCACGGCTGGTCAATTCTACCTCCGTGGAGTGGGTGGGAAGGGACCCGCAGAGGCTTGCAGGCCCTAGGCCAGCACCTTCCCTCCTCTGTGTGCCCTTCCTGGGTCACAGGTTGCCTTGTCTTGCTCCCATCCTGTCACCTGTGCCCATGGACCCTGCCACCCTGTGCCATCAGTGTTTGGGACAGTGGTAGCCCTGGAAAGAATTTGGTGGGGTTTTTTTTGTTGTTTTTTTTTTAATTTATTACATTTTCTATTTTATTTTTTTAATTTTGTTAAAGATCTTTTTTTTTTTTTAAAGATTTTATTTATTTTTTAGAGAGCGAGCAAGAGAGAAACAGCATGAGAGGGGAGAGGGTCAGAGGGAGAAGCAGGCTCCTCGCTGAGCAGGGAGCCCAATGCGGGGCTCGATCCCAGGACCCTGGGATCATAACCTGAGCTGAAGGCAGACGCTTAACCAGCTGAGCCACCCCGGCGCCCAGGATTTGGTGTGTTATGCTGTTCTCAAGGAGTCCACAGTTTAGGTGAGCAGAAGAAACATAGTCCACAGAAGCCAAGTGCCACATGAGTGTGGGTTTGGGAAAGGGAGCTGGGGCAGGGGGGGCCAAGGGGCAGAGGCTTGAGCTCACTTAAAACAGAAGCAAATAAAAGAGAGAGAGGGGCGCCTGGGTAGCTCAGTTGTTAAGCGTCTGCCTACGGCTCAGGTCATGATTCCAGGTCCTGGGATCGAGTCCCACATCGGGCTCCCTGCTCGGCAGGAAGCCTGCTTCTCCCTCTCCCACTCTCCCTGCTTGTGTTCCTGCTCTCACTATCTCTCTCTGTCAAATAAATAAATAAAATCTTTAAAAAAAAAAAAAAAGAGAGAGAGAGAGAGAGAAGCAAGTAACATTTGGTAGGGAGTCCTGGCACTGGGTCAGAAGTTTTAACATACATATTGTAGTAAAAGGACAAGGCACTACAGTCAGAAGACTTAGCTTGGGAACCTACATCTGTCTCTCACCAGCTGTGTGGTCTGAGCCTTACAATTTCCTGTTCTGCAAAACAGCCAAGATAACACATCTCAGGGCTGTGAGGATTAAATGAGCTAATACATTGAGCATGCTTAAACGGTATCTGGCACACAATAGTTCCCAGTAAATTTTACTTTATTTAATAATAATCCTCCTAAAAACCCTCTGAGATAAGGTTGATTCATTTATTCACTCGAGTGTGTCCATCTAGGGACCCGAAGATCAATAATTCAGACCCAAGGGCCTTCCTCAGAGCCCCCTGTGGGAACGGACGAGGAGAAGACTGCCTAGCATGGTGGGGTGCCGAGTGCCAGGGAGCAAAGGGTCGTTGCTTATCTAGTTCGGCTGGGGAGGGCCTGGTCATGCCTCCCAGGTGATGTTCCAAGTGGGTCTGGAAGGTTCATTGCTGCAAAGGGAAGGCGAGAGGCACTCGTGTTGCCTTCTGGTGTTGGGGCTGAGGGACTGACATTTCTGAGTTCGGTGGACTCAGACTGGTGAGTGAGGGGGCACTGGAGCCAAGTCACAGGCAGCCCGTCACGCTACACGGAGGGGGTGGGCCTCTGATCGACAGGCAGAGGGGGCTGCTGCAGCGTGAGCCGAGGGGTCATCTGAGCAGGGGCCGTGGAGGGGCAGTGGCCCTGGGAGCCTTGTGAAAGGCCAGGAGGAGGGCGGAGCTGGACCAGGTGAGTGGAGAGGAAGAAGAGGAAGAAATCAAGCCCAGCATCAGGGCTCCTCACTCCTTTTCCTAATTCCCTCGGCACAGGCAACCTGAACATTAGCCTTTCTAGCAATCCCATAGTTAGGTAAGTAAACAGAAGGTTCCTGACTTTATGTCTTTAAAACTCGGATGTTGGGGCGCCTGGGTGGCTCAGTCGTTAAGCGTCTGCCTTCGGCTCAGGTCATGATCCCAGGGTCCTGGGATCGAGCCCCGCATCGGGCTCCCTGCTCGGCGGGAAGCCCGCTTCTCCCTCTCCCGCTCCCCCTGCTTGTGTTCCCTCTCTCGCTGTGTCTCTCTCTGTCAAATAAATAAATAAAATCTTTTAAAAAATAAAAAATAAAAAAAATAAAAAATAAAACTCGGATGTTTACTTCCCAGAGGACTGTGGAGGAAGCTGGACAGGTCAGCTGAGCTCTAAGTTTAAAAAAAAAAAAGAAAAGACCAGAGCCATGTGTAGGTTGTCTTAAAACCAGGTTGTTTATTGGTACGTACACACCCACACTCACACTCATCCACACCCGCACACCCATTCCTGATGCACTGAGCCGGTACAGTACTGAGAAGGGAACCGACAAGATACAGGAGGCTGGTGAGAGGGGTTCGGAGCACTGGTGACTCTCCAAAACTACATTGACTGTGAGGCAAGGGGACACCAGGATAACAGCCTTCCATCACTGTATCACGAATTCTCTTGTCCGTCACCTCCCTGCAATACTCCCCAGGATGCCCTGAATAGACCCAGGTACATGGCCAACCATGACAGGGTGAAGTTGTGGAGGAGAAGCTGGGGCTGAATCTCCCACTTGGCTAGTCCATCAAAAGTCCCCGGATGCAGACAGAGGGCCTGGTGGTCCCCAACTCCACCCATCTTAGGAAACTGGGGTTTCTCCGTAATCCTAATATCCATCACCCAGGGATAGGGGCCTTTTCTCTCCATCCAACTCATTTGCTGCTCAAGAACACCTCCAGCTCCGTTCACAGCAGCCTGCTGGGCAGCGAGGGCAAGGAACAATGAGGGAGAATCAGAGCAGCTGACTGCCGTGCCCACACCCGGGGAGCCCACTCGGCCCCACCACGGGTGGACCTCTTCTCTACTGAAAAACAGCAGAAGGCTCCAAGCCCTGGCATCTCCAAGCCCTGGCATCGCTCCATCACTCCTTCTGGCCAGGGTGCTCTGACCCACTATCCCACCTGCTAGCCAAGCCCCTGCACAGAACCCAAGTCGATCAGGTTGCAAACCAGCTGCTCAGCCACCTGTAGGATGGCTCGGCACCGGCACTTCTCCAGGAAACCTGCTCCAGATACTCTTCCTCTCCTCTCACTGGGGTCCATCACCTCACCCTGAACTTGGGTCCCAAACACTTCCAGGCATTTTGGCAGGATGAGGAAGTGGCTAAGGAGGAGGGGTTTCTTGGGAATGACATTCCGACAAAACCGGGACCTCTATCCCTAAGCCCCAGTTGCCACCAAGCAGCTGAGGAAAGCAATTAAAATGTTGGAGGCTGGTGGGGGCAGGGGGGTCTCCGGAATTTCTGGAGGAGGCAGTCCCTGCACACCAAAAGAGCCCTGAACAAGGGGTGGGTGATTTAAGGGCAAGCAGGAGAGTGATGGCCTTCACCAACATTGGATTTCCTGGACCTGGCATAAGACTCACGGAAGGGGAAGCTTTATTTTCTTCCCAAGAGATCAGGGGAAGAGAGCCTCACACTACCTTTTCCCAAATCTGATTTGGAGGTCAATGTATCTTCAATCCACCCATCGTGTATATTCTTAGGGGCTGGATTACTAAAGAGGTGGGGCAGAGAAGGACAGCAGGGAAGGAATACTGGGAGCAGAGTGGACAGTGCATGGGTAGTTCTCTTCTGCCCCAGAGCCAAGACCCCACACAACCCCCCAGCCCTGCCCCAACAGCAGCTCTACCGTATACCTTTTGGCTGGGGCAGGACAGGACGCATTCCCCCTGCCTTTGGAGCTTCAGACTAACACAGGCCACTGGCTCTCCGTCTCGCTGGCCAGCCTGCACCTCTCCCTGGGCGGGAGGGTTGAGAGTTTCCCCATCCTTAACCTTGGCTCAAAGCTCAGGGGGCCATTTTTCTCAGATTTTTCCCCAACTCACGTTTGGGATTCATCTTAAGCAAGGGCCTGGAATCACCACCTTAGCCTTCCTCCTCCCCCAGCCTCACCATCCTGAAAGAGAACGGAGCTTTCTGCAGCCCCCACCCCCAGCCCCCACAGAGGTTCTGGACACGGGAGCTGCCCTTGTGGAGATGAGATGGGAAAGGCGTGATGCTGGGAGTGCCGAAACCAGATGTCAGACAGCTGGGATGTGCACAGGGACCGGAAGGCCCAAGAGCCTGAGCAAGGCAGAGTCTGAAGTGCCACTTTCTTGGAAGGGCCACCCCCAGCCCTTGGCACCATGTCCCGGTCTCTGGTGCAGGTCGCAGTCCAGACCAGGCCAGGTCCAGAAGAAGGAGGGTGAAGTCACACCCAGCCCTGGGCTACTGCTGTCCTGTCCCTTCTGCAGAATCCCAAGCATGGACAACTTGGACACCCAGCCACAGCCACAAGAGACTTACAAAGGACACACGGTGGGACTCAGGGTAGTGGGATGCCGAGGGGGTGGACGAGTATATTCTGAGATCCAGGCCAACTGGAAAGTCACCGACGAGACTAGGAGCCGTGAGAGGATGGGGAACGAGCAGGAGGGGCCAGGGCCAGCTGAGCCTGTGAAACCCAGCCGGAGGACGCTGGCCCTGGGGGCCGTGGCTAGTCCCGAAAGGCGGAGAGCATGTGTCCGTAGAGATAGTGGGAGCGAGCTAAGAGAGAGAGAGAGGGGGAGAGAGAGAGGCAGTGCGCCGTGAGCGGGGAGTCGTCCCGGGGGGCCAGGGGCTGCAGAGGCGTGAGCGCAAGCTTGCAAGCGCCAGGCGCCCCGGCAGCGGCGGAAGCAGAGGGGGGCGGGCCGGGCGGGGGGCAGCGCGCGCGAGCAGCGGCGGGGGGGCGGGGCGTGCGGCGGGGGGGCGGGGCGTGCGGCCCGGGCCCCGCCCACTTACCCCGCACCGCGGGCACACCCCGCGAGGGCCGGGGCGGGAGGGGGGGGTCAGCAGGAGTAGGTCCGAACCGTGGAGGGCTCCAGTCTCGGCGCCCCCGCCGTCCCGGCTGGGAGGAGTCGGCGGCCGCGGGAGAACACAGGGCGGCGGTTAGTGCGCGCGCTCCGGGGCCCGCCCCGCCGGCCCGCCCGCCGGCCCGGCGGCAGCGTTAGTGCAGCGGCGCCCGCAGGCCCCTCCGGCGGCCCGTCACTCACCCTCCGGCGTGATCTTCTTGGGCGGCGCGGGCGGGGGCTGCAGCGGCCCCAGGCTGGCCACGCGGAAGGCGGCCGGGAGCGTCTCCGCCGAGGCGCCGAGCAGGCCGCCGTGCGGGTCCCGCGGCCGGAAGCGCTTCCTCCAGGACGGCGCGCGCCGGAACACCTTGTCCTCGCCCTGCACGCGACACGCGGAGGCCCTCACTCCCTGCCCGCGCGAAGGGCCCTCGCGGCCGCTCCCGGCCCGCCCGAGGGCGGGGGGCTGGGGGGCAGGGTCACCTCCCCTTTCGGGCTGAAGGAGACGCCTCCCAGGGGCCCCTGCAGGCTCCGAGACCCCCGGCCTCCAGGTGGGGTGGCGTCCCCGCTGGTCCGACCTGTCACCATCCCGCAGCATCCTGGAACTGTTGCCCTGCCCAGCCCCGTCATCTCAACCCGGCCTGCGGAGGCCCACTGACCTTTCAAGTATGCCCCCCCCCCCCGCCCCCTGCCCTGGGGAGTGGGCGGCGGCCCCCCCCCCCCCCACCCCCCCCCCCCCCCCCCCGCCTCCTGCCTTCACTCTGGCTTCGGCCCGGTGCGCTGGAAGTGCACCCGGCCAGGAGTCGGGAGACCCTGCCATTTTACTAGCTCCGTGTCCCTGGGCAAGTTAAGGGACCTCTCTGAGCTTCCGTTTCTGTAAAATAGGAAGGACATTATCTGCCTTCTCTCTTTCTCAGGCTGCCTATCCCTAATGGGATCGAGTGAGAGCACCTGGTGACAGTGATGGGTCAGGTGGCTGGCCGATCAGAGGCAGGCTCCTCCAAAGGCCTCTGCCATCTACCAGCTGAGTCTCCAAACTCTCTCTGCCAAAGGGCACCCAGAGCCATAACCCTACAGGATGCCCCTCTGCACAGGCTTCCCCAGCCCACCCTGAGGAGCCCACTTCCACCCTGCTTGGCAGCCATGTCTAATCTCCCCCCACCCCCAAGCCAACCCCTGTGTTCTCAGAACTGGTGCAGGCAGAGAGCTGCCAGAGGAACAAGGGACACTAACCCACCAGTTCTTGCCTCAACAACCCCTCCCAGCCCCAAGCCCTTGGGGTTTGCTGCTTGTGCCCTGCGGAGGCCAAATCCTCCTATCACTTCTTGGCACCATGTGCTTCTGTCCCAGCACCCACCCTAGTATCATCTTTTCATGTACTTATGAGATTATTTCATTAAGCTCTCCCTCTCCTTCTCCCTCTACTCCCTCAACTCTCTCCCTCTCACTTTCAAATTCTGTGCTCCACAGGACAGAGACCATGATCTTTTTTGTTCCAACCAGTGTATCCCCAGCCCCAAAGGTAGTGCCTGGGAAAATTGTACGCACTCAGTAAATATTTGTTAAATGAATGGATGGCAGCTGGCTTCCTATGCAGGCATCCCATCTGTGAGTTCATCAGGAACTTTCCTCATCACTTCTGTCCGCTCCATGATCCTGCCCTTAACCTAGCCCAGAGTGCTTTCCCTTTCTCTCTCTCTCTCCCTCCCTCCCTGCTTCCTTCTCTCTCTCTTTTTCATTTCCACCTTCTGCCAACCCTAAGACTTGTGTCTATATCGCTTGTCCCCTAAAAGATATCCTTCCTGCTCCTCTCCTCTTTTCCCTGGAGTCCTGCTCTCCATGTAGGGGGAGAATTGGATGCAACCCTCCAGGGCCTTGAAGCTAGAGAGGGGAAACTGAGAACCAGAATTGACAGAGGAAACAGTTCAAGAGACCAGCTCAAGGTTGCTGATGCTGTTAGATGGCTGGACAGGAAGCAGTCTCCCTGGATCTCCGACCTCCCCTGCACCCACCACCACCAAATCCCACCTTATTCCCAGAACCTGGCCTTCAACTTTGAGCTTCCTGCAAGAACCAGTCCTCTGCAGCCCCACACCTAGCTGCATCCCAGAAATCCCTCTGTGCTGCCAAGATGACATCATCTACTCAATAACCCCACCCCAATGTCTGAAGCCAGAGAGGCTGGGTAGCTCTACATGCTTCCGGGAGGCAGCAGGATGTGAGGGAGAGAAGAGGAATCAGATACACTTTCACTCCATCCCTGCTCTGCCATGCATCGGCGTGTGACAGTAGGGAGGTCACCTCTTTGAGCTTAGCTCCTCATCAGTTAGTCCAATGGGATAATAACCCGTCCCACATGATGAGTGTGAGCATAAAATGAGATGTCTGTCACCACTATACCCCTCTGCCTAGGCCAATGCCTGGCCCAGAGTAGGCCTTCAAAGAATATTTTTGTAAGGATGGAAGGAATAAATAGCTTTCTAATTAGAAAGCACCACACTAAGATATACAGGCATCATTTTTCCAAGCAGCATCAAAGAAAGCTAAGATCCTAGGTGTGTGGGGAATAAGAGGAGGGTTCCACGTAGCAGGGGCATTGGGAAAATTAAGATCTCTGGGAGTGGGGATAGCTGGTGGGGTCTGGCAATTTATCTCCTTGACAGGAATACACACACACACACATGTAAATTATGTGTGTGTGTAAATAACACACTCCAAATTTCAAGGTACCTCTGTGAAGAAAATACCCCTCCACAAATTCTGTGTATTCCTGAGTGTGTCCTATCTACTGAAGCAGAACAATCATTCCACAAAGGTGGACTTTAGCCCTGTTAAACCCAATGGAGAAAGACTAATTGATACGTAGGTAACACTAATGGGGTCCCAAAAAAGAGGCCCAAAAGTCTAAACAGAGGCATTGGTCGGGGCAGGGGTGTGTAGAAAGGGACGCTACACAGACCTTGGAGAGCAGAAGAAACAGATCTGGTTGAAGATGGAAACATTAAAAATAAATAATCTGGGCTCTTTTTTTAACTTGTTTGGAGCCAAGGCAACCAAGCCTGACCAGATAGGCAAAGGCACGCAAGGCTGGTGATGGGAAAGTGGAGGGAGGGAGGAGGGGAGGGGGAAGAGGAGGAGGGCTGAGGAGGGGGCTGCCTCCTCAGGAGACAGGTACCTTTGGGCAGGCATCTCCAATGGGAGCATTACAGCTCAGGACATCCGGACATTTAGGACAGCCTAAACTCAGGGAAAGGCCTGACGAAACCCAGGGAAAAAGGCTGGTTTTTCACTGGCCAGGGGGGCCAGGAGAGGAGAACCTTAACTTGGCTTGAAGGTAACTCAAGAGTAGAACTGGAGAGGAAACTGCACTGATAAACATCTGGACCAGCGTGTCAAACCACACGGCCGAACCAGCAAGCAGACCCTTCTTTTAAGGACCTCAGCATAATGCCGACCTCCGAACAACCACGCTCTGACAGATGGGAATCCTGAGAAGCAGGCTGGAGTCATGCTGTGCCAAGAGCACTGAGAGATGGGGTCTGAGAAATGAAGAAAAAGGTGTGATCCCAAAGAGATGGCCTTTGGGGGGAACCTTCAATCCTGTGTGGTTAGGAGGGCAGTGGGGCACAGAGTTGGAAGATGCTAGAAGTATAACACATAAGAGCCTTTAGTTTTTGTACAAGGAGTTTCATGGAGACTTCCCTAGGCCTATTGTTAGGTCTGGCCCTGCCCCTCCCCACCCCAAACTCCCTGACTTCATCCCCAACCCCTCCAGCTCTCCTCCCTTAGGCCACCCCACCAATCATCAGCCCAAGGAAAGCACAACTCATGGATTTCAACCCAGCGAACCAACAATGCCCAAATCCCAGAGGCCCCTAATTCACAGCCAAGTACTCACATCATCCAGCTTCCGGTCTGTGCCCAAGGCCAACAGGTTGTTGAACTCTCTTTCCATCACCTGGCGTGCCTGGAGTCCACAGGGTGAGAGACGGAGAGATAGGAGGGGTATAGTTAATGACCTCTATGCCATCTTGCTCCTGTTAGGATTCTTTCATATGGAGCACATTAGAAAACTGTAACTTTGAACAAAGTAGGACCACAGAATGCATGGATGTGCAGGATTCACTTACTGGGGGAAAGCCCCATATTCTGTCTATACGGGAAAATCATGCATTCCTATCTTTCTGGAGGGGTAAATAAGCATGTAGACCATGGAAAATAAGGATTTAGGGCGCCTGGGTGGCTCAGTCGGTTAAGCGACCGCCTTCGGCTCAGGTCATGATCCTGGAGTCCCTGGATCGAGTCCCGCATCGGGCTCCCTGCTCGGCGGGGAGTCTGCTTCTCCCTCTCCCACTCCCCGTTTGTGTTCCCTCTCTCGCTGTGTCTTTCTCTGTCAAATAAATAAATAAAATCTTAAAAAAAAAAAAAAAGAAAAGAAGGATTTAATTTATTTAGATTAAAGAAACATATTTCATAAGGCTCCACATCAAAAATTTCAGCCAGGAGGACTGCTCAGTCATAGATGTTGGTGGCCCTTGGGCTGATTAGTGCCTACAGGCCCTGACTCAGCCTCCCAGGAGCCTCACTCAGCAGGAGATTTGGGAAAAGCCAGGAACAACAACGTTTTTGAAACTGCCACCAGATTTTTTTTTTTTTAAGATTTTTATTTATTTATTTATTTGACAGAGAGAGACACAGCGAGAGAGGGAACACAAGCAAGGGGAGCGGGAGAGGGAGAAGCGGGCTTCCCGCCGAGCAGGGAGCCCGATGCGGGGCTCGATCCCAGGACCGTGGGATCATGACCTGAGCCGAAGGCAGAAGGAAAAAGAAATAAATCTTTTTTTTTTTTAAGATTTTATTTATTTGACAGAGAGACACAGCGAGAGAGGGAACACAAGCAGCGGGAGTGGGAGAGGGAGAAGCAGGCCTCCCGCGGAGCAGGGAGCCCGATGCGGGACTCCATCCCAGGACCCTGGGACCATGACCTGAGCCGAAGGCAGACGCTCAACGACTGAGCCACCCAGGCGCCCCACCCCCAGATATTTTTAACCATTGTTGATGAAGAATTCCACGCTGGGTCAGCTCCCACTTCCTCTAAGAGCTGAGCTAAATGGACCAGTCAGGAAAACCAGAAAGGTTAGCAAGCACCAGAGAGGTCTCCGGCAGCTCTTTGCAGACGCACGGCTACGCAAAACCCGGACACATTTAGAGGCAGGAGACCAACGACAGAGAAGAACAAGCCCATTTCTGGGTGGAAAATGTTAACCCCAGAGCTTCGGAAGGCCTGCCTCCTAAGTGATGGGAAAGGAGAAGCACAGTCAATTTCCAAGTATCCAGATGACACTGCCCCTCAGGGCAGTGAGAGGTGAAGCTGATGCAAACTTCAGCAACGTCTCCCCAGGCTGTGGGAGCGGGCGAGAAAGCAGAGGAGGTCGGAGATGGGCACGTCCAGAAAACCGCATGGGGGGCAGGGGACCTCAGCTCTTAGAGAACAGGGGATCTGTGCCCTCCATTCTAACTGGTTTGGAGGGGTCACCGCAGAGGGCCTATGGGACACACTGGCCCTGCGTGCTGCCCGACACCCCCAAAAGGCCAACGCGCCCCCCAGAATTACGAGACAACACCACCAACCCTCACACAAGCCAACACGCATCTGCTCCCGGAATAGCTTGTGCGGCTCTGGCGGCTGAATTTCAAGAGCCCTGACAGCTGCACACAGTCCAGACAAGGGTGGCTAAAATGATCAGGGCACAGAGGCGCGTCTATATGAGGAAAGCCTAAAAGAATTAAGACCATTCTGTCTGGAGGGACAAAGGCTTGGGCCCCGAGGCAACACAATCAGCGTCAATGAAATGACCAAAGGTGAGGCCGGGTCAAACCCAGTCAGTGAGGAGGAGGCGGTGCCCTTCCTTCCCCAGCGAGAGCCTGACGGGGCACGTTCAGGACAAATAAAATCAGAAAGTACTTTGCACAAGAGAGTCCATTGCCCACAGGAAGTGAGAAAGGCCAAACATAAATAGGTTCAAGAGAGTTTAGCTATAGTCTTGGATAACAGCTCCATAATAATTATGAAACATAACTTAAAGAGATGTCTCATCTTTTGAGCTGGTGACAGGGAGACAAAGCCCTGGCACGGAGAGGCTCGGGGCTGTGTTATTTGGTATGTTTAGCTTTCTCAAGCCTGGGAGCCCAGGAGCAGATCCTTAGGGTGGGAGACAAAGGAGACAGTGGGCTCTCTGATCACCTCAGACCCCGGGGCTAGTTCTCCTCTAAGAAAAGTCGGGTCAGAAAAGCAGGGTGAGGAAAAGGCGCAGAGTGTCAAAGGCAAAGATGGGCTCGGGGGAGAGAAAGGGTGCCCACGGCAGGGAGGGGATGAACACAGTGTTGTGGGGGTGGGCTGGGTGGGCTCTGTATGTCAAGGACACTGGTTCCCTGGGCAGCTTGGTTATGCACCGGGACCACTTGGAGGTTTGAGGCCATTGTGATTCCCCTCTGAGACAGGCCCTAGAATGGTCCCCCAACAAATCCATAAACCCGTGTATGTGAGCAGGAGAGAGCAGGAGAGTGGGGCAGAGGGGGAGCCTGAGATTGAGACTGATTGATGACGAGGATGCCCACCTGGGTATTCTGCGTGGGGATCTGGAGGACCAGGGCCAGCGTGTTGTGGTCAAAGTTCTCATCCAGGGCCAGCAGGGCCCCGTGCACGCCGCTCTCCTGCAGGTTTCCTGCGTAATCCCGCAGCCCAATGGACTGGACCCAGTGAACCACCTGGTCGTTGGTCCAGACGAGCACATCTGGAGGGCAGAACAAGAAAAGAGGCAGGAAGAGGCAAGAGGTTTGGCCACGCCCCCTCTGGGGACAGAAATGTGGCTCCCTGGACCCAGAGCGCCAGTCTAACCTGCTTTCTGTCTTCGGTCTGTCTTCCCTGGCACCTGGGCTCCTAGAGAACAAGCCCCACTTCCCTCCATCCCTGCCAGCCGATAGGACTCAAGGCCAGGCCATCAGGCTCCCGGTTTTCTCCCCAGAGCCCTTGCCTGGGCCCTCTCCTGCCCCCAGGCTGGAATGGTCCTCTTATTTTTCCACCTTTGAAGGGTCTTCTAAGACTTGTCTCTCTTTCCTGCCCAATGCCACCCAGATCACCAAGTTCCATGAGCACTTTCCCATACCAGTCTCTAGCGCTAGGAATCCTAGGGGATTCACTGCATTTGTCCAGTCGGTGGCCATCGTTGGCGGGGGGGCGGTTACAGCTGACTGGGCAGGGACTGTTTCTTCTCCACCAGATGGCAGCATCCTTTGGGCATGGACTATGTCTGCCTCATCACACAGACTGGGGCTGAGTCTTCCCTCTTGGGTTTGGAGCTTCCCCGAGGCACAGAATGCCTCCTCTCCCCGCCACTCACCCAGGGCAGGGAACAGCAAGGTAGGAGCCTGCTCCCCCAAGGCTGCTCCATGCCTTTCAGAGGAGGCCCGCTGAGCTTGACCAGCTTACCCTTGATCTCGTGCTGGCTTTCCTCCCGTCTTTTCTCCAGCTCCTTGCGGTCATAATTCAGCCTCTTCAGACACATGATGCCGTACTGAAGACTGGTTCTGCAGGCACATAGCCCTCCCTGAGCCAGAGTCTCAGTGGGGCCACATTCCTGCCACCTCTGCTCCACATCCACCACCAGCCATAGCATGTCCAGGCCCACGTCTTCCAGCTCAAAGAGCCTCCCAGCCTACTCACGTTCCTCCTTCTCCCGGGGCTTACATGTGACCCAGCCCAAGGCTACTTCCCCTCCTCTGCCCAACCCACGTCCTCCCTCTCAGCCAGGGTATGGGTCTGACAGATGGAAGGAAAGTTCTCTGAATGAAGCAACAGCCCCCCACGCTCTAGGCTCTGGAATGACCCTACAGATATCTGACCCATACAGTTAGGACCCCACAGAAAGATCCCTACAGATATTTCTTTGATTCCCCATTTCACTCAGAGTCCTTACAATAACCTACGCATGCTACACGATTTGCCTTGTACGCTGACATCTCTGTTCTTCCTCAAACACAGCCGGCACACTACGCCTGCCTATGTGCCTCAGGGCCTTTGTACTAGCTGCTCCCTCTGCCTGGAACACTCCTTCCCCAATCTGTTGCATGGCTCACCCCCTGTCTCCTTTAAGTCTTCGCTCAAATATCATCTTCTCAATTCAATGGTCACCTTGTCCACCTGATTTAAAACTACAACATCACCATCACCACTGCAGCCCATACTCCCAACCCCCTTACCCTGGTCTAATTTTTTTCCTCGCACTTTTTGTCTGTTAACATAGTATATATATACAGTATAGATAGATTAATGGATGGATAGGTGGATGGATGGATGGATAGATAGATACTATCTACAGATAGATAGATAGTTCCTTGTCTGTCTCTCCCAGTTAGAATGTAAACTCCATGAAGGGCAACTCTGTTTTGTTCACTGATATATCTCAAACCCCTGGAATAGTGCCTGGCACATAGTCAATACCATTTATGGTGTTAATGAATGAAATGAAATGGTTCACAGAAAGTACTAAACGTACTTAAACAGTACCAGGTGCAGAGTAAGCATTCAATAAATAATCACAAGCCAGGCCAAGAACCACAGAACCAGCAGGTTAGAAGGGACCCCACAGGCCACCAGTCCAAGCCCCCATTTTACACAGGCGTCTCCTGTGTAGCATCCTTCTGAGCAGTGTGAACACTGTACCCAGCACCTCTGAGACGGGGAACTCACGACCTCTTGAGGTGCTCATCCCACCTTTCATTAGAATGTTCCTCCTTCACTTGAATACTGCTTTTCATTCAAGCCTCTCTGGGTTTTGTCATCTATCAAACGGAGGAATAGACGTTCCCAACTCTATTACTGAGGCATCGCCTTGTGAAATTAAATTACGCTGCCTACTCCCTCCTTCTCTCCCCTCAGCTCCACCCAGGCAGCCCTGCTTCCTAGAACAATCCCTCGCAGCTCACAGACACCCCTTCTAGGAACCCTCTTTTGGCCCAAGGCAACCAACCAATCGTTGCTCAAGCCACTGGTTTAAGCCTTGGTCCGCTGGAGGCGGCAGAAACACACACACCTCCTGACCGGAAATGCCTTCTGCCTACTTTCCATCTCACTTGCTATCATTTTCTGTCCAAGTCCTAGGACTTTCTTTCTTTTTTTTTTTTTTTTTAAAGATTTTATTTATTTATTTGACAGAGAGACAACGAGAGAGAGAACACAAGCAGGGGGAGTGGGAGAGGGAGAAGCAGGCTTCCCGCGGAGCAGGGAGCCCGATGCGGGGCTCGATCCCAGGACCCTGGGATCATGACCTGAGTGGAAGGCAGACGCTTAACGACTGAGCCACCCAGGCGCCCCTAGGTCCTAGGACTTTCAAAGCTGTTGCATTGCATGGAGAAAATTTGAAGTCCGATCAACTTAGGTCTGAATGCAGCTGTGCCACTTCCCAGCCCAGGGGCCCTCAGCACATGGAAATGAGGCCACCCCTCTCCTGCGGTGCTGCCGTGGGCATCACAGGTGGTCGTGCGTGGAAGGGCTCGGCCTCGCCCCCGGAGCATCCAGGCACCCGGCAATGGTACCACTATCAGGAGAACGCTGCCGATGATTGTGTGTGCCGGTTCTCCTATCAAAACCGCCGGTTCTCTAGGAAAGCTGCTCAAGGGAACACGATGTTCCAAGGAAAAGAGCTCAGAAATCGATGTCAAGAAAGAAGGATGTTGGCCCCAGTCTGTGTCACCTGGTGACACTCCTGGTCTCTGTCGGGCTTGTTTTCCTCACACAAAGGAGGGTTTTTAAATATGTTTTGCCATAGGGGCGCCCGGGTGACTCAGTTGGTTAAGCGACTGCCTTCGGCTCAGGTCATGATCCTGGAGTCCCGGGATCGAGTCCTGCATCGGGCTCCCTGCTCGGCGGGGAGCCTGCTTCTCCCTCTGACCCTCCCCCTCTCAAGCTCTCTCTCTCTCTCATTCTCTTTCTCAAATAAATAAATAAAATCTTTAAAATAAATAAATAAATAAATATGTTTTGCCATAAAAATTATGATAATTTTTAAAAACATAAGAGCATGCTTATGAAATGTTAAGGGGAATAAAAACAGGTATATAGGTAGTTGAGGTAAGGAACAGGGAAATGCTTTAGAAACCCTGAAGTACTCCAGACTTAGAGCTGAATCTGGAACCACGTGTGCAGGCTGAGCTCTCCTGGGGCCTTTGCAGAGGGTCACCAGGAGGACCTCCAGAATGCTGGGTGGGGCCGGGCTGACTGATCCCCTGGCCGACCAGGCACATCCCAGCTCGGCAGGGGAGTAGCCCTTCTCTCCCCAGCCCTATCAATCACTGAGGAGGGGACAGGTGCAGCCAGGCCTGGCAGCCTCTGGGACAGAGACAAAAGATTCCCTTTCGGCCCTGGGAAGGGGTGGGGGAGCGCCGAGGGAGGTCACAGTAGGGAGTTCTAGCGTCACAGGCTCTGCGGTGTGGTGGCAAGGGGGCTAGACTTGGCTACCATCCCTGATGCTCCTTCCCATGCCTCAGTTTCCTCCCCCATAAAACGGGGAAGCTAGCTAGACCCCTTACAAATTGAACCTTCCGTGGTTGATGAGTCAGAGAGACCAAGAGACGTCCACAGAGCCCCAAGAGAACCTTGAAAAGCCACACGCTCCCAGCCCCAACATTCGTCGCATTATCCTCTCATTCTCCTCGGTCTGAACACCAGCTGTGCCACTTTCCAGCGGAGTGGCACTCAGAATATGCGAGGTGGGGTCATACCGCTCCTGCAGGGCAGCCATGGGCATTAGAGGTAAAAGACAAAGAACCTGGCTCA
This sequence comes from Mirounga leonina, assembly GCF_011800145.1. Lineage (NCBI taxonomy): Eukaryota > Metazoa > Chordata > Mammalia > Carnivora > Phocidae > Mirounga > Mirounga leonina. The sequence goes on from NW_023270389.1 coordinate 26,795,284, forward strand.
AAGAGCAAGGTTCCTGTGTGATTTGAAGCTAGATGTTAAAAAGCCTTCCTAGCGACTGTCAACCCCTGGAATGACCACCCACCTTGCTCCCCCACGCAAGTGCCCCCCCCTGTGCTCAAGCAGGTAGCGCAGTGCATGAAGCAGGATCTGGGGACTGCGCCTACCTGTGGCAGGAGGGCGGCCACCACCAGCTCCAGCTGGCTGTCTCCATGCTAGAATGTGTCAACAGAGCTTCCAGTTTTTTAAGAGAAGCCAGACATCCAGAATTTTGTGCAAAATTTCCTAGTGTTTAAATGCTGGCAACTAAATTCATAATCTTTAAAATACCGTGTCAGCCAAACAAAACACAATTGTGGGGCCAAATCCTGCCCACGGGCTGCCAGTCGTGGAGACCTCTGCTACAGACACTTGCGAACAGAAGACCTTTTCAGCAAAGGGGAGGAGAGACTTGGATGGCATCCCGTATACCAAAGGGCGTGGGTTCAAAGCTGAGAGGCTCAGATCTGGGATGCAGGCAGGACTAGGACCCAGAAAGACCTTTCCTCTCAACTTAGAAGGAATTAGACCCCGAAACGGGACACTGGTTTCAGTTTGAGGCTTCCCAGGGTGAACAGAGAAACTCCAGCAAGCCCAAAGACAAAGAAATGAAATGCAGACCTAGGAGGGAAATCTCCAAGAATGTGAAGCTAAGGAAGAATGACTTTCTGTGTCTTAAGGGCTGGAGGTGAGAGGACCAAATCCTCCCTCACATTGCAGGATGAGACGAGGATCGGCTTTCACAAGCGGGAGACCCATTAGCGCCCAGACGGGCCACACAAGGAGCTGGAGGCCCCTGGATCCCTGCAGACAGACCCCCAGGGCTGGGGGAGGCCCGCGGCACGCTCTGGTCTTGCTCACCGGTGGAAGCTGTCCACCATCTTCAGGTGGACCCGCAGGTCCTTCTTGGTGAGGTGGTCCAGCATGCGGGCGTCCACCAGGCACTCCATGAAGTAGCTGCGGTACTGGGGGAGCCCCAGGCTGGGGAGCCATTCGTTCCCAATCCACTCGTGGTTCATGTCCCCATAGGCCAGGGTCTGGGGGGACAAGGCAGAGCGGCTATTGGGAAGGAAGGCAGTGCCAGTTGGCCACGGCCGGCATATCCCGTGGAGAGAAACATCCCTCCATCCGCCGTGGCAGCTGATTTTCACTAAGAAGCTGGGAGTGGTAGGAGATGGGGGTTTTAAATGGCACTTTTTAAGATCACAGAATGATATGGTTCCACTCACAGATCAATTATCTACACTAATGAACAGAAGCAACTATCCAGGCAGCAGATAATACGAGGTCCTTCCTGTCGACTCAGGAATGCATTTGTGGTGTTGTGTGGCCAACCTACCTTCCTGGTTCTCTGCCGGCCTCTAGCCCACTGGGCCCAGGGGACAGGCCCCATTACAGGGGACCACAAAGTGGCCTCCCACATCTATCCAAGAGTTACGTATGGACTAGAGAAGTCAGAAGCCACGGGTGAAGGCCTGCACCTGAAACACTCAGCACTCTGAGCTCTGCTGTCCAGTCCAGGAATTCCCCAGGCCCTCTGCTGCTTTCTCCAGCACCCTACACACACCCCCGGCTGCCCCGCCTTCGCGCACCACCCGCACCCCCCCCCAGCCATCCCCCTCTGCGCACCCCCAGCCGCCCCCTGGCCGCCCCCCTCCACCCACTCTCTTGTCACCTCCTGCCGACTCAGGGGCTCCTGTCCACCTATCCTTAGAAAGACTGTAGGAACAGCACTCCTCCGTCACTCTGGTTCCTTACCCTACTTCCTTTTTTTTTAGATTGAAACACTGATTTTATCTTTTAAAACGAAATCATTATACATATAAAAATAAATGTAGCACAGGTTCGTTATTAAGCATAAAGAAGAAGTTAACGTTGATGGACACCAGCCGCGCTATCCCACGGCTGCTGTCGCCCCCATGCTCGCCTTCCCCATCCCATCCCCTGCTGCCCCTCTAGAGGTGTCCACTATGCTGAGTATTCTATCATGCCCTTGCTGGAAAAAATGTTTTTACAGTTTTTACAATCACCAATGTGTATTTCTCTCAAAAAAAAATTTATTAAGTTTGCTTATTTTTGAGTTTTAGTATAAAATTCTATGAATCTTTTGGGCTTCGATTTTGCACTTGACATAATATTTCTAAATTTCGTCTATTTCCTCTGCTGAAGTTTTCACTGTGTAAATATACTATGACTAATCTGTCCAGGACTCGGTTGGGTTTCCCTTGAAGTATCCACAGTGCTACTCCACTGTCCTTAGAACCACATGACATAGTGGTCGTGGGTGTGTTTGTGTGTTTCTTGCCTGTCTCTCCCCTAGAATATAAGAGTCCACTTCTGTATCCAGAGAGCCTAGAAGGGCCTGACACCTCGTAGCTGCTCAATAAATATTTGCCTACTAACTAAATGAGTAAAAGGTCTTTGCCCAGCTCACCAGGGGTGCCCCCTGCGGGATGCGGTGAGGAAGAGGATTTGTACCCATCTCGGTCTCATTATTCCCGGGACGAGAGGGGAAGAAGCAGGTGTGCTGGGGACACAGCCCTCTAAGGCTCCCCACTGGCCATCCTGAGAAACCAGAACAAGTAGCTAGAGGGGAATGAAGAGGGAGGGGGCCTCAGCGGGAGGAGAAAACCTGTCCATGGCTTTCCGTGCAAAGAGGGGACATAAATAGACTGGGACTCAGGGAGTCCTGCTGGGCAGAGAGCCTGTTGGGAAAATACTGCCCTGAAATCCTGAGAGGTGGTTCTGGACAGAGAAGGGGGTCTTACCTGAGCCCAGCTGCCCTCCTCACTGTCCTAGCGGGAACGAGTGCAGCGTGTCAGGGGAAACAGGCAGAGTCAAGGAACCTGGAAGCGTCCACCCCAGGCCCCACCAAGCAGAGGGAGCAGACACCCCAGTGGCTGGAAGGGTGACTAAGGAGGGCTTGTTGGGATGGTCAAGAGAGAACACAAGGCTGGTGCATCTGTCTGTGTTGGCGCTGAGTGGGGAGCAAATGTGTGTGTAGCAAAAACACACTCCCACACCTCGCAGGCTTGGCTGGAAGCCCCACAAGGGCCAGGCTCTCCCATTCCCTGGTCCCCCACCAAGCATCAAGCACAAGGGCAAGGACTCTGTTGCCCAGGGCAGGGCAAAGCACTCCCCATCCCCAAGGCCGGCTCTTCTCCACTGCAGCGCGCCAGTGGCCTAGGGTGAGCTCGGGAGCCCCTGAGACGGATCCCCCAGCACACACAAACTGTTCCCAATCCCACTCCTCTCCCACCAACCCACCACCCTGAGAACAGAACCCAACACACATCAGGGATACCAGTCTCATATTAGACCGACTGCAACCCCCTCTGACTTCCCACCACCTTCCCCTCGTCCTCATGTGGGTCATCAGCCCCAACCCAGGCCCAAGGCCCAGGGCCAGACTCACTGTTTTAGTGGGTGTTGCCAGAGTTTCCATCTCTTCATGGGTGACCCAGACATTCCCGGAAGACTGTAGGCAGAGAGGAAACCTAGCAGGTCCTGCATGTGGGTCCCCAAGATTCCCTTGAAGCTGGGAACCCCAAGGACAAGGACAAACATTCCTTCCCCTGAGTCCTCCCACAGGCCCAGCCCCGAGCCCCGCATACTGTCTGGCTCTGAGCAACTCCCCATATCACTGTAGCCGCACTATGCGGCACAGTGCCTGGCAGCTAGAAATGCTCAACAAACATTTCCTGAATGAATACGCATGAATGGCACCGATCGTGGAAAATGGGCTGATCCCAATCAAAGAGACGGACAGCAGTGAATGATTTTACCCTGAGGCTCCATGGACTAGTCTGCACTCTGATGGAGAGGTTGGAGGACGAGGACAGAATTCACAAATGCCCTGCCTCTCTGCCTCCCTGAGTCCAGCAACAACACAGAACCCCTGGAAGCCCTGTCCTTTGGAAACTGCCCAGAGATCTGCAATTGTTGGCAGAGTGGGTATAGAGAGATGGGGCCCACTGGTGGTATGTGAAGGCAGGGAACGAGGCTGCTGGGATCCTCCTGGAATCAGTGTCAGCCCCTCCTGGAGACCAGGTTGAGCCCTTTGAGGGACCAGAAGGGGCAGGAATCAATGTTACCATCTTCCCAAAGACCAACGGGAAACTTTGCAAATACTATTCCAGGACTTCCGAAAAACGTCCTGGGTGAGGGAGACGCCACTCACAGTCCTGGAGGTGGGTGGGGCGGAGGGGCTGGTCAGCGACACCATCTCCTGGATGGCCAGCCGGAGCTTGAGCCGGTGCAGGGCGTTGCTGATGCCGATCTCACGCTGGATCTCCGTGTCCGACAGGGCCGACATGATGGCACCGCTCTTGACGTTGGCCCGGCAGGCTGCCACGTACCAGGCAGGCATCCCCACCCAGAGCTGCAGATACGGGCACAGGGGGTAAGTTCAGCCCCTTCCCCAAGATCTGGGCCCCGCTGCCAAGAGCTTGACAAGATCAGGGAGCAAGGGCCAGGCCTCATCCATGGTCTCAAAAGAGCAAACACAGAGCAGAATTCAGAAATGTAGAGATGACAATCACCAAATGCCTCTCTTGCCCATTTTACAGATGGAAAATCTAAGGTCCGAGAATGTGAGGGGATTTTCCCAACATCACATGAGTGACCAGCTCCTGGGGACAGCCTATAGAGGGAGTCAAATTGCCTGCAAAAGCCTATGGCTCGGTGATACTTAGTTCCCCTAACCCAAACCAAGCTACCCATGAGGCATCAGCCATAAGTGGCATCGATTCTGCCCTCCACAGTAATTGGTACATGCATTTGCTGGGGAAGGGAGCGGGGCTAAATGCTAGGCATGCCACATGTGTACTTGGCAGGGGAGAAACAAGCTGGGAAAGTTCTAGGGACACCACCCCTCTACCTACCCGAGGAGTCCTCGTCCCACACTGCACATCCTTCCCACCAGTCCCGTGAGTAGACTCCCTTTGCCTAGGCTTACCTCCAGCCAGGAGACCACAGTAGGGCCATCCCACTGGGCAAAGGGCATTCCTTTTCTGCGGGCGTCTTCAAGCAGCTGGTGTCTTGCAGGAAGAGGAAGAACAGACTCACTAGTCTCCTTTTCTCCCAACCATGCTTACTCCTGGGGCCATGGGCTGTGCGAAGCGGGACTCCCACAGCCCAACTCCCCACCACTGGACTGCTACCCCTGCTCTGTGCCTGAAGCAGTATGATGCCAAGACATGGGGCAGGACTCTTCTCCATTCCCAGAGGGCAAGGGGCTCTGGCTTTGTTTGCACATGGCCTGACCCATAGACATTTCAGTCTGCTCTGCCAGAGACCCACATGTGGGTCCTGGGTCACCTTCCCACAGTCCCCCAGCCTCCTTCTCCCTTGGGTCAGAGTAAAAACCACCTCCTAGTCTCTGCTGTGCCCAGGGGGACCAGGCCAACTCAGTTCAGAAAGGGCCTGGATCCGGCTCTGGCTGCCTGAGCTCAGTCCCATGGCACCTAGAATGCTCAGTCCCATGGCAGGCCAAGGGAAGGACAGTGGGTGAGGGGCTGGGTGCCATCCTGGCCTGTGGCTCTTACTTCTTCTTCAGCCGCCGGTCCTTCTCTGCCTGGGTCCCCAGCTTGGCAGGCACCATGGGCTCCTGCAGACCAAGCTCGGAGTCTGTTAGCAGAACTAGAAGGGAAGAGATGACATGTGAGCCAAGCCCTCTCCTTTTCCTCCCTTGGCCTGGGCCAGGATTGGGGAGCAGACCCACAGGAGGCTCCTCAATGTTTAACAACCCAGGAGGCCTGATGGGGCCATCCATTATTCCTAGAGCCTCCGCTCGATGTCCCTACATCCAGGTGGCCCCACAGTGGCATCAAACAGGTCCCCTAGCCCAGAGAGTCTCCCCAGGGGAGCCTGAACCCTGGAGGCATTTTCCAGCCAGATGGACCGAGGCTGTCCTACCCCTTCAGCAGCAGAATCCTAGACAGAACATAGCTCTCCTCCAAACCAAGGTGCAAAGGAAACCTGGAGAGCCAGACGTGAGTGGGCTCTGGGCTCAGAGAGGATTATCCTGACCCAGCAGGGGGTGTGAAGACGGGCACACTGAGAGACGTGCCCCTTGGCCTCTTTTTCAGGGAGCACACTTGCACGAACCCCATGGGGGAACATTCCTAGCTCGGTCTTCTTCTATTAAGGATCTCCTGAAAAGGACGCCAGACCCCTACGGAGTTCATGGCAGGCACCACATCTTAGAATTCATCAAGTTCCAGGCACGCCACACAGCGCGGCTGGCCGTAGGTGTGGGCGATCCAGAAGCCGAGGTGAGATGCTGTCTTAGGGTTAGGCGCCGCCGGGGTGCGGGGAGCGTAGAAAATCCTAAGACGTCCCACAGAATACCTCTTCCACAGATCAGACCTTCTCAGCCCCCCTCCCAGCCCCATCTGTGTCAGCTCCTGAGGGCTGGGGACAGGGTGCTGTACCTCATTCCCCACCCAGACGAGAGGTGCCTTTCCTCCTCCACTTCCTCCTCACTCAGCTAGCTAGCTTCTGATCCACACCTTCTCTGAGGTGCAGGGAGGTCTAATTATGCCTTTGGGTTCAAAGGTTCCTTTCTTCTCGTCTATCAGGCCCTCCCCCTGCACGCAATTGTCAATGCTCCCGCTGCCTTGGGAGAACTTCTCAAGGCCCTTCTGAGCGGGGCCCAGCCTAGGGTCCACAGCCACTCCTCCACTCCTCCCAGCCTCTCTCTCCCCCGCTCTGAATAGACTCGATTGTGTACAGAGCTCCTGCCCCAGAACCTGCCTCTCCCAGACCCCCGGTCCCCTCACGCACAACTCTTCTTGGCTTGGCCCCCTCCTACGCAGCCTTCCCGCTTCGGCCCAGCGGTTGCCTAGCAGAGGAAGGCACTGCTGGTGTCCCTACCACTCCACGGCTGAGTTCTGCATTCCAGAAGCACCTGAAGCACATTGCTATCATTACACTGTTCTGGAATCATTTCTTTATATATATATATATATATATATATATTTTTTTTTTTTTTTTTTTTTTTTCCCTTTCCAGGAGACACCGAGCTCCTTGAGGGAATGGCCTATTGTTCCAACACCCAACGCCTTGTATACAGCAGTTACTCAATAAATGTCTGTTGAACAAATGACTGGTAGATGAGGCAAACAGGAGGAAGGGAGGGGAGGAAGGAAAGGAAAGCAGGAATAGGGGAGGGCAGAGGAAGACGGCTGACATTCATTGTGTACCTGGCAGGCGCTAAGCACGCACAAGAACTTTCTATTAGCACAGAAGTGGTCATGCTACTCCTGCCCAAGCATTTCCGCGAATATCTATGAAGCCATCAAAAGGCATTATGACATGTTGCGTCCTGGAGACCTGATGTACTAGAAATAAGTTTTAATCAAGAACCGATTCTCCTCAAGAAAGAACCCGGAGATTCCTCCTGAAGGTCCTGAGCACGGTACGTCAGAAAACCTTCAAACTGCAAGAAACCTCAGAGGTCCAACCTCTCGCTCCGTACAGGAATCCCTTCCACAGCATTCCAAGTACAGCCACCCACCTGCAGCCGGACGCCTCTAGTGGTGGGAGCCAGCGGCTCCTGGGGCAGCCCGTGGCCCTGTGAAATAGCTCTAACCCAAAGCGCCCGCCTCGCCTCTCCTCTCCGGAGCTGAAATCTGCCTGACTTGTGGCTTCCACCCACGGGCCCCTGGGAGGCAGGCGGAGAAGGCCGGATCCCAGGACTCCCTCCTGCCCTGGCCCCTCTGCTTGCACCCATTCGCTAGGACGTGGACAGACACCATGGCCCGTGGGTCCATCCCGGCTCAGCTGGATTAGCCGGCCCTTCTCCTTCTTCCCGAACAGGCGGCCGATGGACGACTTGATGCCCTTGCGCTTGGCGCCCTTGTGCAAGGAGTCCTGGCTGCCGTCGCTGCTGCTTGGGTTGCTGCCCGGATCCTCCAGAGCACTACAGGACGGCCACAAGGGGGTGGAATGAAAAGAAACATGGTTGCATTATAACAGGAGACCTGGAAGTGAGACCTCGGGAAGGACTTACGGTAAGTGGCAGAGGTTGGGCGGCGGGCGGGGGGGGGGGGCGATGGATTATGATCAGAGCAGGTGACCAAAGGACATATGGGAATGTCCTTCCCTGACAGTGTTTCAGAGAGAAGCAAGATGTTTAGACACCTGGACAGGTGAGACTCCGTCCCTCCAGAGGCAGGGGGAGGGATGAGATGACCTTGGGGGTAGAGGGACTCAAGGTGGGGCCATGCCACTTACCTTTTGCCTTCTTCCTGGCTCAGGGCTGGATGGCCAAGCTTCTCTAGCCGCAGCGTCCTGGGTGAGGAAGGAGGAGAAGTCTCACATTTTATGGTGGCTTTATCCTCTCGGTTCTCTTCCCGAGACACTGGCGACTGAACAGACAGTGAAGCCGTCAGGGGATAGAGGGAGAGATCTGGGGCCTGCCTACCCAGCCCAGTCGAGGCAGAGGAGCTTGGAGAAATGTAGTGGGAAGAATGGGGCCCTCTCTGAGCCCAGACTCAGACTCAAGGGCCCAGCCAGGGGAGAGAAGCCAAAAGGGAAGGGCCTGGGAGAATTCACCCATTAGTACCTGGGTCATCGGGCAGCACTCACCAGCAGTTTCCTCCTATGCTTTCTCAAGTCACTGGGCTGGAAGAGAGAGTAAAGGGTGAGCTCAGCATCACCCTCCGGATGCCCAAAAGTCCACCCCAAGTGGAGCCCGGTGGTCTTAGGAGGAGAAGATAGGATTCAGTGCCTTACACAGGCCGAGAGAGAATACCCCAGCAGAAAAAAGCTGGCCTGGAAAAATAAGTCAGGGCCACCTCTGGAAGAGAGGGAGAGGTATGGGCAGGGGGTGAGTTTCTTAAGCATTCTGCACTTATCCAAGAGAGAAGGTTGAGGAAGACATGACGGGCCCACGCCAGAAGAACATGTTGGCGGCCTGACATGCTGGGGTCTGCACACATCATGGGAAGAGGATGCCAGGCCCAGCTGAGAAGGAGTGAGCCCTACCAAGCCTTCGCAGCAACCCTCGGCCAGCCCCCAAAGCAGAGCCCAGAGTTGACTAGGGTTGTCCATCAACTGTCCCAAGGCTCTCACCAGGGTCATGACCCCCATGCGGTCCAGGTCCTGGGCAGCACTGCGGGAGGTAAGCTTAGGCATGGAGCGGCCGCTGAGCGGAGGGGACGCGCTAGCCAGGGACAGGGCAGTCAGAGAGGTGGGCATGGAGCCGCGTTTGCGCAGCTGGGTCAGGTTGAGGGCCTCCATGCTGCCGCTGGTCACTCGAGTCTCGATCTCCTCGGCACGCAGCTCCGTGGACTCCTTCTCTTCCTGGATCATCCTGGAAGGCGGGCAAAACCAGACGTTACGCTGGCCCCAGCGAGGCCCAGCAGGGGGCAGGGGCCGGCACCGCACTTCCCACTCTGGGAGCCCAGGCAGCAGGCAATGCCCAGGGGAACGCCGCGCTGTTTCTGGCATCGCTGGGACACGCAAGGCCTCGCGGACACAGCTCGATCTTTCCACTGCAGCTCAGAAACATTTCTCTCTCTGTCCTGTTAGCTGACTTCACGTAACAAAACTCTCCAGCTCAACAAAGGAGGCATTTAGTCAGTGGGATACAAACCATCCTGGAAGGCAGAATTCTTGACCTACCACTGACTACGTGGGCCCCCTGGAGTCAGACTCTTTGGCCTCAGCTTCCCACTAGACCCATGCAATGTCCAAGCCAGCCGGCCCCAAACCCAGGTCTTTAACTGACGCTGACCCCTGATGGAGTTTTCCCTGTTCCATGAAAAATGAGAAAACCCATGATAACCCTGTGGGGGAGGGGGGCGTGTGTAGGCAGCCTCACGCACGTGCATACACACGCATGTGTTGATGTGACAATGCCAACTGCCCGTTAGGAGCCGGACTTGTCTTTATGCAGAGTCTGTCTTTCCAACGTGAGGGGTGTTAAAATGCCCTTTCTTTTGTAGAATGGTTGTGATAGGGGACAGCAGCTACTTTTCATGGGTTCCTTTGCAGAATAAAAGTTGGCAGCCCTAGGTTCCTACCCTTCTCTCGCGTGAGTGTGTTTTCTTTCTAACTGGTCTGTGAAATCCCAAAGTGTGGGAACCATGGAACCAGATGTCCCATATAGCCCTATAAGCTCTGAGCCCTCTGGCTCAGATTTTTCTTTGACGCTGGTCACAAACATTCACAAACCTCCTACAAAGTCAGGGTAAAGTCCAGGTCTTGATCGCTTTCCCTGCCACTGGTTTCTGTTTGACACCTCATTAGGGATGGGAGGAATGCTGCAATACACAGAGTGTAGACCTGAATGTGAATCCTGGCCCCGCCACTTACGGTGGGGCTTCGGGCAAATCCCTTAAACTCTCTGGTCTCAGTTCCCTTGGCTGAACAATGGAAATAATGCTGCCTCCCCCAGAGATGCGGGGGCGGACCGACGGGAGCATCTACAAAGTTCTCTCCCTGACGTGGTCTCGGTCGGCGGGGCTCCAGGCTCAGCCGCAGGAGCTGCAGGAACACAGCCTCCCCAGCCCCGGGAGGGGAAATGAAGCCCGAAAAGTCAGGCTGAGGTCTCACCCCTCTCCATCCGGTATGGGGCCTGATGCCCGCCCCGCACAGAGTCCCTAGACTGAGCACTCAGAGGTGCAGCTAGAAAAGACAAGCAGATACACGTAGAATTTGTCCTGTAGTGCCCGAACCTAAAGGGGCCCCTGTCCTACAAGGCGCCTCCCAGACCCTCCGCCCCAGCCCGAACCTGATCTCCTCATTGATGGCATCCAGCTGCTCCTGCAGCATCATGGCCAGGGTCTGGGCATCCGAGTGGCCGCTGGGGGAGACAACATCCACGGAGCCCACCAGACCCCCTGGTTCATCCTCATCCATGTCGGAGATCTCGGGGTCACTGTCAAAGGCAGGAGCGGCTGTGGGGGCCAGCACCCCAGGCAGTGGAGAGGGCTCCCAGTCCTTAGTAAAGGAGGGGAGAAGAGTAGGAATAAGATACACCAGACCGCTGAGGAGCAGGCCCCTCCCCACCTATCCCAGCAGCACTGGCACCTCCAGGTGATTTATTTGCCCTTTAGAGTCTAAGAAATACTACCCCAATTCAAGGAGCCAGGTAGCAGAGTGGTCAGGAACAGATTCCAGAAAGAGACTGCCTTGCTTTGAAACCTGATTATTAGCTGTGCAACGGAGGTAAAACTGTTTAACCTCTCTGGGCCTCAGTTTCTTCATCTGTAAAACGGGGATGGTAATAGTACCTACCTACGTTGTAGGTAATCGTGAGAACAGAGTGAGGACATGCATGGAAAGCACTTAGCACAGTGTCTGGCACTATACAAAGGCGATCCCTTTCCATGAATACAAACTCTCAAAGAGTTACTAGATCCAGGGCACAAGAGAAGCCAAGCAGTCCTGTCTGTCTTGCGTCTCCCAGGGTTTCAGCACATCGCAGGACCCTGTACCCAACCCTGAGAAGTGGTGGTCTCAGAAGTCACCCTACAAACCTCTTCAGTGGATAAAGGCCCAGAAGAGGAAAGAGCACAGAAGTGGGCTAAGCGAGCCAGAAGAGCAGGGGGGCCAAGGATAGAGAGGTGCTCTAACCCCATCCTCTAGGACCCAGACCCCCAACTTCCCATTAGGGCTCTTTTCTAGCTCCTGGGCACCTGCTGTGTTCTTATCAACGGAAAGAGGAAAGGGTGAGGGGAGAAAGAGATGCCTTCAGACTGTGACCCCATCAGACTAGGGCTTTCCTAAGGGCAGAGATGAATCCTCCCCCGTCAGGCTAGGAGTTCCCTCCTTCTCTACCCATATCTTGCAGTGCCTTAGAGCATGCAGAGGACCTGGGTTCAGGGCAGAGCATGCTAAACAATTATGGCGCTAGGATGGAATCACATTTCCCCAGATAGAAGATGAGGTGGGTCTTGGTCCTTTTCTGCCCCGTTCTTTCCTGCTCCCCCTCCCAGCCCCCCAGGCAGTCTCAGCAGGAACGCAAAGCTGCTTCTCAGAAAACTTCAGGTGCCATCTCCCCAGGGCCACTTAAACCTGCCATCCCTTCCTCATCTCCCCCATAAACCACAGCTTGTGTTCCAGAAAGCTGGCCAATTCCATCTCACCCCTGCATCTCCCACCCTGACGGCCAGAAACACACGCCTGCACCCCCAGGCACACGTGCACACACTTCAGTAGGGCCTCAGGGACTGGCTGGCCGCCCGCCAGCCCCACCACTTGCCCACCAGGAGGCCAAGGCGAGGGGGCACAGCTGTTGCAGCTAACAATGGCCCCAACCCCAGGGCTGCAGCTGTTGTCCACACGGGGGGGGGGGGGATTTGCACCGCACACCAGCCGTCTGTGAAACTGGAGCCAGGCACGCGGCCGAACTGACCCCAAACTCCCCGGGGAGACCCCTCCACACTCACCCCTCCACCCCTCACCTTGGCAGACTCCTCCCGCAGAGCTGAGTAGTGGCGGTGCAGGCTTGAGGGCAAGTGGGTGGCTGCGCTCAGGGAGAACCGCACATCCGCTGCGCTGCCCAGGTGCGACCTTGAGTGGTTGAGGGGGGGCGCGGGGGGCGGGGAGAAAAGACCAGCCCTGAGGACTGAGAGCCCCATCTCACACCCAAGGTCCAAAGAGTTAAGGGATCTTTGGCTTGGCGAAGAGAAGTCTTAGCTGGCAGAAAGCTACTGGAAATGGTTTAAGGGCTGCCGTGTAAACAAGAGATTCAATTTATTCTCTGGTGCCCCAGGGATCAGAATGATCCAGGGGAGAACGTTCTAGGGAAGCAGCTTTCCATTTAACGTAAGAAGCACCTTCAGATGGTAAGATTTGGTTTATGATGCAACTGGTGGCTTTTAAAGAGCTGAGCTCTCCATCAGAGGCATTCAACCCCGGCTCTCGGGCCATCCAACAAGAATGGTGCTGGAGAGCTCCGGGCACTGAGGGACTTTGCAAGGGCGGGTCTCTAAGGGTCCTTTTCTTTCTTTTTTTTTTTTTTTTTCTAAGGGTCCTTTTCATCTCTAGGGTCTTTGTTTCTTCGTCTTCTCCTCAGCAACTTTCCTTGGATTTCCCCATAATCTGGACTGAGTTCCTGGCCAAAATTCAACCCAGGCCGACTCCCTTTCCCCCAGGAAGTTTCAGGAGGCCCTGACACTCTATCAGAGACATGGGCTAGAAAAACCACTTAGATGCCCCCTGGGTTTATTCCAAACCTGAGACTTTAGAATCCCAGTAATGATGCTCTGGAATGTCTGGAAGCCTCTCCTAGTGACACTTCTTCCCTATGATGCTTCCCAGTTTGGATACCATGAGGGGGCCCAGGGCAGAGGGACAGGGCAAGCCTACAATGGATAAGGGAAATGGAGCAGGGAAAAGGGAGTTTCTGCTTATCCCCCTCTTCTCTCCTCCAACTCAGTCCCAATTCCATGATGGGTCCAGTCTTTCTATGGTCAAAGCCAAGAATTCTCAACCATTAAGGAAAGCAAGCAGCGGGAAATAGCTTGGTGTACTCTGAGTCATGAGTCGTATTCATTGGGGGGTGGGGGGGTTCTCTTTGGAGAAACCTATGGAAAGGAAGAAATCAGAGGGATCCCAACTACTATTCCCTGTCTCTGTTCCCTGCTTCTCTCCATGCTGTCCTAAACGATAATTCCTGATGAACTTGAAGATGGTACTTAAGTCTCTACCACCCCAGACACCCACAGGTTTCTCTACTTCAGGTTCAATGTCCCTTCCCCTAATGCAAGCCCTACCCCTCCATACAAATGTGTATGTACACATTTCCTGTAACCTCTCTTCAGGGAAATGGATCCCTATTGCCCTGACATAGCAAGAGCATGACTGAAGGGAACCTCAAAGACTCCCTTCTGTGAGACTTTGGTTTGGAGAGAAAACAGCCAGGAGCCATGAACCTTGAGGGGCATTTCCCACTAGTATCCTCAATCTTCACCCTGCCTCTCTGGGCAGAGAAGTGGCGGCAGGACTGAGGTCTGCGTTCAATGTCAATTACTTCACAGAATGTGGAGAAAAATCCAGAAGTTCCCTAAAACATGGACCTAATTCCAGCGGTAGGTGAAAAGCGCCACTCTCCATCTCTTACAATGTTTTCAGAAAAAGGGAGGTCACCACCATGATGTGGCCTCTCAACTTCCAACTGTGAGGAAGTTCTGGATGCCTCATGTCAGTCTCTCGTGCTGCCTTTCTGCCCACTGCCTGCTGCCTGAACCTACACGGTCCTTAACTCTCAGGCAACAATCCTCCAGAGCCCTAAAGATGGTATCTCCGAGGAACTAGAATAAACCAGACACTCTCCATGAGCAAGTCCTGTGGGACATAGGTGAGCAAGTCCTGTGGGAAATAGGTGAGCATGTAACTCAGCAGACCCCTCTCAAGGGCATGTCCTCTGTCAAGGAATCAGGAAGCACGGCCTGGGTCCCATGGCTCTGGGGGAAGGAGCATCCCGTCTTTACTTGCCTCTCAGCATCCCTCAGAGGACAGGTGCTCCTTCTACGCTGCCCAAGTGAGCTAGGTGACTTTGACCAAGTTCTGGGAGCCTCAGTGTCCCACCCTGGATAGGAGGAGGACCCTGAGGTCCTGGGCGGTCTTTTGGTGGGAGGAAGTCTCCTTCCTCAGGGTCCCTCCAGGACCCCATCCCAGCATGCCCAGCCTCCCGCGCTCCAGTACCTGGAGTGGACGCCATCCACAAACGGCCCCCCTCGACCCTTCAGCTGGTCCACCTCTTGGCGCAGCTTCTCAATCTCTTCAGACAGGCGGCCCTGTGCCAGGCAGACCCGGGGTGGGGGTGGGGCCAGGGAGGGGCGGAGAGAGGAGAGAGGGACAAAGAGGACAGCAGAGTTGGGGAGAAGCAGAAGAATGTACTGCAAAGTCCAAAGCCAGGGGCCCCCGGCCAGGCCTACAGACAACACCAAGAGAAGAGGTCCGACTGGAAAGTGAGCAGAAGGGTGGGCGGCGGGCAGGCAGAGGGGCAGGGCCAGGAGAGGGTCTGTCTTGGTAAGGATGCTACTGGAATAGGGCTTGCTGAGCCCTCACCACCACACAAATGCATGGCGACGGAGCTGGGCAGCTGAGGGGAGCAGGGTGCCCACCCAGACCTCACAGACGGGGCTGAGGCAGGACCAGGGACGAGTCCCCCCAGAATCACCGGACGTCTCCTGCTTCACCTGGCCTGAGGCCCCAACAAATCGTGCCCTGGGCCCTGCCTCTGCTGCCCACCCTATGCCCTATGCTTATGGCCTCCGTTTCTTCTTTACACGTGGGTGGCGATGCATCCACCGTGCCGGGCGCTAGCGAGGATCAGCGAGATCACGTCTGTACACAGACTAGCGTGGTGCTGGGTGTCAGAGCAGCTGCATGAAACACAGGCATGTTCCTTCCTCACCGCAAGCCCGGCCCTCCCAGGCCGGCGGGCTGGCCCCCAGCTGGGTACCTTGTGATGGTGCTGCTCCTCGATCTGCCGCTGGGAGCTCTCCAGCTCCTGGATCAACGTGTTCTGGGGGAGAACAGCTGGGAGCTAGGGGCCCCGCCCCGGTTCCTCTACTCCGGCACCGGCCCGCGCCTTCCCCTCCCTGCCCCCACTCTCCAGGCCAGCCCGCCCCTCCTCACCCCTCCTGCTCCTCCCTTCTCCAGCCTCCCCAGGTCCGTCCACCAAGGTCTACGTCCCAGACACGCCCCGCCCCTGACTGACCTCTCGCATCCCAACTCCTCCCCTCGGCTACACCCACACCCTCGCCCCGCCCACCCTGGCAGCCCCGCCCACCCAGGCCCGCGACCCAGCGCACCTTCTCCTCCAGGGCGGCCATTCGCTCCTTGAGGTGCAGCTGCAGGCGCTCGTTGGACTCGCTGAGCAGCCGGTCCACGGTGTCTGACAGCCGCTTGTTGTGGTCCTCGTTCATCTTCTCCCGCTGGCGTACCTGCAGAGCCGGCACACCTGGTCCCAGGTCACCCCAAGGCCGCGCATTCCCGCCTGGCTGCACCCCACTCACCTGTCCCCTACTCGTCCTCCCGGAGCCC
The DNA here is from genome assembly GCF_011800145.1 of Mirounga leonina. Taxonomy (NCBI): domain Eukaryota; kingdom Metazoa; phylum Chordata; class Mammalia; order Carnivora; family Phocidae; genus Mirounga; species Mirounga leonina. Next base: position 26,811,328 of record NW_023270389.1, read on the forward strand.
CTCTCTCCAGCTCCCCGGACCACCTCCTGCGGCCCCTCGATGGCTCTGTCCCTGGCCAGGCCCCTCCCAGCTCCCACTCTTCTCAGGCCTGTCCACACGCCATCCTGGGAGGCTGCCCTGGGGACAAGGAGGGGGCCTGAAAGCCCAGCGCGGTGCTCTCACCCTCGCCAGCTCCTGGTTCTTCTCCTCCAGCTGCCCCTCCAGCTGCCGCAGGTGCTCCTCAATGCTGCCGTGCCTTTCTTCAGCCTGGAGGTGGGCACAGGTCAGTGTGGCCTGTAGATCCCCTGCCCTCCTGCTCAGGCCCCGCATCCCACACACCCTGTGCCAGGGGGCTCTTCGGGGTTCAGGGCCTCAGTACCAACGAAGCCCAGCCCTCGGCCTCTCACCCTGGAGCAGAACTGCCACCACCACTGCCCTTCTTCCCAAGCACTCTCTCCTCCCTGCCAAGTGTTCTTCCTGCTCAGGGCCTGCCTTAAAACATCCTGGAGCTGGCAGCCCAATGGACTCCCCACTTCCAGAAAAAATCTCCACTTGAAAGCATGAGCTACCATAAATCTCCTCTATGCCTCCAGGTAGATGGACCTGCACTTAATATGAATGCAAGCCAGACTGCCTGGGTTCAAAGCCCGGCTCCCTCTCTTCCCCTGTGTGTGACGTCGGGCAGGTTATTGGATCTCTATGTGCCTGAGTTTCCTCAACTGTAAAATATGGATAGTAACAGCCCCTATGCCCGTTGGACCATTGTGTGGACTACATGAGATAATCCATGGCAAACACTTAGGACGCAATAAACACTCAGCAAATGCTAGCCATGGTTATTACCCACCCAGGCAGAGTGGGCTCCCTTCCACTCACTTGTCTCCAGAGATGGAAACCCCATGTCTCAGCTGGCAAGATATTCCAGACTAGCACACAGCCTACAGTCAGGAAATCCCTCCTTAAAGCCCCCTACTATGACTCATTTGAACATCTGAATCACTTCAGCCCATCCCTTCCTGTCAGTTTGGGGAGATATGAAAGCTGACGGCTCAGCATCCCACACGTGGCATCCTCTAGCGCACTTAAACCCAGCACTGCATCCCTAGGAGCGAGAAAGACCTTTGACATCGCCAAGTCTAACCCTATCATCATAGAGCTAATGACATGCTCAAAGCGGCCAGCCTCTATCCTCCAGAGGCTCCGGGGCCTGCTGCTTACCCACTGCTGATTTCCTTCTCTCCACGGCTCGGGGGAGGGTAGCTATGGTGACCCCACGTGAGGCCCCCCTGAAAGCATCCAACCCACTGCAAACACTCCTAAATGCTCTTGATTAGCCCACCGCATGTCTAGGTGCGTGCATTTACCCAGCTCTTCCAGCTCCAACAATGATCTCAGCCTGCCTACCTCTTAGAAATTATTCCTCCATAAAGTTAACTATCCATCAGGTACAAATCTATTCCCTTTTATTAATCCTAAAGCTGCAGCCTTCAAGCAACCAGAGTTGGTCCCTAGATCCAGAACCCTTCAGTTTGATGGAGAAAGGCATGCTCAGCCTGCGCTCCCACTGCCACCCCGCACCCACTTTGATCCTATCTCCTCCTGGATTTCATCTTTCCAGAGATGAAAGTCCTAATTTTTCCACTCCAGCCCCCAACAAAAGCTAGTATTAACACAATAGTGTAAATGATCATCAAAACACTTTGCTTCGGCAAAGTCTCGTCTACTTCTCCGTGGACTTCTGCAGCCCTCCTCAGGAGACCGTCACTTCGCTGAGGGGTGATGAGGGCAGGGATTACTCTTCCAACAGACAGACACAGACAGGGTGCTTCCCGGAGTCATGCGGTGAGAGGCAGTTTCCTGGCTCCCAGCCCTGCGTGCCTCCCACTCTCTCCACGCACTGCCTGGCTCCATAAGAGTTCGGGAAGCAGACACAGAGGCAGATCCCGGGGCTCTGGGCCCACTTGCCTTGGTGAGGGCTGCAATCCTCTGAGCCAGCTCGGCCTCCACCTCCGGCAGCGTCTCGGCCTTGCGCATCGTCTGCTGCAGCTTCTGCTCTGCCACTTCCAGTAGCTCCTGCAGGTGCCGGGCCTTCTCCTCACACTGGCACCGTGGAGGGGGGGGCCGCCAAGAGTCAAGAGGGGGCCCCAAAACCTCCCCCACCTCCTGGCCCCGCCTCAGGAGGGAGCAGGTGACAGGCCAGACGAGCCAAGGACAACCTGGTTCTTGGCTGCCCACGATGCATGGCCTCCCCTTTCCCAAGGTGACCTGCAGGACCCCCGGGGCTCCTGGGCCACCAAGGGAAGGTTCCAGCACGATCATCAGGACTGCCAGGGTCAAGTACAGTGCCTGCCCCCACACCAGCGGGAGGAGGTACCTGGCGGTGCAGGGACTCCTTATTGGCCAGCTCATTCTCTAGTTTGTCATTGAGGTCATGGATGGACGTGGCCTCACGCTGTGCAGCCAGGTAGCGCTTCTCGAGTGTTGTGATTCTCTCCTCCATGTCTTCCTTCTGAGCCAGAGCCTAGGGCGGGAGAAGGGGGGACGGGAGGGAAGGGCATCAGCTTCTCCCTGCCCCCATCCTGCCGCCACCTCCCCACCAACGCCTGGCTGCCTGTATCCTCCCCATGCCTCCCTGCCAGTTTCTGACCTTGACCCAGCCCTCCCGCTACTCCTCTGCACAGTGGACCCCAGTGTTCAGTCTTAAGCTCCCCAGCCCCGGCCTGGCCCTCCCTCCAGACCTAGGGCATCCTAGCAGCTGCCCTCCGGAGTGCTGAGTGCCCACATGCAACCAGATGGGGGCAGGCCGGGGCCCTAGCTCACCTCCCGGAGGTCCCGCTGATGCTTGCCGCCCAGCTCCTCTGACTTGATGAGGTCCCGGCGGGCCGTGCCCAGGTCCTCCTCAAGCTCGGCCACTGTTGCCGTCAGGGTGACCAGTCGCTCCCGAGCCTGGCTCAATTCAAAGTTCTGCTTCTCCAGGAGCTCCTGCAGCTCCTCTACCCGGCCCGTGTCATCCTCCAGGGACAGTGAGCCATCAGTCAGTCATCGGGGCCCAGGGCAGCCCGCGCCCCTGGCCCACCCCAGGGACGGCACACCCAGAGCAGATCACAGCTCCGCCTCCAAAGCCGCACACACCTCCAGCGCCACCGTCCTTCCTCTGGGCCCCAGGAGCTCACTCCAGACGGGGACCAAACAAAACACCCTTGCTCCCCTGCGTTTCTTTTGAAAAACAGTAGTTTCTAGTTTACCTGCTGTCTCAGAATCTTGTAACCCAGGAAAGGGCGTGACTAAGGGAACAAAGGCTCGGGGAGAGAAAAGGGATCTGGCCTGACACTGACACACAAGGTAGATGGCGCCTAACCCTTCAAGTGGACGACATATTACGTGCCTAGCAGTATGTGGGGTACACACACAAAATATCTGCCGATTTCTTCGCAGATGGGGTGGGGGAAAGAAGGAAAGAGACATTGGAATATTGGAGAAAGCCCCAAATTTCATTCAAGCATTTGCTCGCCTGAACAAGGTCAGGGTGGGGCCCTCGCGTCCCGTCTGGGGGCGACCCTGCCCCTGCCACGCAGGTCCCCGTGACCCACCTTCCACAGGCGCTTTGGTCCCAGCTCCACAGTCCCCTCTTCTTCTGCCACTCCCTCCCGAACCCCGGCCCCCTGCTGCAGGGCAGACACCTGTGGGGCACAGCGCCCAGGGCAGTGAGTCAAAGAGAAGAGAACTTCCTGTTTATTCCAGACCCTTCTGAGTCCCCTGCCTCCTCCCAGCCTCGAGTTGCCTAGCGGTCTCCAGCCATGACCGGGGAAGAAATCCAATGCACAACAGAGTGGGGCAAAGTAGTGAACCCTCCTTGGCTACCGGGAGCTGCAGTCTGCAGGTGGAGGGTGGGTAGGCAGCTTACCTGCTGGTGGGCCCCGGCGAGCTGCTCTTCCAAAGTGGTGACTCGCTCCAGGGCCGCCCGGAGCCGCTCCCGCACCTGCCAGAGGGAAGGGGGGGATGGAGGAAGACACAGGGACCCCACGGGACTCAAGCTGCAGGAGCCTGGCTTGATCTACCAGCACTGAGGCATAAGGCAAAGAGAGGGGCCTGCCAAGAGGCACATCTCTGAGCGGGAACCTAACAGGAGGACCTGGAAATTAGGCCGGTGGGAGGAGGGGCCGGTTGCGAAGCTAGAGGGCAGTTTTCCCTCAACACGGGGTGCAGAGATTGCCGAGGAGGGACACACGGAGGCGAGGCTGGATGGTGGGGTGGGCCAAGCGGCGGGCCCCGCCGGCTACCTTCTCATCCAGGGCCTTGTGGTGCTCGAACAGCGACTTGAGGGCCTTCAGCACCTCCACCTCACTGGAGACCCCTGAAGGCGACTGGGCCTGGCGCTTCACCACAGTCATCCGCAGCGACCGCTCGTGGCGGGACACCAGGCACTCCAGATGTTCCAGAAGCAACTGGCAGGACGGGGGGCAGGGCAAGAGGGAGGGCTGTGAGTACGTGCCCCAGGGGCTGGAAGCAGGGCCCACGTGACCACCGAGGAGCCATGAGTGGGGCCGTGCGCACCGTTGTTAAAATATTGAAATGCTTCATGCTGGTAAACTGCCACTGCTCCGACTGAATACCTTCCCCAAGCCAGCGGCCCTGGCCTCTGTCCTAGGACCCCGACCTTCCCAGGGCTACCCCCATCTACGGGTGGAAAAACCTAGCACCGACCCCAGAACATAAGACAAGAAGAGGTCAGCATGGGGCCTGGGATGGGCCCTGGCCACGCCCTTGGTCAGGGGCTTCGCCCCCCAACACACACACACACCAGGTCACCCCACTTACCCTTGTGTTATTCCGCTCTGCTTTCAGCTCTGATATCTCTTCCTCCCTTTCTAGAAGCTGTTCCCGACACATGCTCAGCTCCCGGGTTAAGGTGGCAAATTCCTGAAAACCCCCAAGGCCCCTGAGTGCTCGGGGATTTGCCCCCTGACCAGTGTCCTGCATGCCCACATCAGTGGTGGGATCTTCTCATGCATCCCTTACTTCTGGCATCTGCTCCCAAAACAGCCCCCACCCATCCATATTGCAGGGCTACAAGCCGCAGCTAACATGTGTGCCCCCAGAGGGGTCCCCATCTCTGGGTCCTCCATGCACTCCAAGTGTGTGTTAGGGTACAAGGGGACAGAGGTGGAAACAAGAGTGAGAGAGTCACCGAATCTGCTCTGCAGCCCCTTCCCCCTCAAGCCAACAATATAACCCAATTAGATCTTTTCCCCTAGTTTGTATTTCTATTTAATGACATTATTCTTTAGAAACAGATGGAGGGGGGTCTCACCTCTGGTTTGGCATGGTGAGGTCCCGACAGAGACTGGTGGATATTAGACAAGGAAGAGAGGCGGCTTTGAAGCGAGTGCCCCAGGGAGCTCCCTCCCACACCCTCCCCAGGGCTTTGCAAGCTACAGGTGGCCGGTGAAATAAGGACCCACGTATGTGAAAGCAAGGGAGCCTGCAGACTTGCCCGGTCAGCCATGTGGCTCTAGCCCACATCCCAGGGATCCCCGCTTCCTTAGTCCAGGGCTGCATCCTGGTGCCTGATGCCAGGGCACTCGCTCTGGCCTTACCGAGTACCCATGCTCAGTGTCCCTTTGAGGAGCCCTGCTCCCACACTGTCAGGCCCAGACACGCAGAGACACGTTTCCAGCCCACCCCATCTCAGTCAGGACCAGTGTACAAGGGTGAGAGGCTGGCCCCACAGTTCCAGGTCCATTGTATCCTATTTATTCAAGCAGACATCACCGCATTCCAGAAAAGTTCTCAGAGACGTGGCCCAAACTCTGTGGATGCCCAGGGTCTGGGAGTGACTGAACGGTGGCTGCAGTCCTCTCCTAACTGAAGCCTCCTTCATCCACCAAGGACTCATGACTGAAGGAAGAATTCCAAAGCAACCCCCTCTTATCGCTCCAGATTGGGCAACAGAGGACAAGAAGGGCTGTGGGAAGGGACCAAGGGACCCAGGGATGCCAGAGCCTGAGAAGCCTCAGACCTCTAACCCTGTTCTTTGATTATTGCCTTTCTGTCAAGGCCATGGCCAAAGGAGGCCAAACATCTTACCCCCAGAAGGCCAGGCCTAGCCCCAGTGCTGCTCCACTCCTCAGGTTACACACACGCACACACACACGCACGCACCACAAACACACACATTCACTCTCACACGCACACACACTCATTCTCACACACACCCACTCACACACACCCACTCACACGCACCACATACACTCGCTTACACTCACACACATTCTCTCTCACACACACACTCACACACACACACACACACTTATACCCAGAGACAGGACTCGGCACGCCCCTAGCCCCACACCATGACGCCCCCACCAAAGGACCTGTGCTCTGTCCCCCCGCCCCGGGCTCTCCACCCCAGGACATCTGCCTCCTCCCCAACTCTAGCTCATCTGGCACACTGCTGCCAGGACAATCTCCCAAAGCACGGCGTTGTCCACAATGTTGAATAGAAGCTTCCTATCCTGGTTTTCAAGTTTCTCTCTCATGGTTCCTTTTCATACATCCTAAGACCTGGTCAACCTGGGTCACCTGCTATGTCCAATCACCAGCAAGCCGTCCTGATTCCACACCTTTGCTCAGTGGGCTACCTCCCCCTGGAAAGCCCAACCCTCTGTCACCACCTGATGAAATCACATCTATCTTTCAAAGCCTGTCTCAAAGGATACACCTCCTTGGGACCTTTCCAGACTCCCCCGTGGAAGGCTGTCTCCCTCCTCTAAGTACTCTCTGGAACAGAGCTCAAGAGCACCAGCTTAGGAGCCTATCATTCAACCACAAGTACTATGAGCACCGACCGTGTACCAGGTCCTGTGCTCCCCCCTGGGGACACAGAGACAAGAAAGACCTAATCCCTGCCTTCCTGCAGCTCCCAGTGTGGGGCTGGAATCAAATCCCAGCCCTGTCCCGTTAGCTGTGTGACCTTGGCCGGGTTACCTAGCCTCTTTGAAGCTCCGCCTCTATCTGTAAGATAGAAGTAGAGGCCTCCCTCCCTTGTTGCTACAATGACTAAATGAGCCAATGTATGGAAAGCACTTAGCACAAGTGACTTTTACCATCAATGCTGTTTTAACAACCTTTGGGGCCACTCTTCTCTTCCCCTGCCTGGTCTTCCGATCATCGGCTTTTTATCTATCTCCTTTCTAGTCTGTGAGCCCCAAGGGCAGGGCTTGGCTCCTTCAATCTATGGCTTGTTCGGGGCATCGTGAACCCCATTCTCCAGCAGGGCTCCATATCCCTGTCGATGAAGCGTTACGAGACTCTGCCCCCACAACTTCTGAGCCTTGGGCAGGAGCTTTCTGCAGCCCACCTGGGTTCACCCTGATTCTTCTCCCCTCATGTGGGGAAAAGGCAGGTGTGTGGCTCCTCATGGCTGCCCCCCGGTCCCAGCAGCAACCCTCCCCTGCATACACACACACACAAGATGGGCAACTGGCTAATCTCCTCAAGCATCATCTTCCATCATTTGTGTTTTTTTTTTAAGATTTTATTTATTTATTCATAAGAGACAGACAGAGAGAGAGAGGCAGGCTCCCCGCCGAGCAGGGAGCCCGATGCGGGACTCGATCCCAGGACCCTGGGATCATGACCTGAGCCGAAGGCAGACGCTTAACCATCTGAGCCACCCAGGCACCCCATCTTCCATCATTTGTAAAATGGAGATGATGGTGGTGATAGTCCCAACGTCATTGCTGTGAGCATTTAGCAAGGTAAACTGCTCACAAAGTGCTTACTTAGTACACAGAAAACACACAGAAACAGTGACTATCATTGCTAGCAGTAGTGTTAAGGAGAGCAAGACAGGTGTCAAGATACCTGGCTTCTAGATTCAACTCTGCCTAGAATTTTCTATGCAACGCCTCTTGTTTTTTCCATCTGTGCAATAATTGGTGGACTAGATGATCTCCTAAGGCTTCTCCATTTCCACCCTCTGATTCCCCACCCACCACCTCCAAGAATAGGGCACTGATGAGGTGCAGGCAAGGCAGAGGTGCCTTTCCAGTCTAGGGTGCCACCTGCTGGCCACATGGGCTCACTGCAGTGGGCCGCTATGGCTGAGTTTTCTTCCAGCACCAAAGTCCATCCCTTTCTCCAGGTGAAGCCAATTCCAGGCTGAGGAGCTTGAGACTGACAGGGAAAGGACCCATGTAGGGAGATGAAGGAAAGTTAAATGCTCTGTGAATTCCATTTGTTGATATGGAAAGAGGTGCAGATAAGCTGAGGGCCCAGAGAGTGCAGGGGCTGAGAGAGGTGCAGACAATGTGGCCTTACCTGGGGGAGGGCGGAGTTAAGGTGGCGCTGGAGCTGGTCCCGCTCATGCAGGGCGTCCTGGAGCCGGCTCTGCGTGGCCACCAAGGTCTCCTGACTCTCCCGAAGGGACTCCAGCAACTTCTCCCGCTCATCCAGCATGTTCACCATCAGCTGCTCAAAGTTGGCGTCAGCGTCGGCGCCGTGGGGGGGCCCCAGGGGGTCCCCCTCATTGATTGTGGGCATCACCTCACACATGGTGGGGGTGGGCAGGGCCTTCTCAGTGTCGGGGGACAGGGGAGGAGTTCACAGGATTGGCACGTCCAGGGGGACCCAGTGCATGGGTCTCAGAGCGGGCAGTGCCAGGCGAGTGGACAGGTGGGCAGGGGCTTCTCCCATGGCATCAGTTGCCCTTGCTCTGAAAGGGGCCTGGTGCCCGGGGCGCCCCTGTGGAATGGAGCCAGAGGGCCTGGCTTAACCTCTCAGGGCTGGGGCTGGGTGCCCTATGTCCCCAGACAAGCGGGCAGCAGCCGAGTGTGGCCATGACAGGCAGACGGAGCAAGGCTGGAAAAGGGCCCTTCGCTTAGGCTGAGTGCTGGAGCCTGGCCGAGTCCCAGCTGGGTCTAGCGACACCCATCGTTGCTGGAGGGCAGCGGTCTGTGGAAGAAGAGCCTGCCGTGAGGACCAGCTGAGTAGAGAAGGGCATCCACGGGCAGGGGTGGGGGCAGGAGACAGGACCTGGACCAGCGGGTGGGGGAGGAGAGGGAGGTGTTGGCACATGGCCCTGCTCCAGGCTTACTCACTCAGACGGCGCCTTCCTTACTTCTCCCAAGGAATGCACAAGCCCGCTGCCTGCTGTAGCCTCTGCCTCCCGCTCTCCCCACCCCCAGCTGTCAGAAGTGCAGCCGCAGTGGAGTGGTTCCCCACCCACGTGCCTCCCTGGCCAAATATAGAAATGATTCAGTCAGTGGCAAGGGAGCAGCCAGCAGGCTGCCCAGAGTCCTCCTGAGACCACGGGGTGGGAAAGTGGGGGGCGGGGGAATAGGGTCTCTGCCCCCACCATGGCCTTCTCCCCCACACTTAGGCCCAGGTAAGCACAGAAAGGGTTAAAGAGCTCTTCGTGGATGGGAGTCCACACCGGGTGGGCTAGTAGGGTCATAGGAAACAGGAGCAGGGTGGCTCCTACCCTGACCACTGACACAGTCTGGTTCCTTGGAAAGGCATGGGCTGGACCCTGGGGTGGCAGACAGCCCTGACCTGCTCCATGCCCATCATTTGGAAAAGAGGCTCTGGCTCAAATCATCCCCACTCCTGAAACCGGGTAAAGAGCAGGCTTCCATGCTGACTTCATGGCCCACCACCTCTGTGTTGGAGCAGGAACTGAATGATGCGAAGGAACCTGGGGTCATGCGGGGCTACGGGGTGTCACTCTCCTGAGGTGCACGGGCCCCGGCTCATGGCTGGGCATCTTCTGTGTAATTGTCCATTGCCGGCACTGCCAGCCGTCCCCAGCTAGGGCGGTTAGTGTGTACACAGTCTGGCTCATGCGACTCCTTGAGCCTGGCACAGGGAAGCCCAGTGATCAGAGCAAACGAAGGTGTGCTGGGGAAGGCGGCTGCAGCTGGGGGTTTCTCTGCCCGCCATCGGCCTCCAACCCCCCTGGCCACAGCTGGAAGGCCACCATTTGATCAGTTTTCAGAGGAAGCTGTCTTCAGAGCTCCTGCTGCATGAGAAACAGGACGAAAGGCCGCCAGCACAGCCCTGGGCACACAGGAGATGCTCCATAAATGGTGCTTTCCTCCCTTCCCTCCTCTCCCCATTTGGGAGACACAGGGACACCCCGCAGGTGGCTGACCGGGCAACAGGCAGGCTGGGACGGTCAGGGAGGGGACAGGAGGTATCGGGACCGAATGTGAGGAGTCAGACCCTGGGCAGCCCCCAGCCTGTGGCAGGGCTGAGCCCAGCAGGGGAACCAGAGAAGGGTCAAGCCTCCTCCACCTGAACCTGTCATCCTCCCAGCCACCTCCCCCCCCCCCCAAGTACTCAGGATCCAGGCAAAATGGGAGCAGCAGGAGGGAGGCTGGGGAGGAATGTGGGCCTGGATCCGACACAAGCTAGAGCCCCAGCTTGAGAACTCCTGAGCTCACCCCCACAGCCCTTCCCAGAGGGCCCAGGAGTTCAGGCCGGCATGGGGGTACGCCCACACACGCATGCAGGCAGACGCAGAACCCTGGGGACCTGGGACATAGGCGTGCGGCCACACACATGCTCCCAGACAGACTAGACACAGACACTAACCCAGAGGATCCTTTCCCCAAGCTGGACAGCCACTGTGGAGGGCAGGGTCCCAGCAAACGACAGAGGTGAAAAGTAGCACCCTGGTCTGCACCCTCCCTACCTCAACATCCCCGCCCCACAGAGCAGCGGGGAGTGGACAGGAGGGGCTGCCAGCCCAGTCTTGCCAGGACTGGTAACTCACTGGTGCTGATACCAGCAATTCCTCCAGTTCTCCCACCCACTGTGTCCAGGACCCTTCACCCTGAATGCTCCGATCTGTGAGGCTGAACGCCACGATGGCCCCCCCCAGACCTCTCCAAGCTCATCAGCAGCCGGGTCCTCATTCCTCCCACTCCTCCACCCCACCCCAGGAAAAAATGAGAGAGCAGGAGTGAAGGCCAGGCTGGGGAAGGGGCCCCTTGTGGCAGAATCTGTCCTTTGGAGAAGAGGATAGCGTGCTCAGGAACTCAGGGGCCTGGGAGCAGCCTCAGCCCAAAGATCCCCAGGCATCCCGCAGTGTAGTGTAGAGCTGGGACTCTGAACACCTAGGCTGCAGTTCTGCCACTGATCAGCTGGATGACCTTGGGCTTGTCACCACCTACTGGGAGCTCTGCTGTCAGATGGAACCCATGACCCTTGTTCTGCCCACCCTCGAGGGAGGAGATCACAGATAACCAGAGGCTGGGAAAGCAGAAAGCAGTGCAGGATCGCAGGGGCGCATGAACGACCATGAGTGGTGGGCAAAGGCAGGCCTATGGGAGGGGTGGTGCTAACTCCTTACGGGGAAGGGGTTGGGAAGTTCTCAGGAAGGGAGAACAGACCTCAGGCCGCCTGCGGTAATGTGCTAGCTATTGGGTCCAACTTGGCCTCCCCAAATCCTCCTGATCATTCTGGCAACAGAGAGGTTGGCTGCCACCATCCCTTTCCCAGCCTCCCTCCCAGCCAGGTGCCAGGGAGCCACTCTGCCTCCCCTAGTGAAATGGCATCGTGGAGAGCAGGCTGAGGACGAGCCCGAGGGTGCTGCCAGGCAGATGCCCCAAGATGGCTGGCCGGGGCCCCCCCACCCTGGCCCCGCTGGTGCAGCATGGAGAGCAGAAGGCAGCTCTAGGGCAGCCACGCAGGGACACCTGGCTCCTTCTGGCTCCAGGGCCAGCTTTAAATAGCACAATTATCATCTCAGCCTAACAGAAGTCTCCTCGACTCCTGCACCATTTCTAAGTAACATTCTCAGGTCCTGATTCCGAGGCGACAGTTACCAGCCCCCAAAGTGAGCATTTGAGGGGCTTTGCCAGTGAGGAGTGTGGGGAGGCTGTGAAACAGAGGGAGGGGGCTCCAGAGAGAGCAGGCGTAGGGGTGAGTGTGCATGTGCGTGCGCATGTTGGGGGCGGGTGTCAGACCCACACCAGGTGTCTGGCAAATCGGAGGCCTCTCTGGTTTCTCAAAAGTCACCCCCATCTCTTCCCCACAAACAGGAGGGTTGTACACTTGGGTCTGATGCTCTGGCCAGCCACACACGTGCACGCATACATGAACACGCGCGCGCACACACACACACACACACACACACACGGGCTGGCTCCCCACTGCCCTACCAGATGGCAGGCCGGCCCCACTTTGGGGAGGGAGCTCGTGGAGGCCAAAGGGCCAGGGCAAAGCTAGCTGGCGCTGTGCCCTTGTGAGTGGGCCATGAGCTAGGCAAAGAGGGGGTGTCAGGGTGGAAGCCCCCCGGAGCGATGAGGTAAGAGAGGAGGGCTGTGCCCCCACTTGACCGGAGGAAGGGAGGTATTTTCCTCCAGGAAAATAATACCGATTATGAGAGCAGCTCTGACTTATTGGCTATTTACCGCATGCCAGGCGCTGTGCTATCTGTTGTCATATATTCACTTACTTTAATCCTCACAATTCCTCGCAAGGAAGACTCAATTCTTCCCACTCCGCAGATGTGAGGACTGGGTCTCAGAGTCATGTGCCCAAGTCTACAGAGCTGTGAAGAGGAAGAACTAGGATTCCATCCCAGTCTGTCTGACTCCAAGGAGGGGATGGAGGTTGAGAAAGGGGAAGAGCGGCCATGACTCCTTCACGATTTCTCGCCCTCGTCCAAGGCCATGGCAGCCTAGGAACTGCTCACCTCGGCCCTCCTCCACCCGCCCCCCCCGGGGAAGGAAGATCTCTGTACAGCTGCCACCATGCTCCCGAGCAGCCACTTTCCCACCGGAAGCGACCCACGCCCAAAGCCTCAGCTGCCATCCCCCCCGAATCTCTCCCTCAATCCCATCCCCCGTAGGGACTCCAAACGGGGCTGTGAGCAGTGCCCTGGGCCCCACACACCACACCACATTCCTGCAGGAACTGCAGAAACAGCCCCGGGCTCCCCTCACCCTGCGTGGTTTTCAGATACTACAGTCCCAGGGCAGTGACGTTCAGCAGCCACCTCTCCTTCCCTCTAACCCAGAAGCTTCTCCTCCCCCGTCCCTCTCCCTGTTCAGCCCACCACCCCAAAAAGCCTTGCCCTCACTCCTCCTCTCCTCTGAGAGCCCAGTGACCCTCCTCCTCTGTTACTCCCTACCCTGCTCACGGTCATGCTCCCTGGACTGACTATGGCTCACGACCTTCTAGCATCTCACCCAGCCTGCCTCAGTCTCCCCTTCCATGTCAGCCTAAAGAACTTTTCATCACCTTTCTAAGCCCACCTCAAACACTACTTCGTCCATGGAGCCTTTTCTGATTCCTCCCTAGGTAAGATCGACCCTTCCATGGACCCAGCACGGCCCTTTATTCCTACCTCTCTCTGTGACACATCATCTCCTCTGACGACTCAGGGGTGAGAACCATGTCCTACTTATCTTTGGACGCTCCAACACACGGTCACAACACACACGGAACTGAACAGACACACGTGACAGGGTCGTCTCTGGGCAGGCCATGCCTGCCCAAGTTCAAAGAAGAGGAACTCCAAAATGGTAAAAACTGGCTCAAGGCCTGGGAATAGGTTCATTTATCTTGCCCTCTGAAAATTAAAGCTTCTTGAGAGCAAGACAGGGGCCACTCCTGCTTTGCAAGGCAGACTCTGGAGCAGACTGATGGGTCTGAATGCTGACTCCTCCACTGACCACTCATGTGACTCGGGAAAGATACTTAATCTCTCTGAGCCTCAGTGCCTCATCTGTGAAATGAGCCCAGAGGGGATGATAGCAATGCCCACCTCAGACAGCTGATGAGGATCACTGGAGTTAACGTACACAGAGGGCTGGGGTCACGGCCCAACGTTCAGGGGTAACTCTTAGCACCTTAGGCTCCTAAGGCACCTCAAGGCCGGGCCCACTCTGAACACAGTAAGAAAACTAAAAATCCATATAGCTAGAGGAAGCCACTGCCAGAGGAAACCTCTTGGAAAAGCTCTCCTGACAGTTTCTCATGGCTGCACAAATCCCTTCAAAAGCACCAGTTCTCCAGGCCCCCGAAAAGACCAGCAGTGAGACTTTATCTCTCTGGGCTTCGGGTTCTCAAATCTGGAAGATGAAGGTCATAACACATAACATGCTCTAGTGATCTTCTAGGTCATCATGAGGGTCCAAGGAGATAAGACAGAAACTGATCTGAGGAGTATAAAATGCTACCAAAGGACCCGTGGGCACTGACGGCCACCCAGGCCCTCCATGTCCTCATGCCGTGCACATTCAAGTAGGCACAGGGAGCGAGGTCTCTAACAGGCTCCCCTGGGCCTGTTTCTGTGAAGCCCATCTCCCCAGCTGCTCCCCAGAAGTTAGGTTTGGGCCACTTCTTCCCGAGACATGGCCTCCCACTTGGGTGAGCATACGACTTACTGTCCAAACAAGGCCCTTCTTGAGAATGAATGGAGGCACTGTGAACAATCACATCAGGACTCAGGTGTAAACTGAGACACACCTGGCTGTATGGTCACCCTCACTATCACCACCCCAGGGGGACTAACGTCAAAGGCTAGTGGGGAAAGGAGGACTGGGAGTCTCTTCTTCTCATACTTCCTCTTCTAAAATACCCAAAAGTAGAGCCATCACAACTACCTCTTTAAATGAAGATGGGATGGGGCACCTGGGTGGCTCAGTCGGTTAAGCATGTCTGCCTTCGGCTCAGGTCATGATCCCAGGGTCCTGGGATCGAGTCCTGCATTGGGCTCCCTGCTCTGCGGAGAGCCTGCTTCTCCCTCTAACCCTCCCCTGCATGCTCTCTCTCTCTGTCTCTCTGTCAAATAAATAAATAAAATCTTTAAAGAAATAAAAGAAGACAGGATTTGCAGACTGAGAGAGTACCTTTGGGGGCTGCTCAGGGACGATCCCGTGGCACAGAGGGGAGGTAAAAGCAAAGGACTCTGAACTCCCTTTTCTTAATTTCCAAATCTGTCAATGTTTCTGAACATCTGATTAAGGTTTCATTTGTATAAAAGGGTTCCAACTCTAAAAAGCATTGTAAGTTAAAGTACTGTGTCCAGAAGGCCCCTGTTAAACAAACACATCTGTTCTCTCGGAGAGTCTGCACATCAGTGTCACAGGGCGGTCAGCCTGAGAAGCCTGCACAGGTGACACTGGGGGGCCGCTGACTCCTTCCCATATTCTAAAGGTCTCCCAGAGATCATATACTTGCATCAACCAAGATGAAGCCCGCACCCCTGAATGCAGCACATGGCTTTTGGCTGAACTTACCTCATTAAGTTCAGTAACCCTAGCCAACTTCTGCTCATCAGAGCCATTGGTTAACCCTCATATATGTCCTTAAAAATTGTTTGCAAAAGAAGAAACAAAGTAATCAGTGTGGCATATTTGGAGAATAAAAATCTTTCAAAACCAGGGGTCCAAAACTGTGGGCCAAATATGGTTCTTCTGGCATTGAAAAAAAAAAGCTCAGAAGTCTCTGCATTAGTAGATCAGCCCATAGATTAGGGAGCTGCCCCATAGCGGAAAGCAGAGCCACCCGGAGGGGCGTCAGGAACACAAGAGGGAAGTGCTGTCAGGTGCCAGGGCATGAAAGGCCCAGAGTACTCAGAACTGCGTCCTAAAGTGTGTGTGTACATGGTCACAGAGGGTGTGGGGGGTGGTTATGAGAGAGAGAGAATGTGTGGGGGGACATGTGCATCCATGCAACAGCATATAAGAGTAGAGTCATGAGAATGTGTGGTGTGTACGGATGGCCATGAGAGCGCATGTGGGTAAGAGAACAGTCATGAGAACGGGGTCCTGAGAGCCTGTGTGTGGGCAGTGAGTGGGTGTGCATAATGGTGGGTAGGTACGCATAATGGCGAGACAGATTGTGTGTGGTCATATGTCAAGGACTCATGACGTATGTCTACGGTCATGCCAATGTGTTGTGTGTACAGTCATGAGAGTGAACATGTGTGGTTATGTAAGCACGTGCACCTGGGAGTCATGAAGTCATGTGTACTCATAAGAGCACGTGGGCACCACGAGAGCTTACGCGCGTGTGTGATCATGAAAGCAGATACAGCTGGTCATGAAGAGTGTACGTGCATGCGCGGGCTTGAACCTGTGTGAGAATGTGTGAGAGGGAGAAGAAGGAGGGATGGAGATGATAAAGAAAGAATGAAAACCTCCTTTGTTCCAGGTGCTCTGCCCCAAACAAGAGCCCAACATTTTGGGTACTCTGCAGTCGGCCTGGTGCGAGCTGAGGTCAAGAAACTGCACCCAGCTCACCCTTCTCCTTACTGCCACCCCTTAGAGCTGCACGGCAGGGTCTCCCGAGCCCAGGGCTCCCTGTGCATTAGAGAGGGCGGCAGTCACCCCATGGATCTCCCAGCATGTCACTCCTCATAAAACAGCCCAGGCCAAGGTCCTGGTCTGGACCCCTCCTGGAGCCCTCCAGTTTTAGCATCCTCCAAGCCACACAAAGGAGAGTCCTCTTCTGGAGCAGCTGCCAAAGACCCCTACCATCCACTGCCTACCCCACCTCATCCCTTACCTAGAACTGCACATTCCTACTTGGAAGGACCTTCTCCAAGGTCATGTAGGCCAACCTTCCACACCTCCCCAACAGCTCAGCCTTTATTTGATTATCCTTCAGGAACAGGAGCTCACTACTAAATGAGGAAGCCCTCATTGTCCTAAGGAAACTTCTTCTTCAACTGAATGGAAAACTAGCTCCCCTTTGAAGTGACAGTTATCTATCTGAAGACAGTGGCCATGAAGTCACACGGGCAGCATATTTCATCTATGAGAATTCAACTATCTTGGGTGAGCAAAATAAGCAATAAAAGTCTATAATGCAAACCAGCTATTTCATCTGACACTTAACTACAAAATTATATTGTATGTAAGTACTCTTTTTAAACACTGTACACATTATATAATTAATATATAATGTGTATAATGTATACCATATCTGTACATTAACATTATTGTTCAGCATTAGAAACCTAAAACCATATACCATGCTTTATGGGAGATTTAGGGATTTTCACTTTACCTACTTCCTATAGAATCTAATTCTCCCACTGAGGTGTATAACACCACCATACTGGGTCCCCAGACACTTTTCTGCTCCAGGTTAAATATTTCTGGTGGCAAGGAGGCCCTGCTTCATTGAATTCAGGGAATCAGAAGATAGACCTCTTCGATCCAATCCAACAATTAACCTACTGAGTAGATTTCCATGAATCCAATGCTGAGTTAAGAGTTGTTATGGATACAAAAGGTAGGTAAGATATGCCATCAACCCTCAAAAAGTTTACAGTCTACTTGAAAGAACACAGATAGAGTGGTTCTCCCCCCCCCCCAATCCATAGCCTCATTTTCTGTGATCTCAGTTCCCAGCGGTCAACCACTGATGGAAGCATATGATTCTGACACATCAGGTCAACAGTAGCCTAACACTACATCATGGTGCCTACGTCATTCCCCTCACTTCATCTCATCACATAGCCATTTTATCATCTTGCATCATCACAAGAAGAAAGGTGAGTACAGTAAGATATTTAGAGAAACCACATTTCCATAATTTTTATTCCAGTAAATTGTTATAATTGTCCTATTTTATTAGAGAGAGGAGATTCCTCTATTTATAGTCCAATAATTATCATTATTGTTGCTAATCTCTTACTGGGACTAACTTATAGATTAAACTATCATAGGTGTGTAGCCTGGGGAAAAAAATAGAGTATATATAGGGTTCCATACTATCCGTGGTTTCAGGCATCCACTGAGGGTCTTGGAATGTATCCCCTGTGAAAAGGGGGACTACTATACCCACGCAATGGTTCGAAAGCTACAGGGAGTAGCATGTGACCAAATATCCAGTGTCTGGCACAGTCTGGGGGTCAGCACCGAGCACTACTTGGAGTCTGACCAATTGAATTAAGCGGTGACAGTTTCTCCTCCAGCTCTCTCAGAATGAAGCAGCCCCAGCCAAGGCCTCTCAGCCCCACAGGCAGGAAGCTGCTCTGTGTTAGAGCTGACTTCACTCAAGGGAATAGAAGACACTTGATGGTGGTGGGGTGGGGGGCGGTCTTGCTGCACCCAGCCAAGGCTCTCTGAGAGCCAAGCAAAGAGTTGGGCAGCAGTCATGTTTCCTGTGTGACTGGAGGGCCATTGCCAAGGAGGAGAGGGCAGTCCTCAAGCTCCGCCCAGCCCTGGAGTTTCACACCATGCTAGCTCAGAGCTCCTTCTCCCACTATGCCCCCGCCCCTGCCCCCGCGCCCCCCCCCCCGACACCGGTCCTGTCCCCATAGCATTCAGTTCCCACAGGACCCTCCCAGCACAACAAAGACTGAGGGGCCCCTAGAAGCTGCCCCTCTCACCACGGCCCATCCCAGTACTTTTTACTCCACTGGCCACCCAAAGTGCCACGCTCTTGTGAGCCAGCACCGTATGCCCTCCAGAGCTAATTATAGGTCAGTGAGCTAGCAGGCCAGAGGGGGGACAGATGGTGACTTCATGTGGCTGCAATACACACCACCCCTCCCCCTGACCTCCCCTCCATTTCTCCTGATCCCATACCTGGGACCTAGACTCTGAGGCAGCTTCCACTCCAGCTTCCACTCTCCTCCCTGCTCCTTACCAGCTCCTCTCCAGGACACGCATGCCACATGCAACTCCGTGCCAATCGGAAGCCACACCTTGCTTCTACAGCAACCCATCCAAGGGCCCAGAGCCCCAGGGGAGAGTGTCCCTGACATAAAAAGGCCTCCTCTAGTGCCTCTATCCTAAAGACTCCTGACTCTCCCCCAGCTCCCTGGCCCTTCAACCCTGACTCCTCCTCCTCTCCCCAGCTCTCACCCTGCTATCCTCAGAAGCTCTGAAAAGACCCACTGAAGTCCCTGATGACTCTTGCCAACTCTAAGATTCTAGCAATCAACTCAGGAAAGAGACCCAGGAGCCTGGTCGCCTGCCCTGCCCTGCCCCTCCAATCCCTCCTTATCACCCAAAGGCTAGACCTCATATACTCCACACTTCTGACATCATGACATGCTCATCAGCACACACCCAGATATCCCTGGACAAGGTTTCACTTCACACCCCCTCCCCCCACACTCTCCTATCTTCCAGAGATGGCATCTCCCACTGTGCCGGGTGTCCAGGGCATTCTTGGCCCCCAATAATCATCGTGCTATTCATCATCTCATTATTTTGAGATGCTATTTATCTCAGGCAGCCTTCTCAGGCATCAGGACAAAGTCCTAGAAAATAGCCCAGGGAAATCCTTCAAACTGTTCCTTTTGCTAAGGCAGCTTCTCTTGGGGCTACCTGGCCAGTTAACAGTGGTAGGGGGTGGATGGGTTGGGATCCAGTTTAGACAGCTGTTTGAAAGCACGTGGACAGGGCTCTGCTTTTTTTTTTTTAATTAAAGATTTTATTTATTTATTTGACATAGACAGAGATAGCGAGAGCAGGAACACAAGCAGCGGGAGTGGGAGAGGGAGAGCAGGCTTCCCGCCGAGGAGGGAACCCGATGTGGGACTCGATCCCAGGAACCTGGGATCATGACCTGAGCCGAAGGCAGACGCTTAACGACTGAGCCACCCAGGCGCCCAGGGCTCTGCTTTTTTATAATTTAATAGCAATGTAACAAAATGGGGGGGCAGGGGCCGTTAAGAGAGTGCCTACTGTGTGTACTTTTCAGCTGCTCCATGGCCCTAAATTGCCTTCAGAAGACCCAGCACACAGTATAGAGCTTGGCATATAGTAAGTGCCCAATAAATGTTTGCTGGGTATTGAACAAAGTACTAGGTATCAGTTCCAACACCTCTGGAAAGACGGAGGGAAGTCCCTGAAACCTAGCTACTGGAGGGGCCCCTTAAGCTCCCACCAGGAGGGGATCTCCATGCTAAGCAGAGCCTCCTCCTTAACCACTTGCTCACCACACAGAACAGGAGAATAGCAGCCCCAATTCCCATATCTCTCTACTGGGTACTACCAGCATACCTCTCCTCAAAGGTGACATCAGCACCTAGTGGCACCTTGTCCTGGATCCGTCCTCCTTCTCAAAGAAAACCACCCACACCACATTTCCAAGTCCTCCAACCCGACCTCTCTCTTCCAACCCACCATCGAACCCTGCAGGATCTATACCGGAAAACACCCCTACTGCGCGGTCCAAAGTCAACTCCCCACTCCCACCCTCTCAGTTCAGGAATCTATTCCAGCTCCCTTTTCCGCTTGCGCCCACTCTCACCCCCACCCCCACCAGACCTCGGGTTGGCCGCTCCTTCCATCCCATCGCCCTGGCACTGCGGAGACGGGGGCATTTCTGGCACAGACTGAGACTGGCAGTTCAAGGAACAGAGAGCTAGCGATATTAAGGGGTGTTAGTAGCAACGCGGGAAGGATTAAGACCCCCGATAAGCGCGAAGATCTCAGCATCTCTTGTGCCCAAATGAGCGGAGCTGGCCCAGGAGCTAAGAGGTGCTTTTTTCTCTGACTCTCCAGGATGGGAAATGGGGCGCAGTCCATCCAGCTCGCACCGGGAGACCTGCCACCTCAGCCCCCCTCCTCCGAGGCTGATGGAGCTGAGGGCGAACTCCACGCCCTCCCGCAAGCCGGGCACTGCCCCCCATTCTCACCCCCAAGGGCACAGGGCACTGCAAAGGCCGGCGAGGGGCGGCGGAGGGAGCAGTATCTATGCCAGCCGGAGACGACACATCCGGAGTAAAACGGGGCTGTTTTCCAAGGCGCGCTAGACAGAGACCCCTCCCCAAACTGGAGGGGAGCTGGAGGTGGGAAAAGAGGCATCCTTTTCCCACCTCCAGATTCTGGACGCTCACCTGCCTGCAGTCGTCGAAAGCCAGGCAGCTCAGCCCCGAAGCGGAAGGGAGCCGCCCCCGACCCGGGGAGCCCGACACGTCCTAGGGAGCCGAGCGGGCGCCGAGGTAGCTGCAGCCTCCGCCAGCGCCGAAGCGCCGCGCCTCAAAGCCCCGCCCCTGCCTCCCCGGCCTCCCCCTGGCCCCACCCCCAAGGGCGGGGCCTGGCCGGCTCCCTCCAGGCCCCGCCCCCGCCCCGGCACATGACCAGAGGCACTTTGCTACTGCGCGCCATCTTGGCTTGGCCTGGAGAGTCCCCGAGGTGGCAGAGAACCGTTTTACCCAAGAGGACTAAAGTGTCGGGGCTCAGCGGCGCCCTCTCTCCCTCCCAGTGAGGCGCAGCACACAGCCTGTCCATTTGACCTCCACCCTTGTTCCTCATCTAACCACCTGTCCCTAAAGTGGCCTCAGTCCTGGCCTTGTAATCGTTGCCAATGGTCTGTCACCTTTCACACCTGCCCTCTTGTGCCCATTGATTACTTTTCTTTTGGTCGCATCTGTTTCTTAAGTGGAGAATCTTGAAATCCAGATACATTTCGTAGTGTGCGCTTGGGTGAATTGCTCGCCTGAATTCAGGACCTTGGCTGTGCTAACACGGTTACTAGAATATGAAATGTTACATAGACATAGTATGAAGACAGTCTCAATGCCAAATTCCCGACTGACAAATTTTAGTTAAACCTCTCCATTTTCCTGAATTGCTCCTTACCCTGTCCCATGTGGCTATTAATTGCATCTTTCCCATCTGGTTTGTGAAGTGTCATCACAGTGCCTACTCAATCCCTTACAATACCCAGTAAGCGCTGTTACAAGTGCAAAGAATTTTTATACACACGCAATGTGTACATATTTATAAATATACATACAACATGTTCTGTATCTTCTGCAACAAACGCTGTATGTAGTTGAAATCAGTGGAACATACAACTTTTCATTTATTTTTTTTTCTTCTTCCCAGTATATTCACCAATTGGCTTCGTTTCCTTGTATCTTCAGCAAAAGGCAGAAAAATCTGAGTAATTCTGATTTATTATGAGGGTGAGAAATGAAGCTAAATTTGTGTTATTTTGTTTGTCTGACCCTGAGAGCAAAATCAAGAGATGTATTTTTAAAAGTGAAAATTACAAAGCAGTTTTTACAAAAGTAGTCCAGAAAGTTCCAACTCTTCTCCAGGTGGTTTGGGGTTCTTCAAGAGGAAATCTGAGACACTTCGCTTATCCTTTCACTAAAATGAATCATCCTAGAAAAGGCAACTCAGTCAATGCAGAGGGAAGGCTGAAGCCATAACACACTTTACCAAGTGTCTGTCAATATCAAGCTAAGAGAACAGCTGAGACAATACCTAATATTGTACCTATTATCATCATAAAGTTTAGTATGAAAACTTAGAAGTTGAGTCAGAACACAGTTATTAAACCAATTAATTTCACTCCCCTTTTAAAGGTACCTCCCAAATGGGGGAGGACTTCGATCCACCAGAATAATTCCCTTCTACTTCATTGGCATCTTCAGTCCAGGGAACCAGAACTCTGTGCTTCTCTCCTTCTGCCTCAAAGAAGCAACTTTTGCTTGTGAAAGGTACTTATTGTCCAGGATGCTTATTGTCTTTGGGTTCTTTTGTTTCTTACCATTTACATGTCTAAATTCTGATTTTCACTGACCAAGGCTCACTTTCCGTGTGAACAGCTTTGAGTACCACCCTCAGTGCGGGGTAACGAGCAGCAGTATTAAGCAGCTGCTTCCTAAGAATATTCTTTAAATAGCAGGGGTTAGGGAGGATGATTAAGGAAAAAAAAACCACACACTAATTTAACAGCTTGGTTTGTGATAATAACTGCCCCCACAAGATTTTCATGTTTTAAGAATATATTAATGCCCATCTCATGGCAACATCCAGCTAATATCCAGCTCACTGGCTAACTTGGAGGGCTGAGAAGGGAGGACAAGTAGCAAGGTTACCTTGTTAGCAAACACACAATAAAACCAAAATCCCACCCGTGATCCTCTTCTCAGAGTCCACCAGCTACAGCAAGTCCTCTGACTAACAGGACATTAGCATTTCTGCAGGGATGAAAGGCCAGGCTCCTGTAGGCACACAGGATGATAGGCAGCACAGGGCCAGGCAGAGCAGAAGAAGGTCACTAAGTGCTTATAGTTCAGGAGGCTAGTTTCAATATGGGATGTGTTTTTTTTTTAAATGACCTTCAGCATAATGCCTTTCTAACAACTCAATGAAAATATCATTATCCTTCTTATCCTTCCTGCCTTTCTTGGTTAGCTTTACAATTTACTTAGAAACACAGATTTCAAAGACTCTTTCATCAATCTTATATACGCTTTAGGCTGATTAGGGATAAGGTAATATCACGATCAAATTTTTACTCACCCTTTTACTTTCTTATCTATGTACACTCTGCCTACTCCCTTTTGCCACCATCTACCACAGGGAATGAAACTGAACTTTTTTAACTGTGATACAGCAAAAAGACCTGGCCATATGGCCTTGGGTAAGTCACTGATGCAGTTTTCTCAACTACAGAATGGGAACAATATCACCCACCTTGCAGGATCATGAGAATTAGAGATATTACGTAAAGTTCCTAGTACAGTACCAAGGGCACAAAGTCATCACCACCACTATCAAACCTCATGCAAAAAAAAAAATACCTAAAATCCAAAATCGGCAAAAGAATATTTACGCAATAAATATCCAAAAAGTATTCTTAAAGAAAGATACACAAGTCAATCTTGTAAGATTCTGAAAACCCTGTCACCTGCTTTATTTATGGAGAAGGGTAAAGGGAGAAGAGAAAATATTCACTTGAATTTGAGGGGCAGCTTAACGGGAAGCAACAGTAGCAACAATTTCAGGCCTCGAAGGCTCCTCTCTGATCACAAGGGAATGCTGAAACTTCCTTGTTTGGAGATGGATGAGTTTAATTTTTCCCTAGAGCAAGATCATCCATTTTTGCTGGGATAAAAGAATAAAGAACAACAAACTCAATAGCACCAAATGGGGTTTAACACAGAAAATAGGGCCAGGTTTCTCCTTTCAAATGCAAATTTTTACATTAAAATATGTTTATAAATCATAGTTGTGTTTCCTCTTGATTCAATCCTTCTCCTTCCCCTAACAGGAGCCCTGGGAACCGGAAGAGCATGTGCATTACTAACCAGATATACAATCCAGACACCCCTTCCAAACTGGAATCTGATTACTAATGGACTGGCCTAGCTCAGGGCTGCCCTCAGGGACAGGAAGCAGTAACTAGGCTCTCAGGGAGAACGGATACTGAGGATGCCACCAGTCAAAGAGTCGAACGCTGTGCACTGGGTCCAGGATGACTTGCACACCCTGTTCACTGCGCAGTTTCCGACCACCATGGACAGGAGAATCTTGGAACACCAGTCTCACACGATGATGCCGCATATCCGTGCTCACATTGATAGTAAACTAGGAGGGAAAAGCAAATTCAGTACCCAAATTAAACAACCTTGTTTTCCCACGGCTCATTCTGAAATAAGACAGTCTAGACAAAATTTACACTGGCTAGGCCACAAAATGAAATTCTTCATATTTAAACCATGCTAAAGAAAGCCTCTCAAATGGCTGAATAAATTAGGATACATACACACAGACTAGCACTGAAGCCAATTTTTTAAAAACTGGGTTAGAACTATACAAAATGACTTGAAGGGGTTCTGATGAGATATTGTTAAGCGAGTCAAACAAGATGCATGAAACATACGTTTGATCACATTTTTGGTAAAATAAACCACAAATTCTCTAAATCTGTTTATGTATATGCTGGTCTGAACAGAATTATATGAATATGAAGTCTATGGAATATAAGTATATTACTAGGTCACTAATGTGACTTAACCTAGAGGGAGGGGAGAGGTGCCTAACAACCAAAACAGCATATATGGTATAATCTCAATTAAACAAAATTATTTAAGAGAGTGGGTGTATACAAGTACATAATAACAGATACATTAAAGAACAGTTCCCTAAAGGGCCATAGTTAGAGGCCAGTAAGAGTCTAGGTCACCTTTACTTTTTTCATGTATTTATGTATTATTTAAATTCTTTCCATGAAGTATGCATTATTTATTTTACCATTAAAAAAAGAATAAAGCTGGGCGCCTGGGTGGCTCAGTCAGTTAAGGATCTGCCTTCAGCTCAGGTCATGATCCTGGAGTCCCAGGACTGAGCCCTGCATGGGGCTCCCTGCTCAGTGGGGACTCTGCTTCTCCCTCTCCCTCTGCACCCCCCACCCCAGCTCTTGTTTTCTCTCTCACTCGCTCACTCTCTCAAATGAATGAATGAATGAATAAATATATAAATAAGAACAAAGCTATTTTCAGTGCAGAGTGGGGAACCCCATGTATCTCTGAACATAAGCCTAAAGGACAGAGAAGATAAACTGCATATACTCTCAAGTTATCAATCCAGTTAAAAATTTTAAAAACCTGGAAAATATGCCAGAGACATATCTGTTATTTACTAATCTAATTCTTAGCTAAGGCTTGAATAGTCATCATCACATAATGGACAGAGCTGGTCACCTTACATTTTAGTATTTCATTTACGACACCACAAGCAAGCCTCAAGGTCCTGAAATACAGTGCTCATATATAAGCCTCATTATTATCCCTGAAAGGATACTGTTTCTCAAATATTAATGATCACTACAAAGAAGATGCAAAAACATTCCCTTTACTATAAGAAGGAAACAGAGATAAAATATCCAGACATAATTAACTCCATTCCTAATATACAAGTCTGCTTTCAAACTTTTTAAAAAAATTATACTTCAAAGATTTCTTCCTCAATGGTTAAATTTACAAATTTCTTTCAAAACCTAGGTATAATGAGAGTCTACGAAAGAACTAAGGATGGCATTCTGTTTCCACTTACCAGGGTAAATATCATTCCCATGACAATTGGAATAAAGATGAAATTGAGGGTGGTGACCTGCAGTAGGCAGCAGTCCTGGTCTGGGTTGGTATGAACATCTTCATACTGAATGGGAGGCTGCAACCCTCCCACACACTTGCTCTTTAATCTAGGGGACTAAAGAGAACTGAAAATTACTTGAACAGCTTAGAGGAAATGTTGATGGCTCTAAGACTCCACCAGTGAAAATCCTGTTTCTCTTTATATACATATTGGTTTCTATACAGATCAAGGAAAACCTGCCCTTTGAAAGAAGAGGAAACACATCTGGATAAGCAATGTGGTAGTCGGTATATGCTTCATTTAGATGGTATTTCCTGCCATCTGGCAAGAAATGGAAACTTATAGTTCTATCAGAGGCTCCCCAATGTTTGAAAGATCGCAAATTCCTCGTGACTCGTCGGACTCCACAGAACATCTGCTGCACAAAAGGGATAGAAGCAGAAGTGGCCACCTAATTCTAGGCACCATAAATAAAAGAACCACAAGTCTCAGAACTAAAGAATCTGGGCATTCACCTTCCTGCAGTTAATTCCGCTCTCAGCTTGAACACTGCTGAGACTGCCCTGCAGCCCCTTCCCAGAAAGGTCCTATGGTGGATTTACCACCACCATCTAATGGATATCACAGTTGAAGACATCTTATTAAAATCAAATGACTAGAAACCAAAATTCTTCCCTAAAGCCATGTTTATGAAAAATCAATGGAGGGTGGGAGGATGGGTTAGCCTGGTGATGGGTATTAAAGAGGGCACGTTCTGCATGGAGCACTGGGTGTTATGCACAAACAATGAATCATGGAACAATACATCTAAAACTAATGATGTAATGTATGGTGATTAACATAACAATAAAAAATTTAAAAAATCAATGGAAAAATATGATTCACTTTAATTACAAATTTATCTGTAACTCATCAAGTGAGGGATAACTAATCTTATTTGTAATGTGTCTCTTCAGTGAGATACTAAATAGGGGAGACAAAAGGAAGAAATGAGCTGCTGAGGAAAAGAAGTAAAGGCAAGCAAAGTAGATCCTCTCTGTGGCCAAGATCTCAGGTACAGTCCAAGCAAAAGGCAGAAACGGAGTAGGATACTATCTATTCTTCTTATAAATAGCCTCCTGGCGGTGGTCCCTTTCCTCATGACTTCCCCGAACTGCCTCAGGTATAAAACCATATAAATTATTATTGTCTGCAAATACATTTGCTTTGAAAAACAAAAAAATTATAGGCAAATAACCTCAGTACATTGTTAAAACAAGTTTTCCCGTTTTTCCCATCTTTAGAAAGTCTTCAACTATACGGAAAGTTAATAAAATAGTGCAATAAACTCCTATATACCCTCTACCGTTAGACATTTCACCGTATTTGCTTCCTCTCCTCCCACCTCTCATTTTATGTAGAAGATGGTAAAGGGGGCAAAGCCATCTGAAAGGAGCACTGACGCTCCACCCCTATTCAGCATGAATAAAGACACTTACATATAACCACAGTATCATTATCACACCTGAGAAACTAACAATAATTTCATGTCATCTAACATTTACAGCATACTCACATCTCTTGAATTGTCCCAAGTGTCTTTTACAGCCCTTTGTTCCCCGCTCCAGTACCCACTCATTCAGCTAGTATACTGTTGTGTCTCTTTCGTACAGAATAGTTCCTTCTACCTTTTCTTTTCATGGCGTTATCGCAAATTTTGATGTGTACTATTTGATTTCAATAAGACAATTTTATGCCTAGTGAAATTTATTAGAACAACATACTACCTGAAAAACAAAGAGAAGATATGACTACCTACCTGTTTTTTGAACTTAAAGTTGAATTCCCACATTGGTTCCTGTCTGTTCCCAACAATCTTTCTGCACCAGAAAAGTAAGCACTGTAAAAAAATAAAAATAAAATAGACCAAAAATAAATAAATGATAGAAAAGGAAAAAATCAAAGTAAGGTAACAAAAAATAATCAGCAAAAACCTGTCTGACAGCTCCAAGGCCAGCCACAGGCCCAATGCTGAGATTTTACTTTGGCACAGAGAGAGACCCCCCCAGTTTGACACTGGTGCAACATGGAAAGAGACAATCCCAGGGCTATTCAGTAAAGAGAAGAGGGACTGATATAAGTCAACCTCAGATGCTGCTGAAGGCAACCCCCACTGTTCTCATCTTTAAAGACAGAAACATGGTCTCTAGAGACTGGGACATTCTCTGAGTCAGTGAGCCACTCCTCTATATGAAAATATAAGGGCAGCCAGTAGCCACCAGGCAAGATGATAACAAAGCCATAAGGCAGGCAGAGATGGCCATCCCTGGAACAGGAGCAAGCCACTCAGGACCTTCTGGGAGCAGAGAGCCCGTGTGAAAACGACAGAGCTGGGCCGAATTATCTAGAGTAAGCCCCTCCATGAAAGTCAGGCTACAGCTAGGGTTAACACAAGAAGTTAAGTACCTCCCAGGGGATAAGGGGTGGGTCGTCCGCCGTGCCAGCTGTCCTGCCCTTCAGACATGCCCTGTACGTCCCGCTGTTCCATCAAAAATAATGGGCTTGGCTTTAAGGGGCAAATACTTCTGCTGCCATCACAGCGGCTCCAGTGTCCCATACAAGCTATGCGATTGAAAAGAGAGAGAGGGAGAATCAAATACGAAAAGCTGGAGTCCAGGAACCTGGGACAACTTCCTTAGGCATGCTGCCAACTCCCTGAATGCCATGCGATTGTGGTTATACAAGTGGCAAGGCCATGCGTGGGACACCTGTCACTGCAGGTCCCATATCCTCTCCAGAGATCTCTAACAACGAGGCACAAAAGCAGCAGCCAGGTGGCCTGGACTTACTGTCTGGATTAAGAACTTAGTTCTCACCACCTTGGTTTTTATAATCTACTTTTAAAAACTTAATATGCAGTGACTAGAACACGCAGACACGGGCATTTTCGATTTAGGCAGTGGCACTTGCATTGTGCACTGGAGCCGCTAGGATGTGTTGAGCACGAGGAGTCTGCCTAACGCTGCTCTACTCCCGGCAACTGATTGATACCCGGCATGGTTAGCTCTGGGATGATCCCCACCTCATCAGAGCTGGTCTGATACTATCAAATGTTTCTGGGGAGGGAAACTGCAAATGTGAGATGATACAGTGTCCACTCATATTACTAGCAGAAGCAGCTGCTAGGTGAAATGCTACTCACCACACATTCTACTCCTGCCCTAAAGCCACCAGCTAGTGTGATACTGAATTGAGCTCAGCCCATGGCCCTGACCATCTCAGTTTGCGACCCTCAAAGGAACCCTGATAATCTTGAAACCAACAGTACCCTTTCAGTCAATATGTATCAGGTGGAATATTATCACACGGGAGCTAAACTAGGGGAGAAGAATCATTACAGAACACCCAAAAAACAAAATAGAAGAGAATAGAAAGTGCTACAGGACACCAGATTTGGGGTAGGAACAGAGTAATAAAAATTACCAACTCAAAAGATACAAAATTCAGACAATGGCATTAGTTGAAGGAGAAATAGGCTGAGACATCAACTTGCCTAAGTAATCATATCTGTTGTACTGGTATAGCTTGGCAAAGGTGGGTTCACTGGATACTTCATTATGGAGAAAAGGAGAGAAAGGATCAAAGGCTAACAGACCTATTTACAAATCAGAAGAATGCCAAACACTTGAATACAATGTATGAATATAAGCTACAGGGGAAATCCCAAGATATAAGAAATAGCCTAGGATACAGGAAGAATTTTAGAGAGCTAAAGTCTGTGAGTTATAGTCTCTGAAACAACCTAGCCCAGAGCTTGGCAATAGTTGGCCCTTAGCGTATGTTAAAGTCTATACCAAAATCTTTTAAAGAGGTCAACAAGAAAGAAGAATCCCAGATATCAAGGTCACGTTAGGAAAAGAAAATTACTAAGGTGTTCATGTTATATCTTTGCATCATGATTTACAGCACCCTGGAAGATTTACAGTTTACATCTACCATTTGAGTTGTGCTCTTCCTAACCCAAACCATCAAAATCATCTAAAGTGGTCCAATGTACAATGCATGAGAATAAATTAAAGAGAATAAAGAATATGCTAAAAGCACAAGAAAGCTTTAAGGTAAAGAGAAGAGAAGCCAGCCCAACAGAGCAGGAATGTCTTAGAGAAGTGAAACCCTGAAAGTTTGCATTAGTCCCCTGGCAGCCTGGGACCAACAGCCCTAGCCCTCCCCATCAAGGAATCCGGAGACAAGCCATAATAACAGGCCCACCATACCATTAGTTAGGCCCCAACAATAATTCTCACTTACTTTGGAATTCTTTAATGTGCTGGGAGTGCTTTCTGGAATGGCTGGATTCTTGGAGATTCGAGCAGCAAACGGCTCATACATATGGTATAGAGATCGGATCACACACGCCCGGAGACAGCGCAGCTTCTCCATTGACTCTGGTCGCAGGCGCAAAGGCAGAGAGGCACCCAGCGTGTAGTGCCTGAAACACGACACATTACTCCTACCAATATGTGACCTGTCTCTCCTGCTCTACCTCAGTCTCCTAGGACCCCTGGTCTCTGTGTCCATTTAACTATACTGTTCTACTGGCCAGTAGTTAGCTTGTCCCCAGTGTTCTCTCACTCACACAGACACACACACACACACACACACACACACACCACACCTCCTTCATTTCTCAGCTACTTTTGCTTCTTTGCTATGCAAAACCCAATTCACATATACCTTATAATCCTGCCCTCCAACCATGTTAAAATTTTAAATCCTATTTTACTCCAAAAAACGGCAAGTCTCGGACTTGACACCAGTAGAATATACTTCAGTTGCTCAAAAGGAATGTGTACTGAAGAACCACCAGGTTCTCCCACCACGGGTCTCAGCAAGTTCTCTACACCCTTCCACTTCAACATCCCTTCCCACAACATCCTGACAGTTTATAATCTTCATTACACTTCTGCACCCGGTATCAAAAGCTGTCTTATTAATCCTATCATTCACTCTTTCCTCACCACTACAACTAAACACGGGGCAGCATGAGTACAAAAACTCTGTGATACTTCATGGTAACTACCCAACTAAGAAACAACCAATCCAGTTAGAAAGATAAATAGATAGGCATCGACAGCTTTCGAAAATTCTAGCTAAGATAAACTTCTGAAGACAAGTCAAACACAGTTCTTTTTAAGACCTGAAGCAAGACTTTTTGCTGAAAGTGGATACTGGATGGGGGGGGGGGGCAACCAAAGGGAAGACGATTACCTGGACAAATTAATAATACCAAACTTAAATTAGAGAGGGGCTCAAGGAGTCCAAAGCTAGGCTCATGCCCAGGCATGGAGTAGAGAAAATGAAAAGAGGTCACCATCCAGGGAGTAGCTCCAAATCACAAACAGCAATGAAATCAGCTACACAGATAACAGAGCGAGTCTCTGTGGTCGCACCTTCGGTACAACCTGGTCCAAAAGGCAGCAGTGCAAGTGACAGTCCAGGCATTCTTACAAATCAGAGAAAAATTCACAATGTCCTCAGGACGGATATAGGAGGCCAGCAATAGCCAAATATCCATGGGATACTCTTCTCCTCCAGCCCCGTCCAGGTCTTCTGAAACAGAAAAAAAAGAACTATAAGCTTTGAACTTCGATTATGGACATATCTAAAGATCCCCAGTCATTTCAATTCTCCCAGGGCTTGCACAGTTAAGAAAATAGTTTTAAATAGGTCCAATGAAGCCTCTCAGACTCATCATTTCCTGCTTCTTCTAGCTGCTGGAAACTTTCGTTTCCTGTTGCCCAAGTGACTGGGTCTCATTCTTAAGGCCTTTCTTTAACAACTATTCACATACTATTTTGAAGTTTTCAAAGTTTATCAAAGTTTTGCACACTTTACTATCATTCCATTCTAATAATTCTTCAACCCAAATAAAGAAAATATTACTGTGCCCATTTTACTAGTAAGAAGACATAACCTTGCCACTAGTTAAGGTAAACGGACCCAGGTTTCTACTCTAAATTCCAGCTTTGCACTAAAAACTCTGCCCCTGATTTCCCTCATGGTCCCCTTCCACCAAACATTGTCTTCAGTTCAGTCATTTAAAACAACAACTGGTTTTAAGATGGTATGAGGAAACCTCAAAGTGCAAGCTCAATAAAACACCCAGTAAGTTATGGTATATTTTCATTACTCAGTAAATGCCTGTAGACGTTTCTTTCCTTCTAGTTCCTCATTTCATTGCCAGTTTGACCTATGATCCCAGCCATAGGCGTTCAGTACTCAGATGCCCTGTGACAATGTATCCCCACCTCCTTCTCCTTCAGACTTTGTTAGGATTCATTCTCTTGACCCTGAGGTCCACTCGGTGTCTCAGGTCCAAGTAAAAACTCACACTCCACAAAGACACTTGCATCTGGGCAAACCCTACTTCTAACCTATAATTCAGACCTACTCACAGAACTATCCAAAAACCAGCTTTCTTCTTTCTGTTTCCTGGGCAAAAAGATCCTACACTAGCTCCCCAAAGCTGCCTCTACTTTTCAAGCTAACTGCAGCAGTATGACTCAGACAGGTTATTGCATTAGGTTCTTCATAACAGAGACCAGTACTTCTAAAATGACATCCTCTTTTCTGGTTCCTAATCTTCCCTGTAATCTCCAGTGACCACTGAAGGCTTAGTCCTAACATGTTTGAGCCCCATCTTCTCCCACATTAAGTTTCTCTCTGAAGGAGAAGGTAAATGACTATCAGAATTTCTTCTGAGACCCATCAGGACCTTTACAAAGCACAGTGCTATTAAAAAATGTTCTGTCTTCAGGGACAAACCGCAGTAATTACTGATGAGGAATAACTGTGTTTTAAACAACATTATTAAGAAATTTCAAAACATAGGAAATGGAATCAGTAAAAGAAAGCTCCACAGAGATAAGCCATGAAGGACAGAAAGAACTTTGATAGATACAGATTAAGAGCAAAAGTATTCCAATTGAAATAAATAGCTAACAGGAAGCCCAGATACTTAGAAAAACAAAATACATGTGATGGCAATAAAGAGAAAAGTTTAACAGGATTTTGATGCTATCAAGAAATTACTGTAAACTTTTTTAGACATGACTAATTTTTTTTTATTAAAGAGTATTTGTCTTTTGGAGGGAACTACCAAAACATTTAGAGATAATAATAGGATATTGGGAATTACTTCAGAATAATGCACAGTGTGTGTGTTGGGGTGCGGGGACAGTGGCTGAAACAAAAATGGCCATGAGTCAGTGTTAATGCTGGGTTAAGAGCTAGGTGGGATTCCTTATACTATTCTCTCTTCTTCTATATTCATTTCATTAAAAAGAAGCTAAAGAAAGAAGGGGAAAAAAAGACCAGTCTGACTAGAACAAAGGAACCTAATGGGAGTAAAGCAGAGCAAACAACTAAAAGATGAATTATAGTTACAAGTCTGTAAGCCACAAATCATATATCTGGTAAGTGACTAGTATCCTGAATATACAAGGAATTCCCACAACTCAGTAATAAAAAGATAACCCAAATTTAAAATGGGCAAAGGAGGGCGCCTAGGTGGCTCAGTCGGTTAAACATCTGCCTTCAGCTGAGGTCATGATCTCGGAGTCCTGGGATCAAGTCCCATGTTGGGCTCCCTGCTCAGCGAGGAGTCTGCTTCTCCTTCCTCCCAGCTGGGAGACCCCAGCTTGTGCTCTCTCTGTTGCACCCACTCTCTTTCTAATAAATAAATAAAATCTTAAAAAAAAAATGGGCAAAGGATTTGAATAGACATTTCTTCTTCTCTGAAGAATACATACAGATGGGCAATAAGCACACATGAAAAGATGCTCAACATCATTAGCCATCAAAGAAATGCAAATCAAAACCATGAGATACCACTTGACAGCCACTAAGATGGCTATGATTTAAAAAGTCAGACAATGCAAGTGTTGGCGAGAATGTAGAGAAACTGGATCTCTTTGCACACTGCTGGTGGAATGTAGAATGGAAACCTCAAAAAACACACCGGTGGGGCGCCTGGGTGACTCAGTCAGTTCGTCAAGTGTCTGCCTTCAGCTCAGGTCATGATCCCAGCATCCTGGGACTGAGACCTGTGTTGGGCTCCCTGCTCAGCAGGAAGTCTGCTTCTCCCTCTCCCTCTGCCCCTCCTGCTGGCTTGTGCTCTCTCATGCTCTCTCTCTCAAATAAATAAAATCTTTAAAATACAACACACACACACTGACAATTATTCAAAAGTTAAACTAGAGTTATTTATTCAAAATATTCAAAAATATAAATACAAAAAAAATTTGTATTTATTCAAAAATAAAATACAACACAGGAACACACACTGACAATTATTCAAAAGTTAAACTAGAGTTATTATGTGATTCAGCAATTTCACTCCTACCCAACAAAAATGAAAATGTATGTCCATGTAAAAACTTGTCCAAGGGTGTTCATAGCAGCATTATTCAAAATAGCCAACTGAAAAAACACTGAAGGACTGACCTGTCCTACAAAATGAATGAACCTGAAAACATGCTAAGTGAGAAAAGCTAGACACAAAAGGTCACATATTATGTGATTCCATTTATATGAAATGTCCAGAACAGGCAAATCTATAAAGACAGAAAGTAAATTAGTGGTCAGGGGGGTGGACCGGGGGAGTGGGAGGGTTGGGAGAGAATGAGAAATAATGCTAATAGGTCTGGAGTAATAGAAATGTTCTAAACTTAAAGCACGTTGATAGCTGCACAACCATGTGAACATACTAAAACCACTGAATTGAACACTTTAAAAAAGTGAATTTTATGTCAATAAGGATGTTTTAAAAGTCTGCAAGCTGTTCTACGGAGTGTGCCCAAGAACAAAACAGAGCAAGATAAATCTCTAATAGCATGGTGATGATGAGCAAGGATTTCAAAAAAGAAATTAAAAAACAAAGAAGTATGAGGAATGTAAATATTAATTTTGGCCTTCTGGAAAACAATGGTATCACTGACAATAATTGGCATAATTGCAAAGCGATGGCAGTTCATTAATTATCAATTATTTCAATGTATTTCAGTAAATACAAATATTTGTGTTTTTTTGTTTTTTTGTTTTTTTAAGATTTTTTATTTATTTATTTGTGAGAGAGAATGAGAGACAGAGAGCACGAGAGGGAGGAGGGTCAGAGGGAGAAGCAGACTCCCCGCTGAGCAGGGAGCCCGATGCGGGACTCGATCCCAGGACTCCAGGATCATGACCTGAGCCGAAGGCAGTCGCTTAACCAACTGAGCCACCCAGGCGCCCCAAATATTTGTTATCTGACTCTCAAGTACAGGTAAAAGTTCTGGTAGATCTGAAACCAAAAATACATGTATCACTTATTACATTAGCTTCCCCTAACTCTAACTGATCACTGGAACCACTTTAGCTTTAATAGCTATTCTGGGTACTACCCCAAGAAAGTCTGATTCATTAAGTCTAGAGCAAACCACTGCATGGAGGTTTGGCATATTATATACTATTAGCTTATTTTTCTTTGTTTCACTTGTGTGAGTTTTATTGCCATTAGGTATAAAATCACATACTTTTCTATTTCCCACAGTATCTATTAGACATAAAGCAGACATTAATAATTGCAGAGCACTTAAAAGTCCATAGTAGTATCTAGCTTCAGCTGAAAGGAAATCGGTTAGATACAATCCACATACTTGGGAAAACATTTTTTTGTCACATCTTTGATTCCTTACCTGTTCAGAAATCCAGAAATGCAAAGGCTTTTTGTTTTCATGTTACCATATGGGTTTTCATCTAATAATGACATGTTCTCAAGGAATGGCTACTATAGTTGAGCTTACAGCTCCAGAAATCTACTGGACTATCTTACCTATCTGACTCTTACCTATCTCCTTTCTTCTCATTTTTAGACAAAACAGAAAGCCCTGGTATATTAAACCTGTCCCACTACTAAGATCCAAACCCTGGTTCTCCACTGATATCACCTCTTATGCTACTGAGAAAGTGAATAGCTTCAAGTTATCACCACAGACAGGACTAATCCAAAAGCAAACAAGCCCTATACCTTTATGCCTCTTGCTTTTCTTTTTTCTGGAGACGGTTCTCTCACGGATGCTCTCCTCCTGGGCATCCATCTCATCACTGCTGTCAATGATGTCACAGGGCTCACCAACCCCAGAAAGAGCTTCCACTGCAGGAACCTGGGAGGCTTCCAAGCCACAAAGAGATTTTACTAGAAGAAAATAAGGGGAGAATGAAATGGCAGAGTCCCATCCAGAAATACAAATGACTTAGACAGGATATCAGCATCCATGAGGATAAGGAAAACAAGGGGGGGGGGGGAAGCAATAGTGTGAGAGAGTCTGCTGAAGAAAGGTGAGAACTAAGAAGAAAGAAATTTTAGCATTTTAAATACTAAAAACTGGAAAGCAATAGGCAAACTGACCCCAAAGTTGCAGAGATTGACTCCTTAAAAGTGTCAACTTCAGACCTGAAGAAAAAGGGAGCGCATTATTCTCCCACTATAAATCCTGCAGGATAAAAACAAAAAGTAAATGCTATTCTCATTTGTATAAATTCTGAGGAGCAATGTTTGAGAGAAAATGAAGCCAATTTGACCCTGTTCCTATGCTGGAGACAGTAGGTGTCATAAAAACACAAGTCTCAGGTACCTGTGAGTAAAAAGCTTGAAAGTAAGAGAAACATGAGAAAAGGAAAAGCATACCTCAGGATTATTACACAAAGAAACAAACTGCACAGTCAGTGGGGAATACATGTGAACCACAGGAAAAAGATGACTAACCAAGAAGAAAGCAGTGGAAACTACAGAAGAGTACGCAAAGATTTTTTTTTTTTTTTTTTTTTTTGATGCAAAGAAAGAAAATATTTCTGCTACAAAAAGCGCTACTGCTCTTGGCTAATCCTCCCTCCCCCCTCCTCCGAATACATGAGGGGCCACTGAAGACAGCGAACACGTTTATGGGAAGATGCCCAAAGGATTTTGCAAGAAAAACACTGAGGCGGAGTTCCAGGAAAATAAAACACCTAGTTCCGCCTTCCCGGCCTGAGTCTTTCGGCAGCCTACCTTCCTGCTGCACAGCATTGGCGACGGCTTTCTTGACCCGTCCAGACCTCACGACCGCCGGATCCGAGTTGGCATAATCCGCCACGGTCACTGAAATACAGCAACAACCCTCAAAGGAGGAAGCCTTCTCTCCGTCAGCGTCCTCTCCGCCAAGACCTCCTGCTCACTGCAGGTCTCCGGCCCCAGCGCCCTCCCATTACAGGCAAGCGAGCGCTCGCCTCGGCGCTGTCCAGCCCCCTCCCTGCCGCCAGCACCCAGTCTTTCAACGCCCCCGCCCCCTCGCCCACCTCGTCCAGAGCAGGCGTCGTGGGCCCGGAACTTGAGTCGCTTCCCTCTCTTGGGCATGGCGACCGCGTCGGGGCGAGGCCGGCCTAGCAGGCCGGGCCCCCGGGCCATGTCTTGGGCCGGAGAGCCGGCTTCGGGAGCCGCGCGCCAGCTCCGCCCGGCTCAGCGGCCATCCCGCACCGGAGTCCGCAGCTCTCGCGAGGACTGCCCCGCGTCGCGTTAGCAGCCGACGCCCCATTTGTAAGCCAATCACCGCCTGGTCTGCGGAGTACGTCATCATCCAGCGCCTACAGAGCACCTGCAGCGGAGTTCGGTAGGGGTCGACCTGTGTCTGGATTGCTGTTGTTCTGGGTAATGTGGAATTTCGCCACACCTCTTGTGAGGTGATTGGTGTCTCAGACCTGGAACCCATGCCCGCGTTGACTAGAACTGAGTTTACACCCTGGTCTCCACGATTTTTCAGCTACCGCCTCTGTCCACACTCCAGGTTCACTTCACCCAAACGTCCGTACGTTGCCGCCTTCGTGCTTGCTATTCCAACATGAGTCTGTAAGAGTCTTCACTCTAATCCTTATACAAAAGCTATAAAGTTCTGAATTCTCAAAATGGAGGGAGGGGTTCTCAAAAGTTTTTCGATGTACCATCATCCTCCAAACAAAACACTAGAAGGATCGATGAGGAAAGAAAATGGTCATTCCTTTGTATTGAGAAAGAAAAAAGTCACTGAGCGTAGATTACAGAACTGTGAGGGAGCAGGACCCTGGACTGGTGGCGCCAGGACGAATAAGAAGCTATTTAGTGTTCCGAGTTATGTTCTTTGTCCTAACTTCCTTTCTGTTCTCAAAAGATGCTAATCCAGGTCTTGAGAACCCAGACATCCAATCTGCGGGATCCACCCTAAGACATTTAGGAGACTCCTGTTTTTAATGACTAGTGATTTTAGTGATTTAGTGATTACCTAATATATAAAAGTTCATTAGGAGCAAACCACTGCCTTTTACTAACATTGTGCTAATAGGCTTGAATCAATTAGGAATTATAATTGAAGCTCAATATAATCGGTTATAATTGTGAATCATTCAAATTTAATTTATCTAAAGGCATAACATAAAACAAGGGTCCAATAGACTGTTAACTAAAAGAAAATTGTTTCAAATAATTTTTCCATGTATACATAATTCATGTTTGTTGTCAAGTTCAAAGTGCAACTGGTAAGCACTGAGCCTTCTCATTTCACAATGTTATCAGTAAAAAATTAATAAAGCCAGTGTTCATGTAGATTTCTGCTGATGTGGCAATTTGCTGAAAACACTCAGGGATCAGGACTCCAGAGGGAATCAAAGGTGCAAAAGATAAAAATCCTATTGGGGCACCTGGGTGGCTCAGTCATTAAGCGCCTGCCTTCGGCTCAGGTCATGATCCCAGGGTCCTGGGATCGAGCCCCACATCAGGCTCTCTGCTCCGCGGGAAGCCTGCTTCTCCCTCTCCCACTCCCCCTGCTTGTGTTCCCTCTCTCGCTGTCTCTCTCTCTCTCTCTCTGTCAAAATAAATAAATAAAATCTTTAAAAAAAAAATCCTATTAAAATGCTGTCACTGTTGCAAACTTAAAGGTTTTAACTGAAATGTTCTCATTTTCAGTGGTATGCACTACTAATTTAATGCATTGGAATGAAAGAAGTGCTAATCCCAAAACTGTTTATTTCACCTTTCAAAATTTCAAGAATGAGAAATAAGGCCACTCAGACTGTTAAGTCCTTTGGCCACTTTAGTGGAACAAAATGCCTATAAGATCTTTTATTCCACCTTCTGTTAAAAAGCAACAACTTTTTAGAGGCACCTGGGTGGCTCAGTCGTTAAGCGTCTGCCTTCAGCTCAGGTCATGATCCCAGGGTCCTGGGATCGAGCCCCACATCAGGCTCCCTACTCTGCAGGAAGCCTACTTCTCACTCTCTCCCACTCCCCCTGCTTGTGTTCCCTCTCTCGCTGTCTCTCTCTCTCTGTCAAATAAAATCTTAAAAAAAAAAAAGCAACAACTTTTAATTAATACCACTGTCAGTTTCCAGATCCAAAATACAGGTTCTTTCTAGAAAGACAGGTTGTGAACGTTACTAAAAGAGCTGTTACATCTAAATGCAAGTAGCATCTAGCTCTTCCCTCTTGCGGCCATCGCTGAAGCGCCAGCGGCCAAAATGAAGTTTAATCCCTTTGTGACTTCTGACAGGAGCAAGAACCGAAAACAGCATTTCAGTGCACCTTCCCACATTTGCAGGAAGATCATGTCTTTCCCTCTTTGCAAAGCGCTGAGACAGAAGTGCAACGTTCGTTCCATGCCCATCCGAAGGGATGATGAAGTGCAGGTTGTGCGAGGACACTGCGAAGGTCAGCAGATTGGCAAAGTAGTCCAGGTTTACAGGAAGAAGTACGTCATCTACATTGAACGAGTGCAGCGAGAGAAGGCAAACGGCACAACCATCCATGTAGGCATTCACCCTAGCAAGGTGGTTATCACCAGACTAAAAC
Source organism: Mirounga leonina (assembly GCF_011800145.1). Classification (NCBI taxonomy): domain Eukaryota; kingdom Metazoa; phylum Chordata; class Mammalia; order Carnivora; family Phocidae; genus Mirounga; species Mirounga leonina. Next base: position 26,850,997 of record NW_023270389.1, read on the forward strand.
TGAACAAAGACCGCAAAAAGATCCTTGAACGTAAAGCCAAATCTCACCAAGTAGGAAAGGAAAAGGGCAAATATAAGGAAGAAACAATTGAGAAGATGCAGGAGTAAAGTAATCTTATATGCGACTTGAAATAAAAACTGTTAAAATGAAAAAAAAATAAATAAGTAAATGCAAGTAGCATCTAGCTATTAACCTAGTATTAGGAAGAAGGAAGGAGACTGTTTAAAGTCTTTGTCCTCAACAAAGTGGAAAGTTTAAGGACAGTACGAATGAATACATACAGCATTAGGATGCTATCTTTCTAAGTTATATCCATACTACTTTGGGGGTATTAAGTCCTCCTTTATTTTGGACTAATAGTAAATGATAGTGGTAGTGGTTGGTAGTTTGAGGTCCTTTCTTGTCAAAAGTGGCAAATCTATGCTGTTTATCAGAATCTTCTTTTAAATTTCAATATCTTGTGAAGTCCTAAGACTAGGAACCATTGTTTTTGGAGACACTGGAAAATTATTCCTTCTGATTTGAAGAAATACATAACAGTAGCATTTCCTATAGGAAGCAGTATAAAGCAATATAGAAAAGTAATAAAGAGTGTGGATTCTGAAGCCAGACATAACCTGGGTTCAGAAAATATCTCTGCCACTTATCCACATGACCTTGGAAAAGTTACTTAATCTCCCTGGGCCTCAGTTTCCTGTCTATAAACTAAAGATAGTGATAACTCCTGCTTTATAGGGTTATTGAAATAATTAAATTAATCCATTGGAAAGTATTTAAGATAATACATAGTAGTCACTCAATAAATGTCAGCTATTATTGTTGTGGTGGTGATAGTTAAAATTGTAGTGTTATTGTTATTTAAAGGCACCTTAGATGACTAAGGTCCTTTTTGCTTCTGCATGAAGAGAGAAATTGAAGCAAGACACACATTCTAGTTGATTAAAATGCTAGAAGAGGGCGCCTGGGTGGCTCAGTTGGTTAAGCGACTGCCTTCTGCTCAGGTCATGATCCTGGAGTCCCTGGATCGAGTCCCGCATCGGGCTCCCTGCTCGGCAGGGAGCCTGCTTCTCCCTCTGACCCTCCCGCTCTTGTGCTCTCTCTCATTCTCTCTCTCTCAAATAAATAAATAAATCTTTAAAAAAAAAAAAGATTGTCTTAAAAAATAAAATAAAATAAAATAAAATGCTAGAAGACTAGCTGATATTTACTGAGTACTTACCATGCAGTGACAGTGCAGAATTCAAACTGGATTCTCTGGCTTCAGGATTGTCTGGCTTCAAAGCTCATATGTAAAATCACTGTACCATATTACCTCTAAAATAAAGGAAATCATATGAAAGCTTTGCCTTTGAATAATATTAATAGCCTAAACAGATGTGGAGTCAAACAGTGGCCAAGAGGGGGAAAATCTATAGGACAGAAAACAAACTGAAAGGGTACTTAATAAATTTCTGTAATGTGCCAAAGCTGTAGACAAGGTATGTGAAGAATCTGATTCAAAATAAGATTCAGTGGCACTAGAAAAAGCACATTAACTTAAATCTGGAGAAAAGTGCTTGTGACTTTTTATATACTTTATTTAAAATACAGTGTGTGGTTGGGGCGCCTGGGTGGCTCAGTTGGTTAAGCGACTGCCTTCAGCTCAGGTCATGATCCTGGAGTCCCTGGATCGAGTCCCGCATCGGGCTCCCTGCTCGGTGGGGAGTCTGCTTCTCCCTCTGACCCTCCCCCCTCTCATGTACTCGCTCTCTCTCATTCTCTCTCTCTCAAATAAATAAAATCTTAAAAAAAAAATTATAAAATACAGTGTGTGGTAAAATAGTTTACGATGGAGTTTTTTTTTTTTCAGTTAATAATAAATTGGGGTGCCTGGGTGGCTCAGTCGTTAAGCGCCTGCCTTCGGCTCAGGTCATGATCCCAGGGTCTTGGGATCGAGCCCCGCATCAGGCTCTCTGCTCCGCGGGAAGCCTGCTTCTCCCCCTCCCACTCCCCTTGCTTGTGTTTCCTCTCTCGCTGTGTCTGCCTCTGTCAAATAAATCAGTAAAATCTTTAAAATAATAATAATAATAATAACAATAATAATAAATAGAGTAGTCTAGTAATGGGGAGCCCAGGTTCTAGAAGCAGATGTCTGGGTTTAAATCCCTGTTCCTCCTTTTAATAGCTACATGACCTTGTAAGTGAGGAAAAAAAAAACTTTTCTTCTACCCTCTTAGGTTCTGTTCCTGGAGTCCTGCAAATTAAACTGACAAAAGACAGATTAACATGAGGTAAATATCGGTTTATTTACATGTGCAACATGCACACACATGAGAGACATCAGTGATGAATAACTCAAAGAGATTATTAGGTTTGGGGTTTATATACCATCTTAATAGGTGAAAGGGAGGAGGAGAAAGGCACTTAGAGGAAAACAAATGACTTTTTGGAAAGATAAATGGATTTTCAGGAGAACAAACAGGAAATAAGAAAGTTTGTGACAATGGTTTTCTATCTTGGTCTTTTTGTCTCCTTTTGGACCATAAAACTTCCCTAAATAAAGGATTTAAGGTAGGTTTTATTCTCATTTTTTTTTCATTCTCATTTTCATTCTATTTCATTCTCATCCTTCCTTCTGGGAGTAGATCTGTCCTCAAGAAGAATTTATGGTAGTCTTATTTCCCAGAAGTTGTTGCTTTTAGTCAGATAAGGAACGCTCTAAAAAGCCATTTTTTTTCTGCAGCTGTTGAATCTCAAATACCCTTAGCTTAAAATAATCCTTATGCCAAAGTGGCATATTTGGGGGTGGCATATTCTGTTCCCTCAACCTTGAACAAATTACTTAATCTCACTAAAATTCAGTTATCTATAAAATGGGCATAATAATTGTACCCAATTAATAGAGTTGTTGTAAGGATTAAATAAGATAATATTTGGAATGCTCTTATTTATATTTAAAAATTTATATTTAAAAATATAATATATGATAAATAAATAAACAAAAATATAACATAATATAATAACCACTTGGTGAAATTAGTTATTATTTGTACTTAAAACTAGAAACTTACTGCTTTGAATCAGTAATTCTCAACCTTGGTTGCACAATGGATCCCTGATGGAATTTCACAAAGTACCAGTTACCTAGCCCCACAACCAAAGGTTCTTATTCAATAAGTCTGAGGTAGGGCCTGGGCACCCACATTTTTTTAAAAAGACCCCCAGATAACTTTAATGTTCAGCCCAAATATTGAGGTTTAGATCAAGAGTGAACAAACAAACTAGTGGCTACAGGACGAATCTATCCCCTACTTACTTTTGAAAATAAAGTTTTAGTGGAACATGGTCACACCCACTTGTTTATGTATATCTGTGGCTACTCTTACTCAAATCTAAAATATTTACTGTTTACAGCAAGTTTGTCAATTCCTAGTTTAGAATGAAGTTGCTGGGCAGCCTATACCACATGGGGGCAATATAGCCTCATTATAGGATCAAGATTTTGGGGACTAATAAAACTTGAAAATTGACTGCTAAACTAAACACATCAGGAATTGTAAAAATGAATGTATTTTTCCTATCTATAAGCTCTTTTCTCTAGTTTCCAATCATGCACAAGTCTATTCTGTATTGAAAACATCTATGCCGGGGTGCCTGGCTGGCTCAGTCAGTAGAGCATATGATTCTTTATTTCTGGGTTGTGAGTTCAAGCCCTGTGTTAGGTGTGAAGATTACTTAAAAATAAAATCGTAAAAAAAAAAAAAAAAAAAAAAAAAACCTATGCCAAACACTGATCCCTCCTCTGTCTACCATTCATGCCTAGTAAATATAGCTTTTACCCGTGGCCTTTCTTTCTTTAGCACCTAATCATTTCTGGTGCCTTTGAACTCGGGCTTCAAAGCTCATTTGTTCATTGAAGGTTACTCTCCAGGGTCACCAATGACCTCCTAACTGTATTTTCTGAGTTCTCTTTCTTGTATTTCTATGGAGATCCCATCCTCCTTGAAACCCTCTACTCCATGGCCTTTCACATTCTCAGTTCTCTTATCTGGCCACTCTCACAGTTAAGAAGCTCTTTGTTCGGGGCGCCTGGGTGGCTCAGTTGTTAAGTGTCTGCCTTCAGTTCAGGTCATGATCCTGGGGTCCTGGGATCAAGCCCCGCATCGGGCTCCCTGCTTGGCAGGAAGCCTGCTTCTCCCTCTCCCCACTCCCCCTGCTTGTGTTCCCTCTCTCGCTATGTCTCCCTCTGTCAAATAAATAAAATCTTTAAAAAAAAAAAAAAAAAGCTCTTTGTTCTTCTCCTTTAACCTGTATTCTCTTAATATGCTCTGTTTAGGATGGGTATCAGTCCAAGTAGGTGCACTACTTTGCTTTTGTAAATTGTTATTAGCCCTACAAAGTTTGGGAATTGGGTTGCTAACTTACTAAACCATGGTTTAGTACAAAATGGGACCAGATAAGAAGGAGTTGATACTAATGGAAGAGGTTTGATCAAGCATCATGTCCAAAGGGCAGACCACAGTAAGTTAGGGGGTGGACACACCCTTCCTTAACCTCATAAGCCTAAACTTCATGACTTGGTCAACTTTGAGGGCTAGTCTCAAGTCTAAACTTAGAAATCTTTATACTGTTTCCTCCATTAGGGAACATCTGCTCTGCTCCTTTCTTCTGGGTAACATAGGAGTCCTGTGGGATGCAAAAAAAAAAAAAAAAAAAAGGAAGGAAGGAAGGAAGGAACTGCATTGCTACCTGTAAACACTGTACTTGCAACTTACTATAATTAGCTCAGAGCTCTGAGAACTACACTTAAAAATTCCTAAGCTACCTCCCCCTATAGCTACTGCCTAACTACCAGAAAATACTACTACTAGACTCCCACTCAGTAATTCTTTCCACATACTACTATAGATGGAACACTGGTCCCCATATACAAAAGTATGAATACGTCATATTGTTTTGTTTTGTTTTGGCAGGATAAGTGGAGCCAAATAACCAGACTGGTCTTTGTATTCAGTGGCCTCCCGCATAAAAAATGGCTAACAGTGTCATCCGTAGATTGGGAACAAAGAAGGGATGGTGGGTTATTTATTAAGCCAACTAACTGTTTCTTCCTTCAAATGATAAAGTAGAATAGGCCCCTTTTCAGGAAAGCTTGTACTAGAACTAAGCCAAAGCTATTGAGAATCACAGGTTTAGATTGGGGCTCAACATAGGTAGATGGGAAATAAAGGTTATAACCACACAGAGCTAAAAATAGCAAACTCAGAGCGCCTGGGTGGCTCAGTCGTTAAGCGTCTGCCTTCAGCTCAGGTCATGATCCCAGCAGGGTCCTGGGATGGAGTACCGCATCGGGCTCCCTGCCCAGCAGGAGGCCTGCTTCTCCCTCTCCCACTCCCCCTGCTTGTGTTCCCTTTCTCGCTGTGTCTCTCTCTGTCAAATAAATAAATAAGATCTTAAATAAATAAAAATAGCAAGCTCTACCGCTCAGTGAATGCTAAGAATAAACAGAGCTACCAAAAAGGGCTTTGAGGACCAAGTCTTAGCCACATGGGAAGAGTTGACAACTCCATCTGTGCATGTGGGAGAATGTTGAAATGCTGGCCACATTTCCCCTGGACCCTCAGACTTTGGCTCAAACCGACAACCACATTATTACCTAAAATACCTAAACCTTCGACTTTACCTCACACATCAGCTTACATACTCTGCAAATTGAAAACAACCTCCCTATCCTGCCTTGTTATCAGAAGCCTAGATAAATAAATCACATACCAGGAGATGTTTATTAACTTGAACTAAAAGAAACTGATCCTGACATCTTAAGTATGACTGGATACACCTGGTTCTAAGGGACTGCTTTCCCTGTCAAGTGGAGAAGGTTTGTATCTAAGAAAGCTTATCTGGCAAGAAAGAATGAAGCAAACTCTCCAGGAAACACAGCACCTGAGATGAAGATGGTATTTCTTAGATTTCTGACTCAAACTGGGTTTTCTGTGTTCTTATTACAATTCCTCTTGAGATCCAGGTGTATTCCTTCCCTCGTTTTCATGAGACACCCCTGAGATCTTAAGCTACTTTGAGTTGGTTTTTTCTGTTAGTAACTAAAGAATCCTGACTGCTTTGCTCTCTAAGCCTGAAACCAACCTGTACCAACTTGCAGTGCAGCTTCAGCAAGCCCCTGGCTCCCCCTGGGGAAGGGAGGGCAGCACATTTTGTGAACAAGAAAAACAAACATCCAGTTTTTAAGATTGCTACAGCTTCAACAGGATCACTCAACAGGACAGCAGACAATTTAAACAGATCACCAACATTCTGGACCATCTCCACAGACCTTCGATTTTAATGAATTTCCATTTTTCGGCATTAGCCAAAAGAATATGTTGGGCTCTTCTGACAAATGACCTTGTATTCTTCATAGGTCTAATGAATGGATTTCTCATAGCCTCATAGAATAGTTGTCATCTGTTTAGATGACATCTTGATTTATATGCCCATTTAACCTCTCATGAGTCCCTGCTCTGAGCCACAGCACCTCTGACATAACCTTGAAAAATTTATAGTTGAAGGTCCAAAGGGAGAGCTCTTGAAAACATTCTGTCCTCCCAAGATGTTTATATGAAGCTGGACAAGTTATCAGTGGTCCTGGAGTAGCAAGCCTCTGGATAATCAAGGCTATCCAATAATTTCCAGAGAATACTTAAGAATAGCAGTTCAGCACCTATTCTTTGCTTAAAGAACCCAAAGTCCAATGGACAAGAAAGAGAAGGGGTTTACCTGGTATCTGACTGTAGCAGGGACTGTCTCACTCCTTTGCTCTAATCTTGACCAAGCCCAACCCCGTAAGATACTTCCAACACAAGGTAGAGTCATAAAATGATCTCTGGGTCTACTTCAATATCTTTATGCCCAAGGTCAGAACCACAGGTCTTGGGGTGCCTGGGTGGCTCAGTTAAGTGTCTGCCTTTGGCTCAGGTCATGATCCTAGGATCCTGGGATTGAGCCCCGCATTGGGCTCCCTGCACAGTAGGGAGCCTGCTTCTCCCCCTCCCTCTCCCTCTGCTGCTCCCTCTATTTGTGGTCTCTTTCTCTCTCAAATAAATAAATAAATAAATAAACACAAGCCTTATCTCAGAAGCTGGAACACCAGAAGTCATCAAAAGTAACCCCACTAAGAAATAACCCTGTCTATTGCTTCTTATTTTTGTATATTACGGTGAATATATTTTTTAGTTTTAATTTATAATTAGTTCTTTTTCATGGCTACTCAACCCTAATTAATATCTGCCTCTTTTGTAACCTTTTGTTTTAGCTTTAAGGATGGTACTCGTTTATTTATCTCTTTAAGGATCTTAATCATACTCATTTAAAGCCCTCTTTTTGATCCATTGCTCAATCATTTACCTTTACTCAGGAGTGAATTCTTCTGTCCATTGGGTTTGTTGGATATCTTTGATCATATGCTTTGCACTTTGAGTCTGCAAACTCATCTGAGGTAGTTTCCCTTTCTTTAAACATTAGTGTTTTATTAAATGCCTGGGTACCACAGCCTAGCCAAGTTGATACATAGAATTAACCATTACCCCAATGATAAGACTTAGTATAGAGTTGTGTTTTTTTTTAAGATTTTATTTATTTATTTGACAGACAGAGACACAGCGAGAGAGGGAACACAAGCAGGGGGAGTGGGAGAGGGAGAAGCAGGCTTCCTGCCGAGCAGGGAGCCCGATGTGGGACTCGATCCCAGAGCCCTGATCATGACCTGAGCCGAAGGCAGATGCTTAATGACTGAGCCACCCAGGCGCCCAAGACTTAGTATAGAGTTACAGTAATCAAGATAGTGTGACGTTGGCAAAGGTATAGACACAACAATCAATGAAACAGAAGAGAATGTCCAGAAATAGTCTCACACAAATGTGGCCAATTGATTTTTGACAGAGTTACAAAAGCAATTTCAATGGGGAAAGGATAGTCTTGTTAACAAAGGTGTTAGAACGGTGAACATCATTATGCAAAAAATAAGCCTTAATCTAAACCTCACACTTTATATAAAAATTAACTCAAGAAGTATCATATATAAGTATAAAGTGTAAAGCTATAAAATACTTGGAGGAAAACATGGGAGAAAGCCTTTGAGACCTGGGAGTAGGCCAAGAGTTCTTAAATATGACACCGAAACCACAATCCACAAAACAAAAATTGATAAATTGGCCTTCAACTTGGTTTTCGAAATGAGAACTTTTGCTCTGCAAAAGACACTGTTAAAACAATGAAAAGGCAGCTATAGATTGGGAGAAAATATTTGCAAATCAATATCTGACAAAGGACTTGAAGTCCTTTAAAGAACTCTGAAGACTTAACAGGAATAATACAAACAACCCAATTTTTAAAATGGATTATACACTTCAACAAAAAGGATATACAAATGGCAGGTAAGTACATGAAAAGATGTCCAAAAGATGCCATTAGAGAAATTTAAATTAAATTTACATTTAAATCATAATGAGATACAACTTAGAATACTGACAATACCAAGTGCTGACAAGGATGCAGAACAGCTGGAACTTTCATACTTTGCTAGTAGAGATGCAAAATGGTACAATTTAGCCTCAATTTAGCAGTTTCTTATAAACTTAAGCAATCTACCAGTTTCTTATAAACTTAAATATACACTTACCATATTATTCAGAAATCATACTCCATACCCAGGAGAAATTAAAATCTATGTTCACACAAAAGCCTGTACACAAATGCTTCTAGCAGCTTTATTCATAATTGCCCAAACCTGGAAACAATCTAGATGACTTTAAATAGTTGAGTGGATAAACAAAATGTGATAATCCATAAAATAGAATATTGCTCAGTGATAAAAAGAGATAAACTTGTTCTACATGCAAAAACATGGATAAATCTATAACGCATTATGCTGAATGAAAAAAGTAGTCTTGAAAAGTTAAGATATTATATGATTCCTTTTCTATGGAATTCAAAAAAAAAAAAATACAGTGATGGAGAACAAATAGGAGGAGGTTGCCAGGGGTTAGGACTAGGGAGGGGGTGTGATGATAAAGGGATACCACAAAAGAATTTTAGTAGGGTGATGGGACTGTTCTATATGGTGATTACAGTGGTTGTTACATGAGTCTATGCATGTGTTAATATTTATAAAACTGCACACCAAAAAAAGTCTCACACTGGGGACAGTGGCTCTCCTCACTCACTCTACTGAATCAAATGCAAATCTCTCCAGAAGCATCCTCACAGATACACCCATATATAATGTTTTACCAGCTATCTGGGCATCCCTTAGCCCAGTGAAGTTGACTGGGTAATGCTGGCCTAATAGAATGAGTCAGGAAGTGTTCCCTTCCCTTCAGTCTTTTCAAAGAGTTTGAGAAGGATTGGTGTTAGACCTTCTTTAAATATTTGTTAGAATTCACCGGTGAAGCCATCAGATCCAGGGCTTTCCTTTGTTAGGAGATTTTTGATTACAGATTCAATCTCCTTACTAGTTATAGCTCTATTCAGATTTTCTATTTCCTCATGATTCAGTCTTGGCAAGTTTTGTGTTCCTAGAAATTTGCCCCCCATTTCAGAATTCTAAAAGAGAATAATTAGGAGAGACTTATTTTACCAGATATAAATACATCACTAAGAGTATCAAATACCTACCTACCTAATAGCCATTCTCCTATACTCATAGTAACAGAATCCCAGACATAGGGAATTGATATTTTGTGTGTAGTATGAATTAGAGATCATGATTTTTTTTTCCAAATGGATATCCAGTTGACCCAGAATTGCTCAAAAAGGTCATAGTTTCCCCGCTGTACTATAATACCACCTTTGTCATAAACCAGGTGACTATATATGCATGTATCCATTTCTGGACCTTCTACTGTGTTCCATCGGTCTACTTATCTTTATGCCAGTACCACACTGACTTAATTACTATAGGCTTATAATAAATGTTCATAACTAGTAATGTGAGTTCTTCAACTTTAATCTTCAAGACTGGCTATCTTGGCACTTTGCATATTCTGATCACTTTTAGAGTCAGATTGTCAATTTCCACCCCAAAAATTTGCCTGGAATTTTTATTGGTATTGCAAGAATCTATAGATCTATTAGAGAGAATTTAAATCTTTACAATATTTAGTCTTCCAATCCATGAATAAAGTATGTTCCTCTATTTTTCTATCTCTTTTAATTTCTTTTACTAATGTTTTATAGCTAATTGATTTTTTAAGTTTTATTTGTTTAAGTAATCTCTATACCCAACATAGGGCTTGAACTCATGACCCCAAGATCAAGAGCCCCTGTAGTCTTCAATTTAAAGGGCTTTTGTTGCAGAGCATCTGGCTGCCCCGGCTGGTTCAGTCAGTAGAGCATGTGACTCTTGATCTCAGGGTCTTGAGTTCAAGTGCCACGTTAGGCATAGAGCCTCCTTTAAATAAATAAATAAATAAATAAATAAATAAATAAATAAATAAATAA